>NC_134704.1:172766733-173077642 GCF_043290135.1 Rhipicephalus microplus | reverse complement strand
CCGTCCCCATATCTCGCGGCATCTACGTACACAACTTCGTCGCTAGTGCCGTACTTCTTTTGAAGGTCACTAGCTCGCTGGTTACGGCGCCCGACGTGGTGCGTCGGGTGCATATTCTTAGGAAGCGGCGGAACAATTAGGCGGTCGCGAACCGAGGCAGGAACATCCGCTTTTTCTCCCTGCTGAGTGTGGTACCGGATGCCAAGTGACTCGAGGATGTGTCGACCCGTCTTAGACCCCGACAAGCGTTCGTTTTGCGAAACGACATGGGCCTCAATTAACTCGTCGAGTGAGTTGTGCAGTCCAAGTTCTAGTAACTTTTCAGTGCTCGCATTCAGTGGAACTCCAATTGCTCTCTTGAAAGCTTTTCGTATTATACATTCGATCTTGTTTTTTTCTGAGCCTAGCAATTTGAGGTAGGGGGCAACGTATGTTATACGGCTTATTGCGTACGCCTGCACTAGACGGATCGCGCAGTGTTCGCGCATACCAGTACGTCTGTTCGTGATACGACGTAGGAGTCGGATCGTGTCGTCTACCGAACGACATAGTCTTCGCACCGTCTTACCATTATGGCCGTTTGCCTGCAGGTGTAACCCCAGAATTCTAATTTTGTCTACGTGTGGAATGGGAGTGCCATCTGCCAATAGAACGTTTATTTTGTAGCACTCCCTTTCCTCGTCGCGCGGGGTTTTGCGACCTCTACTTGTAGGTTTGTAGATTAGAAGTTCCGACTTGGTTGCCGAGAATTCGAGGCCCGTTCCTCGCAAGTACTCCTGAACTTCGTCTACTCCTGCCTGGAGCGTACGCTCGACGTGACCATCACAACCTCCGCCGGGAACCCAGAGGGTGATGTCATCCGCGTAGATACTGTGATACAATCCTTGTATGCCTAATAATTTCTCGGGTAGCCCCAATAGAACTAAATTAAAGAGTAATGGCGAAATTACGGAGCGTTGTGGCGTGCCCCTCGAGCCCATCTCAAATTCTTGCAGTTCCACATCTCCAATGACGACGCGTACGCGTCTGCCGGCAAGGAAGTCACGTATGTAATTATATGTTTTTTGTCCTAGTCCTAATGTTTGAACTCTGTTTAAAATTGCTTCGTGTTTAACGCTGTCGAAGGCCTTTTTAATATCTAGGCCAAGGATCGCCTTGGTTGAGCTGGTAATGTCATCAACAATGTGGTGCTTCAGCTGAAGCAACGCGTCTTGTGCGGAGAGATTGCGGCGGAATCCTAGCATGGTGTGCGGAAATACATCGCGGACTTCGAGAAAGTCAGTCACGCGTTTGAGGACTGCGTGCTCCAGAACTTTTCCTACACAAGACGTGAGCGAAATTGGCCTTAGATTATCAAGCGCAACCTGCTTGCCCGGTTTAGGAATCATGATAACTCGAGCTCTTTTCCACGCTTCAGGAAGGGAACCACGTTGCCAGCACTCGTTGATATAAGTCACAAATCGGGAGATTGACTCGTCATCTAAGTTGCGGAGAGCCTTGTTCGAAACCCGGTCCAGGCCGGGCGCCGATCGGGTGTTTAGTTCAAAAAGGACTGCCCGAATTTCCGCTTCGCTAAATTCGGCGTCTTGTTGGTCATTAGCAACGTATCTGGAAGTATCTGGAAGTTATGATATTCTTTCTTTGTATTTTAAATTCCAGATACAAAGCCAACAAAATAAAATAAATTTGTTCACAATTTCTGTTCACACAATTTGTAGCATGTCTGTGCTGTATATCGTTTTATGATCATGGGAAAATAAAATTGGATTCAAGTGAATAGGAAACCCCTCTGCTGATTTTTAAACATTTGAATTCACTATGTAACTTTTTTAGCATGTGCAGGTGCCGTCTAAAGTTCCCAGGTGACGCTGCCACAGGATTAGTTGGAAAAGTGGCCTGGGAAATTTTGAATGACCTTGTACTTACAGAAGAAAGATTTGTTGACTACGTATACCTCATGTTGAATCTAGTGGAGAAACATTTGTTATTTACGGACATGTAGCAATAGTATTATGAGAAGTGTGTGAGAGAAGGCCCTACGGAGCAAGTGTTGTTCCATAGCAGTACAGACATGTACCAATAGTATTATGAGAAATGAGTGAGAAATGTTCTACAGAGCAAGTGTTGTTCCATAGCAGCCGTTACTTTATTTCTTCATTACTAAGATCTCTGTGAAAGTTGAACGGACTGTGTGTTTCATATGTTCTACATGATTTCTGGTGTACTATTTTTTTTACGCAAGTGGCTGGCAGCATGTTACGTACGCCTTTTTACGTAATCAAGGAGAAATATATTTTGCAGTGTATATAAGAGATGTGATTAATTCAGGAGATGAGTGGCCAGAGTGGCTACCTGTATTAAATGAAATGGTCGTGCTGAAACGTTTTTAATCATATTACGCCAAGCAAATTATGTTGGCGTATTAAATGCTTTTTTGTACTTCTTGCGAAAGTGTTTGTATTAATTTGTGTACTGATGTACTTAACTCTGAGTAAAGGAAAAAAAGGCGCAGTGGCTTAATTGGTTAAAGCGCCTGTAAACAGGTGGTCGTGAGTTCGAATCTCACTGGTGCCTCGAGAGTCAAGACTAACGTCTCTTTATTTTTTTTTTAAATATAGTTCGAAACACTTCTAGTCGTGTCACTACCTGAAAATGACAATGCGCCGGCGCCGTGGCTTAGTTGGTAAAAGCGCCTGTCCAGTAAACAGAAGATCGTGAGTTAGAATCTCACAGGTGCCTGAAGAGTCAAGACTAACGTCTCTCTATATTTTCTATTTGAAATAATGTTCGAAATTCTTCTAATGGTGTCACTGCCTAAAAGGGACGATACGCTGGCTCCGTGGCTTAGTTGATTGAAGCACTTGTCTAGTAAACATAAGGTCATTAGTTCAAATCTTACTGGAGCCTCGAGAGTCAAGACTAACGTTTCTCTATATTTTGTTTTTGAAATATAATTCAAAAAACTTTTAATGGCGTCACCGCCTGCACATGACGATGTGCCGGTGCGGTGGCTTAATTGGGTAAAGCGCCTGTCTTGTAAACAGTAGATCGTGGGTTTGAATCTCACCGGTGCCGAGAGAGTCAGGACTAATGTTTCTCTATTTCTGTTTTTGAAATATGGTTCAAAATACTTCGAGTGGTGTCACTGCTTGAGCACGATGCCGGCGCAGCAGCTTAGCTGGTTAAAGCGCCTGTCTAGTAAACAGGATATCGTGAGTTCGAATCTCACCGGTGCCTCGAGAGTCAAGACAAACCTCTCTCTAGTTTTTTGTTTTCGAAGTTTAGTTCCAAATACTTCTGATGGTGTCACTGCCTGAACAAGACGCTGCGCAGGCGCCGTGGCTTAGTTAGTTAAAGCGCCTGTCTAGTAAACAGGAGATAGTGAGTTTTAATCTCACCAGTGCCTCGAGAGTCAAGACTAACGTCTCTATATTTTTATTTTTGAAATATAGTTTGAAGTACTTCGAATGGTGTCACTGCCTCAACACGACGCCTGCGCCGGCGCCGTGGCTTAGTTGGTTAATACGCTTGTCTAGTAAATATGACATCGCTAGTTATAATCTTACCGGTGGCTCGAGAGAAAAGACTGACGTCTATCTCTACATTGTTTTTAAGACATAGTTCGAAGTACTTCAAATGTTGTCCCTGCCTGGACACAGCGCCCGCGCCGGTGCCGTGGCTTAGTTGGTTAAAGCGCCTGTCTAGTAAAGAGGAGATCTTGAGTTCGAATCTCCCGGTGGCTCCAGAGAAAAGACTGACGTCTATATGTATTTTGTTTTTAAGCGAGGTTAGACAGAATATATTTGTCGGCAAAGACAGTGCCACTACGCTTATCTTACGAAACTCAACATCTTCGCTTTAGCAATCATAGTTTGGTCAAGGTCAACATTGGCGAAAAACGTAAGGCTGTGAAGTTTGTTTGGTTTTTATGGAAAGTTAATGAAAAGCTGCTGCAAGATAAAATATTTGTCACAAAAACCCAAGAATGCCTTTTAAATGCTCTTCGTTTGGAGAACTATAACTTCATAGCTGTGTGGGAGCAAATTAAGTGTGTTATAATGATGGTTGTGATAGAGAGAGCCTGTCTATTACGTAATCGGGAAAGGCAACAAGAGAGGCAGTTACAAAGCGAACTGGACTACATGTTGAGCGCAGAAAATGAAGTGTCGGGAAAGTCTAAAAAAGAAATAAGGAGGCGAAAGCAAAGCTAGATTTCATCGAAGTAGAAACGTACAGCGGAGCAATGATAAGAGCTCGCATGAACGGCTGTGGATGGGCGAAACGCCCACTAAGCGAGTGCTCAGTGAAGAAAAGAAACATGCAGCAAACAAAGAGATAACTTAAATTTGATACCACAATCACATTACCCGGGACCGCGAAAAGATAAGCCACGTCTTTGTTGAGCTTTATACGGAACATCTCAGCAATACAATTTAAATCACGAACGATACAAAGAAGACTTTTTGGCCCTTATGCCGAAATCGGTAGACTCTAAGCGGGAGCTACTAGAAGTAGAAATTACTGTAGCAGAAATTGAAACAGCTATAGATAACCTGAGTAACGGCAAGTCACAAGGGCTGCATGGGCTGGGTTGTGTCATATACAAATGTTTTAAGACAGAAATGGAACTGCCTTTACATCGAGTTATCAAAGAATGCTACAAGAAGCAAACACCTCATTCTTTCAGGACAGCACACTTAGTAATAATCCCCAAAACTTATGACCCCGCAAAGCTGCTTTCAGTGGTCCTACCGACCTATCAGTTTGAGCAACACCGACTATAAAATATACATGAAGGTTCTAGCAAGACGGCTCCAAGGCGTTGTCACATCTCTTGTCGGCCCGCATCAGACATGTGGTATTAAGGGCAGAACCATATTCACATACACATAGCCAGAAGTATTTTAGAATGCTGTGACGCAAAGCATGGCCGCGTGGCCATGATTCAGATAGATCTGCATAAAGCGTTCGACAAAGTTGTACATGAAGTTTTGTTTTTATTGCTGGAACATATGAATGTAGGAACTGTCATTACCGAAGGTGTTAAAATGGTGTATCACAACTATATGGCCAATGTGGTAATCCACAAAGAAGTAAGTGCTCCAATTCTTCCGCGCTCGAGCGTGAAGCAAGGTTGTGCTTCGTCGCCACTCCTTTTTGCGCTTTACTTGGAGCCATTTTGTTTGCGATTACTTGCAACACCAAGTATAAGGAGGTATACGTTTCTCAGAAGTGAAATTAAAATTTTAGGTTATGCTGATGACGTTGCAGTGTTTTGCAGTGGCAAACAAAGTGCGCAAGAAGTTGTACGAATAGCTAGGGAATTTTGTGCAGCAACGCGTAGTGCAAATAGTTGGCCAAAATGTCTGGGCTTTTGGCAAGGCAGTTGCAAAGCACACCCGAAGTTTATTGTAACACGAATTGGAAAATCATGCCAGGAAAGTACCTCGGTGTGCCTTTGGATCATTACCGCAATGCTACAGGGTATTAGTCTGAGGAAAATAAACGCATTAGAAATTGTGCTGATAAGTGGGGTGGCCGCAATTTTGCTATGTTCACCGGAGCGTCCGTGTGCAACGTACTTTGGTTGCAAAAGTGTTCTATGTATTAGATGTGTTAACCCTGACCCGTACTTCAGTCCAAAAAATGCACCGAGTATTCGCGACCTTTATATGGGGATCGCAGTGGGAGTGCACGAGCTGGTGCAGTTTATTTCGTACGCTAAAATATGGTGGTCTGGGCCTTTTACATTTGTTTTTCAAGCAGTTGGTGCGCAGATTCATATTTGCTCAAAATAAGACTGACAATTTCTTTATAACAGTGATACAAGCAAGACTGCAGAACCCCTCACCTGATTTTATCATGTCATCCTTTTCTTTCGAAGATGGACTACTGAGTCCTTATTTGCGAAAAGTAGTTACGGCTACATGCCTGCTCAAGGAAAGGTTTTCGTATGAATACTTGTTCGGCGTGCCTAAAAAGAAACTGTATCGTGGCCTTCTTGATGTCTACTTACCAGTGCCGGTCTATCGAGCTCCGTAAAGGCTAGGTTCCGAGCATGACGTGCTAAAGCGTGTTAAAAGCATGTTGGTCAGACCCGCTGTCAAAACATTCTTCTTTCAAGTGCATACCGGTACTCTCCCTGTACTGCCCTGGCTGAAAAGTAAAGGGCTTTTTGTACCGCGGTCTGTCAACTATCTAATCTGCGGCAAACCAGAAACGATAAATCATATCTTTCTTGATTGCCATGATGCTGTTTTCTTGAGGCACGTACTACAACGGACTCCCAAAAAGATCTACATATAAACGCTTTCGGAATCCGTTTTCTTCCGTGTGCAGCTGCAGGGGAAGTGCCTATTGACATGTTAATGATGCTTTGCATGCATAGTGTGTGGAAGAGAAGAATGGATGCTCGACATAATCGTATAGACGCTCATTCAGCAACAGACTATTTTGTTGAGAGTATGCTGTATACAAGAGACTTGTTTACGTCGCAGCCTGAACCCCCTGAATGGTTACCTGTACTGAACCAATTGGCTTCTGTGAAGCCTTTTTAAACCAAGTACACTGGCCAAGCTGATGCTGGTGTTTTATTAAGTGTATATATTTTGTGTATAATCATTTTGCTTGAAGTTGTTTAAAAGCAATAAAGAAAAAAAAGCGCCGTGGCTTAGTTGGTCAAAGCGCCTGTCTACTAAACAGGAGATCGTGAGTTCAATTCTCACCGGTGCCTCGAGAGTAAAGACTAACGTGGGATCAACACGAGCTCGGCGGTCAAGCGTTCGCTGGAGCAATCTGCGGGCACTGCTCACGAGAGCAAAGTTGAGGGACCACCAGCGAAGGCGACACCGGCACGGCGCTCGGGCCTCAGAGCGAAGTCTAATCTACCTGGGGACCGACCGGTTGGCACTCCAAGGGACCAGCAGCTAACTGATGCGGGACCACCGGATGGCCCCGGAGACGTCTAGCAGGGAAGGGAGCTAGACATAAATGGTAAGCACCATGCTCCGGGCCTACCCCCTCCTTTTTTTAGCGAGTAACGATGGCTAGTCACTGGGCATTGAGCTTTGCAACCTTAAATGTCCGAGGTTTGGCCTCCAGGAAAAAGCAGGCTCAAGTGTATCGCCTGTTAATTGACCAAGATATTGACCTGTTAGCCGTGCAGGAAACAAAAGTGGGAGGTGAAGAGGAGACCCGGAGCGTGGTGCTGCGGTTTACGTCTAAATATTAAGCCATAGTTAGTCACGCAAATGGAACTTCGGCCGGTTGTGTTCTTTTTGGTAAAAAGATTCCGGCATTGATTGTTGAAAGTCACTTTTCTTGTGACTCTGGTAGAACAGTGACTTGTGATTTTAGTACTAGCGAAATTGAAAGGCGCGTCATTTGTGTCTATGCGCCGAACGTGGAGGCAGACCGAGAAACTTTCTTTACGTTAATGAAGCAACATTTACGGACACCAAAACAGCTTGTTTTATTGGGGGATTTCAATTGTGTATTGAGCGCGAAGGATAGAATTAATAACCGCCATGTGCGAGACAGAAGCGTAAAAGTGCTCTATGACTTTCTGAATGAATCTGACCTTGATGATGTTGCGGAGTGCCTCAAAGCAGGGCGCGAAGTTCGATTTACGCATTTTCAGGGAACCAGTCACGCACGTCTTGATAGAATATACATGGCAGGGAAGACGCTAGCTAAAAGCAATAGTTACACAGTCTTACCTGTCTCTTTCTCTGACCATTGCCCTGTACAATGTAACGTGGGACTTAAACAAAAAGAAAACCAATTTAGATGGGATTTATAGAAGTTTAACGCTAAACTACTTCGGCATGACATTTTTAATAATTTTGTGATTGAGGGAATTAGGAACTATAAAGGGATCGGAGCCGGCAATGTTGAACAGGAATGGGAGCTTTTGAAGCAAAGTGTTAAAATGGAAGACATATCGAGATCTAGTACTTTAAAACATCAAGAAAGAATGAAAGAAAATGAACTCAGAACAACGCTTAAGAAATGGATAGCATTAGAAAGCAAGGAGCCCGGTGCATATATGGAAGATATTCGAACGGTGAAACGACAAATTCAGCTAGTAGAGCAGGAACGCTACAGAGGAGCCCTTATTCGAACGAGAGCAGAGGCGTGGGCTATGGGGGAGACTCCTACCAAGCGCGCGCTTGGAATCGAGAAATCACGAGCGCGTCGTTATCACATCGACGAAATAGAAGAAAATGGAATTCTCCTAAATACTAACAGCACTGTCGCTGAAGCTTTCTTTCGGTATTACAAGGGTCTCTTCGCAGCCGTGTTAGTAGTTGTTACGAAGTTCAAGGACACTTTCTTGAGCCGGATGCCCCAATTATCCCTCGAAACGAAAGAAGCCTTAGAGAGGCCTATAACCGTTTCTGAAATTGAATATGCAATAGATAATCTCGCCACTGGGAAGTCACCGGGGCCTCACGATCTTGGTGCGATGTGGTATAAAGCTTTTAAAACAGAAGTTTCACCAGTGTTACAAGCTGTCTTGAAGGAAGCCTACGCAATCAAACCATTACCATCTTCATTTGCCGAGACGCACACCATTCTAATACCTAAGACGGTTTACGAAGCAAATATAAAACTCGTTTTGTCATATAGGCCCATTTCGCTAACCAACACTGACTACAAAATACTCATGAAAATATTTGCAGGTAGATTGCATTCTGTAATCACCCGAATAGTTGGGGAGCACCAAACGTGTGGCATCAAGGGGCGCTCATTATTGATGAACACACACACAATGCTATGTGTCCTTGAGAGTTGCGATGCTTTTAATTTTCATGTTGTGATCCTCCAGCTTGATTTAGAAAAGTCTTTTGACTGCGTCCCGCAAGATGTGCTATTCTCCATACTTGAACATGTCAATGACGGATCGGTGATTACAGAGGGCATAGTTTTGGCGTATAAGAACTCTACTACGCGACTAATTATTAACAAGGTCCCGGGGTCTTCCATTAGGCTGGAATGTTCTGTACGCCAAGGCTGTTCGGCAAGTCCACTCTTGTTTGCATTGTACATGAAGAGCTTGTGCTTGGCCATAACAGAAAATGAGACTATCCGTGGTTTCAGACTGCTTAACGCCGAGGTAAAGGTTTTGGCATACGCTGATGATGTAGCAGTGTGTTGCACCACCAAAGAAAGTGTACAAGAGACAGTTGCCGTTGTTAAAAATTTCGGAGAAATTACAGGTAGTCGGGTTAATTGGGGAAAGTGTCTGGGATTGTGGCACAGAGACTGAACATCGACCCCAGATACCTATGCTAACGTTAACTGGTTTGATACTCCAGTTAAATATCGATAGGAGTGCCTTTCCAGCGCTACAAAAACACTAATGACTACTGAACTGTACAAATAAAAAAAACACGCGAAAGTACAGCGCAGTGGAACGGCAACTGTCACTCAATGTTTGCCAGAACCACTGTATGCAACTTATTTTTAATGAGCAAAATATGGTATCTGATGCAGGTTTTGTGTTGCTCACGGATGCATGCGCAAAAGCTGCATAGGATATTTTCTGTGTTTATTTGGGGGTCTACTTCCAAAAAATGTAGTAGGACAAATTTGTTCCGAAGAGTAAAACAGGGGGGACTAAGCCTGGCGCATCTGTTCATGCGACAACTAGTTGATCGTTTTATTTTTTTTCGAGATGTTCAACACCCATTCTTAAGAACAGTATGCCAGTTACGCCTTTGTCGTGTTCTGCCTAACTTTGTGGTTAGCACTGCAAGCATGCCCGGAGCTACGCGAGGTTTCTTTAAGGAAGTTCCGGACAGTGTCCGGTTCTTGTAAGTTTGGTTTTCCAATGAATACCTTTTTTGAATCGGGCAAATGAAATTGCATAAAGACGTATGCGATATCATTTTTCCAGTTCCTATGTATGGGTAATTAAAGCGGGGGAGAAGGCAATGATGTTTTTAGGCGTGTTAAGAAAATGAAAATTCAGCCTAGTGCAAAAAGCTTTTTCTTTGAATTACACTCTGGAACGCTACCGGTTAAGACTTTTTTTTAGAAGATAGAGGACTTTATATGCCATGGGGCTCGAACTGTATGATCTTCCGAAAGCCGGAGACAATAGATCACGTTCTTTGCATTGTTGGATAGGGGTTTATTTCTGGGATGTTTTACAGAGAATCATCATTTTCACTGGTATAGCGCACTGCGACAAGGACACACACAAAGGAGAGATGCACACACACACAGCGCTAACTTGCAACTAATGTTTTATTTGCGATCACACGCGCTGTTTATACCACAGTGGACCGATAAAACCTGGATAATGTCACGTCAAGAATACAGCACAGCCCATGCACGTGTCATCACCGATAGCGACAATCTACATTAGCACCGTCAAAGTGAAGATTCTTGATACTTCTTTTCTTTAGATGATAATGCTATGGAAGCCACACTCACACATTTTTCTTTCATTTTGTCTATTTCAAAAGCTTCATTAATTTCACGTGTGGTTCTGTCACGGGCCTTAAAGAGTATACGGGTGTTTTGGAACATAGGGACGCAACCGCACCTCTGACAGTGAAGGGCCAAATGACCACATACAGCTCTTTCTACATTCTACTTGTGTTCCCTTAGTCTTTCATTTACACACCTTCCAGATTGGCCTATGTATTCGTGACCGCAAGTCAAAGGAGGGCCATAGACAACACCACAACAACAATTCACAAATTTTTCCCGGTGCTTAATCTTACAAACCTGTTTCCCGCTACTTTCTGCATTGACCTTTTTGCACATCCCTCGCAACTTTTCGGGAGCAGAAAACACTACATCCGCACCCGCCTTCCTTGCTATCCTTCGCAAGTTATGCGAAATGGCATGCATGTAAGGCACTACAGCAACCTTGCTTGCCTTAGTGGCGGTTGCCTGGTCTCTGACGTTTGCCCTTCCTTTCCTGCTTATACATTCAGAGACAGCGGTCAACAAGTGCAAGGGGTAGCCAGAGTTCAAGAAACGTTTTGCTTGAGCCCACAAGCTCTCATCAAGCTTGTGGTGGCACGACTTTATCAGTGAATTCTGAAAACAGGATTTTATCACAACACGCTTTACCAATTTCGAGTGAGCGGACGTGAACGGAAGAACCAGTTTATTCCCTTGCGGTTCATAGCTCCAGCATACTCTTGCTGGCGAAAAATACAGCCCGAGGTCAAGGAATCTTATGAAATCAACATTTTGTACTTCATGCGTCAGCACCAAGGGAGATAACACTGTCAAGAACATGGTTAGAGTTTCAGTCACAACTGCGTCGAAATTGTTATGATCATTTTTGGTAACGATGAGATAGTCATCTACAAATTAAAAAAACAGCAATAACGTCAGTATGCTTCATACGTTCGTCAAGGACCTTGTTACGTTTTGCACGTTACACGTGCATGGGCTGTGCTGTATTCTTGACGTGACATTATCCTAATTTTATCGGTCTACTGTTGTATAAACAGCGTGTGAGATCGCAAATAAAACATTAGTTGCAAGTTAGCGCTGCTTGTGTGTGCATCTCTCCTTTGTGTGTGTCCTTGTCGTAGTGCGCTATACCAGTGAAAATTATGAATCTCAACCAACTAGCCCGGCAACGTGCCTTAGCAAAGTTCATTTCTTGTACATCGGGCATTCCATTATGGTACAGCACCGACCCATGCCGAATCATCCCGCTGATCGCGACGGCAGCCTGCAGAGCTCGGACACTTGGGTTCTACATCCGACACAAGGTGCTCTCTCCTGAAGTATTGGCACTGTTTGGATACTGTTTGCCTTCCTCCAACCATGGTGTTCGTATTTGCAAGGTAATGCGATCCGAATGGCAGAGGCAAACTCGAATGCACAGAAATCATCTCGGGCTCATTCTGGGACCAAGCTCAAGCTTCAACGACTAGCGCGATTACTCGCTCCTAGCTGAACGGACAACCGAATTTCTCTGGCGGCAAGTTGTGCCGGGGCTGAGGACGCAAGTACAGAAGAAGCCCTCCAGACCATCAAATCCTCTTAACGTTATCGGTGATGTGAACCTGCCCGACAAAGTGCGACAGGTACTCAAGTGTAGACCAAAGTTCGCCGTCGAGCCGCAAAAATCTAGCCCCGAACTTTTAGGGATGGTTCGGAATGTCTCAAAACAAGTACCTGAAGGTGACGTTGACAGGTGTGTATCTGAAGGTGTCGACGTTCTCATGCGTGTCCGTCCTACAGGTGGCAGATGTGCTATTCAGGAGACCATTAGGAACTTGAAGGACAATTCACTCGCGCTGCTACCAGCCGATAAAGACTGTGGTTTTGCGCTTATGCGTAAATCATTGTATCGAGCGAAGGCGTCAGAGGCCATCAATTCTGTATTTGATACTCATAACAATATTTTGTTTCAAAAAGTGCGAACTAACGCGAAGAAGCTATGCAAAAGCTTTAATCTTGAAGGCCTGGTTAGTTCAATCGAGAAGATAAAAAAAGTGGATCTTGATATATTTTTCACGGCAAAGACGCATAAAATTGACTGCCCTTTCAAAGTGATCATCTCGGAGAATGAATCCTGGCAAAAGTGCATTGCGTTCTTTCTACAAAAACATTCGAAGTGGATATCTCTTGACGACCCCTTTTTGGCGAAAAAGTCGGAACAAGTGCTAGACTTTCTTGCAGGCAAGAAAAACGCAGACCTTTTAGCTTTTTCGATTGACGTTAAGGACCTTTATTACACCCTCCCTCAGGCAGATTTGATGGCGTGTGTGTCGGAAGATATAGACAGAGTAGGAGCGGTTGATTTTCAAACTACTGCCGGTCTGTCGAGTGATCAGTTTTTAGAGCTTCTTTACTTTTATCTTAACTCGACCTATGCGACGTTGAATGGAAACACTGTAAAACAAAAGAACGGGATATGTATAGGTTCCTGCATAGCCCCGTACCTGAGCGACATGCTTTTAGCAAAACGTAACAATGTCCTTGACGAACGTATGAAGCATACTGACGTTATTGCTGTTTTTTTAATTTGTAGATGACTATCTGATCGTTACCAAAAATGATCCTAACAATTTCGACGCAGTTGTGACTGAAACTCTAACCATGTTCTTGACAGTGTTATCTCCCTTGGTGCTGACGCATGAAGTACAAAATGACGATTTCATAAGATTCCTTGACCTCGGGCTGTATTTTTCGCCAGCAAGAGTATGCTGGAGCTATGAACCGCGAGGAAATAAACTGGTTCTTCCGTTCACGTCCGCTCACTCGAAATCGGTAAAGCGTGTTGTGATAAAATCCTGTTTTCAGAATTCACTAATGAAGTCGTGCCACCACAAGCTTGATGAGAGCTTGTGGGCTCAAGCAAAACGTTTATTGAACTCTGGCTACCCCTTGCACTTGTTGACCGCTGTCTCTGAATGTATAAGCAGGCAAGGAACGGCAAACGTCAGAGACCTGGCAACCGCCACTAAGGCAGGCAAGGTTGCTGTAGTGCCTTACATGCATGCCATTTCGCATAACTTGCGAAGGATAGCAAGCAACGCGGGTGCGGATGTAGTGTTTTCTGCTCCCGAAAAGTTGCAAGGGATGTGCAAAAAGGTCAATGCAGAAAGTAGCGGGAAACAGGTTTGTAAGATTAAGCACCGGGAAAAATTTGTGAATTGTTGTTGTGGTGTCGTCTATGGCACTCCTTTGACTTGCGGTTGCGAATACATCGGCCAATCTGGAAGGTGTGTGAATGAAAGACTAAGGGAACACAAGTACAATGTAGAAAGAGCTGTATGTGGTCATTTGGCCCTTCACTGTCAGAGGTGCGGTTGCGTCCCTATGTTCCAAAACACCCGTATACTCTTTAAGGCCCGTGACAGAACCACACGTGAAATTAATGAAGCTTTTTAAATAGACAAAATGAAAGAAAAATGTGTGAGTGTGGCTTCCTTAGCATTATCATCTAAAGAAAAGAAGTATCTAGAATCTTCACTTTGACGGTGCTAGTGTAGATTGTCGCTATCGGTGATGACACGTGCATGGGCTGTGCTGTATTCTTGACGTGACATTATCCAGGTTTTATCGGTCTACTGTTGTATAAACGGCGTGTGTGATCGCAAATAAAACATTAGTTGCAAGTTAGCGCTGTG
Organism: Rhipicephalus microplus; assembly: GCF_043290135.1. Taxonomy (NCBI): domain Eukaryota; kingdom Metazoa; phylum Arthropoda; class Arachnida; order Ixodida; family Ixodidae; genus Rhipicephalus; species Rhipicephalus microplus. The sequence continues at coordinate 173,063,525 of NC_134704.1, read as the reverse complement.
TGTGTGTGCATCTCTCCTTTCGTGACACTTTGGCTCGTGACATTTTCGTGACACTTTGGCTCGTCTGGGTTTGCTGACTGAGGTCGTAGTGCTTGGTGCATTCCAGATGAACGAAGTGTGGGCGGTGACTATTGCGAGTTCTGAAACAGTGAAAAAAAATGGCAGATCCCACGCACACTTGGAATCGATGATATGCGAAGCACGAATGAGAAAGGTTGATTTGTCAATTTCAAATCAGCACAACATTACGTGGTGGAAGTAAATGATGCCGTACATGACTTCCGTGTCATGATTACCATGTTTGGACAAGTCGTATACCTTCGTCATCTATTCACGACACGTGATACCCAATTTAGTATATGTGGAGCTAGCGAAACGACCGTGAGCACTCTATGAGCGTAGTATGTTGTCATGTTCTTACATGGCACGCGTGTCAGGATTGTCATGTTTTCACCAGTCATATACTTTCGTCATCCATAGACATCATGTAACGCCAAACGTGGTGTATGTGGAGCTAGGAAAACAGCCGCGAGCGCATCATGAAGGGCCCAATATACTCAAATCTAGTGTTGACACGCGCGCACACTGGGCGCCGTGGCGCCATGTTAGCCAAATGCAAGCACCCTGTAGACTTACGCCACGCGCGACTAGCGTCAAATTGCGCAAAATGCGACATGCTGCATTTCGCGCTGATGCGTTACTCAGACAACACTGCGTCTCCCTCTTTCGTGAAGGAGGGACACCAGACCCGCTGAAACGCGCATGTGTCAAAGTAACGCAGAGCGGCGCGAACCTGCGAGTATATGGCAAGAATGGCGCCTGCCGTGGCACCGCTGGCGTGACGCGACGAAATGAACGCCGGCAAGCACGCGCACCGCGTCACGTCGAAATGTATTGGCACCTTGACTGTGGTCTGTAATCCTGTTCTCACATGACATGCATTTCATGATTATCACGTCTTCGCCAGAAACATACTTTCGTCATTTTATGACGTCACGTAATCCAAATTTGGCATAAAGCTAGTAAAACGGCTGCGAGTACATTGAGTGTGGCATGTAGTCATGTTGTTACATGACACGCATGTCGTGATTATCATGTTTGTATATGTCATTTACCTTTGTAGTCCGTTCGCCTCGCGTCATACCGAGGTTGGTAAATGTGAAGCTATCGAAACGGCCTCGAGCGCATCATGAGCGTAGCATGTAGTCATGTTGTTACATAAGACGCATCTCATGTTTATTATGTTTGCCCCAGTATCCTACATTCGTCATTCATTCACGTCCTGTAATACCAAAATTGGTATGCGTGACGCTAGCGAAACGACCGTGAACGCATCATGAGCTTGGCAAGTAGTCATGTTGCTACATGACACGCATGTCATGATTTTTAAGTTAGGGTCTGTCGCTTGTGTTCGCCATTCAATCATGTCATACCATAGCAGTTTTGCAGCATGCCATGTGTCACAAACGAGAGCTCCGAAAAAGCGCGCGCCGCTGAATTCTAGCGACAGTAACCATACCAAGCGCACGGAGGCGCCTCAAGGTCAACGATAAAGAAGAAAATAAACATCCAAAGGCTCCCCGGGTGGCCATCTCTCCCCTCTCAAAAGCATAGTGTCACCGACTTACCTCCTCATATCAGCGGCCGAGCAAGCCCTGGAAAATTCTCGAGGGAAACGGCCGTGGTAATGCAGAGTTGCGTCATCTGTCGCGGACGGCCCTCAAACCATCTCATGCTTTCCCCAGCCTTCGCTGCGCATCGCGCCGACGAAACCATGACAATTTTCTGGAATCTAGCATGGAAGGTATTTAACTGAGCAGCAGAGATGGGTGAGCAGGCGAAGAGGGCAGTTTGCGCCAGTGGGCGTAGGGTGTTCCGCCTTGTCGGCGAAGCCTTTTGTCCTCAGTGACAAAGGAGGAGAAGAAGAGGATTTCCACCTGTGGGGTGAAGACTCGTGCTACAGTCAGGAGTGTGTGCCTACCGCCAGCGAGCGAAGACGCGTGGCAACAGCTGTGCGTGGGAAGCCGACATGTTACCGGCGAAGTAGTTTGGTGCTGGAGAGCGGCCAATTGAAGACGCGAGGATTGCTGGAAAAGAAACTTCGGGGGCAGTGGAACGACAACAGCGCTGGACTTTGAGTAAGTGATTCTCGGAAGAATATCATTCAGACTTTTGTTCCAAGGACTTTAAACTGAATAAGTTTTTGAATGTATTGGTTGTTCGATGCATGCGAATGCATTGTAGTACGTATTGTTGTTAGTGTCCGTTGTTTCGAGCGTGGCTGACTGTACTGTGTAGTACGTTGTTTGATTGGTGACCTATCGTATTCAACTATTGCTGAGTGTGCATATTTTTTGTATCGATTTGACCTGCCATAACTGAGAATATAATTTTGTTTTGTTTATCAACTCTCCACTCTGACTTGTTCTTTGGGCCACAACCGGCGTCCGCTGGCGCGCCAAATAGGACCACATCTAAATTGTCCACGCTTTCGTGGTGCACTTCGGGGGGCCGATATTTCGATCCTTGGAATTAGCCCGGCGATCGCCTCCCTAATTGACGGGACCTGTGACAATTATTCTGGCGTCCGCAACAGGACATTTTTTGTGCACAGTGTGTCCAAAGTAGTGCGAAAGAGCCTTGTGTTGTTGATAGTGCTATCAGATTGATTTTGTGTGTTGCTCAGTGTTCTCGTTAACGAGTGCAGGAAAGTGTTCCGATAGACTTATTTAGGCAGATATTTTTTTGCACGCGGCAAGGTTTTATTTGCGAGACAGCATGCATCTGGAGAGGTTAGTAGTTCTTGGTGAGAAGATGGGTCTTGCTGGCGCCGAACTACGGAAGTGTTACCCACTTCCGTAGTTCAAAAGGAGAAAGAGGCGGTGGAGAGATAGAGGTTGGCAGCTGAGAGAGCCAAGGAAGAAAAAGCAGCTGAGTTGGAGAGAGAAAAGCTGGCCGCTGAAAGGGCGGAAGAATAAAGAGAGGCAAAGGAGCGACAGTTGAAAGAAGAAAAAGAGTAGCAATTGAAGTTGGAGCTGGAGAGAGAAAAGCTGGCAGCTGAAAGGGTGAAAGAAGAAAGATAGGCAAAGGAGCGACAGCTGAAAGAAGAAAGAGGAAAGGGAATGGCAGCGACAGAACGAGATGGACCTCGAGCGGTTCCGTTTGCAACAGCGAAGTGAAACTCCCGTCCAAGCTAGAGTTGAAAGCAGCGAACGGGAAGATCATGGCTTCCGCTTGAACCCAAGCAAGCTGCTCGTAGCGTTTCATGAAAGGAAGGACAACCTCTACGCGTACCTTCACAGATTTGAAACGATTGCAAGGAGCCAGGACTGGCCGGAACATCAACGGGCAACTGCTTTGAGTACCTGCTTGAGTGGCGAAGCGCTCAGGGTGTACGGTAGGCTGACGCCGACCGATGCAGCCAACTATGCAAAGGTGAAAGCTGCTTCACTAAAGCGATTTATATTTACTGTGGAAGGTTTCCGGGAAAGATTTCGGACAGGAAAGCCAGGTGATGGTGAGACGGCTACGCAGTACGCCGCCCGAATCAGCCATTACTTTGACAGATGGATCGAACTTTCAGGGACAGCACAAGAGTATGATGAGCTTAGAGAAGTTCTTATCAGAAAAGAATTTCTCACCAGTTGCCACCCAAGCCTGTCGCTGTACTTGAAAGAGAGGAAGGCTGAGTCACTTGAAGACATGCTTGAATTGGCCTACCAATTCTTGGAAGCGCAAGGTGGCACAGTTTTGGCCAATTTCAAGAAGGAGTGTCCCGAAGATTCGAAGAATTCGGCACCCGAACAAAAGAAGCGTGCACCGAAGAGTGTTCGGCAATGTTTTCTGTGTAACCGAGTGGGTCATCGCGCGAACAGCTGTCGAACTATCTTTACGAGCCCTACTGTTGTAAAATGTTTCAAGTGTGGTCAGACTGGGCACAAGGCGGACGCATGTCGTAACGGAGCGAGTCAAACTCATTAGGTATCCTGTGTGCTAGTGGCACGAAAAGCCGATGAGGACAACGTCACCGATGGATTCTTGGAGTTGAAAATGGGGAGAAACTTCCTGTTGTGGGTGCTGTATAGACAAAACGATCAACCGGTGTTACGAAGGGAATGCCAACGCTGCCTGGAAAAGTTGCGGGCAAGAAAGTTGCGGTGTTAAGAGATACCGGTAGCTCCACTGTTAACGTGCAGAGAAATTTGGTGCGGGAAACTGAGTTAACAGGCAAAACTAAACCGGTTTGCCTAATCAACAGTACGGTTCGGATGCTTCCCGAAGCAGAGATTGAGGTTGAAACCCCTTACTTCAGAGGGAAGGTTACTGCCCTATGTATGACGACCCCCCTGTACGACGTCATCAGCGTAAACATCAACGCGGCGCCAGGGTCGAGCGATCCCGAAGATCCCGATCGTTTGGAAGAAGACCAGAAGATAGAGCCCTCGCCAACCCAGCTACCGCGAGATACAGTGGAGGACACTCCCGTGACGGATCTCACTCGAGCCCAAGGTGAAGCCGTGGTGCAAGAGACAGTGAATCAGGAGATGATCGTGTTGAACGAGAGAACGTGCTGGGCAGCTGGATTTACGTCGGCACGACCTCAACCGAGCGACAGTGTAAAGGTGACGGAGTCGGCCAGCTAGGCCCAATGTCGTAACATTAGCAAGCTGGTGAGTAACCAGACAAGATCGGTTGAACGTTATGACCCGTTAACAGTGTCGGAAGTGACAACGATGGCTGAGACGCCGCCTCAGATACCGTCGTTTCAAAGGGCTCGCCGGGAAAGATCAAGTGAGCACCACAAGAAAGGGCGCAAGCGCCGCTCAAAGTACACAGGATAGGTGCTGAGGTCGAATCAGAATCTGTTTGGCAGTGCTGAGTGCGATATGTCGCGTTAATGTTGTTGCTATCCTGTGCCACAATTGTATGTCAAGCGAGTCAAAGTGTTTGTTGCGGTGATGCGACGTATAGGATTGTACAATTGTTGTAAAGACAGAAATTTGTACATTTGTATTGTTTGGAATATGGGATGGAGCGTTGTACTCATGTACCTGGGTTATATTTTATGTGTTGGGAGCTTGAACTGCAACGTGCATTTGTATTGAGTGTTCTATTGTGATTGTGACGTGCCATGAGCGACGGACTATGTTACAGTCTTTAGGTGTGTGGTGGCTGTTCGCACTCGTTCGTGTGGTTTTGAATATTATGTGATAATATTCTTAAAGTGGGGGGCAGTGTCACTAGCGAGAGCTCCGAAAAAGTGCGCACCGCCGAATTCTAGCGAGAGTAACGATACCAGGCGCAGAGGTGCCTAAAGGTCAACGATAAAGAAGAAAATAAACATCCAAAGGCTCCCCCGGTGCGCCGTCTCTCCTCTCTTGAAAGCGTAGCCTCGCCGACTAACCTCCCTCACCTCGGCGGCCGAGAAAACCCTGGAGACTGGAAGGTTCACGAGGGAAAGGGGCGTGGTGATGCACAGTTGCGTCATCTGTCGCGTATGGCCCTCAAACCGTCTCTTGCTTTCCCCAGCCTTTGCTGCGCATCGCGCCGGCGAAACGATGAGAATTTTCTGGAATCTGGAGCGGAAGGTATTTAACCGAGCAGCAGAGATGGGAGAGCAGGAGGAAAAGAAAGTTTGCGCCAGTGGGCTTAGGGTGTTCCGCCTTGTAGGCGAAGCCTTTTGTCCTCAGTCACAAAGGAGGAGAAGAAGAGGATTTCCACGTGAGGGTTGAAGACTCGTGCTACATGCAGGAGTGTGTGCCTACCGCCAGCGAGCGAAGACGCGTGGCAACAGCTGTGCGTGGGAAGCCGACGTGTTACCGGCGAAGAAGTTTGGTGCTGGAGAGCGGCCAATTGAAGACGCGAGGTTTCCTGGAAAAGAAACGTCGGGGGCAGCGGAATGACAACAGCGCTGGACTTTGAGTAAGTGATTCTCGGAAGAGTATCATTCAGACTTTTGTTCCAAGAACTTTGAACTGAAAAAGTTTCCGAGCTTTTTAGTCTTTAAGTGTATTGGTTGTTTGATGCATGTGACTGCATTGCAGTGCGTATTGTTGTTTGTGTCCGTTGTTTCGAGTGTGGCTGACTGTACTGTGAAGTACGTTGTTTGACTGGTGACATATTGTATTCAACTATGGTCGAGTGTGCATATTTTTGTATCAATTTGATTTGCCATATTTGAGAATATTATTTTGTTTTGTTTATCAACTCTCGTCTCTGACTTGTTCTTTGGGCCACAACCAGCGTCCGCTGGCGCGCCAAATAGGACCACTTCTAAATTGTCCACGCTTTCGTGGTGCAGTTCGGGGGCCGATATTTCGGTCCTTAGAATTAGCCCGGCGATCGTCTCCCTAATTAACGAGACCTTTGACACCATGTGAACAAAACAAACGCAAGAGCTGCAGGATTATGCAATTTAAATCATGACGATCACGACATCCATGTCTTGATTTTCATTATATGAGTAGTGAAATATGCTCTTCATATAGTCATGCTAGGCCTCACCAAGTTAGGTATTGATACCATTATCGAAACGGCCAGGAGAGCTAAATGTCGTAAGTGGCTAGATAGATAGATAGATAGATAGATAGATAGATAGATAGATAGATAGATAGATAGATAGATAGATAGATAGATAGATAGATAGATAGATAGATAGATAGATAGATAGATAGATAGATAGATAGATAGATAGATAGATAGATAGATAGATAGATAGATAGATAGATAGATAGATAGATAGATTCAAGTGAAGCTCTACTGGCTGCTGCACTACGCTCCCGACGAGGAAGTTTGTTCGGAACCAAACACGTATGGGAAAGTGAAAGGAGTTACCCGTGAGTACTGGCTGATTCAAAGCACCAAGACAAAGGTTCATCAACGCGCACTGTTTGCCTAAAGTTAAAGCGGGGCGTAATCGTGAATAATTTACTGCACCAGCTGCGCATCGGTGGCATTACTCACTTCTGGTTTCCTCAGGGAGATCCCCGTTACGCCTGCGTTGCCACACAACGGGGTATATCTTTACAGACTATCGTGTGCCTCGCTGTGTGGTGTGTAGGTGGTTCGTTCATCCAGAAAACGAATGCGTGTGAACCTACGCCAATGCAGCTGACCCTCTGAAAGGTGACAAACTAATTTTTGAGCACCTAATGGACAAAGCAGACGCGGAAGAAGCCGCCAGAGGCCGCACGCTACAACTCCGGAAATGGAGGTGTATGTGGAAAACAAAAAAAGCCCAAAGCAGCCTTCGAAGACTGAAGACACCGAATCTAGTTAAAGTACAGTTAAGGACTCAGAGAAGAATGTGAAAATAACTACTGACAAGACGATATGGACACAAGCAGGGCGCCGTTAAAACGAACGCTTAATGAGGATTTCAAGAAAATGCAGGAGACCGCAGCACGAAGGAACCGACAACAAAGCTTCCAAATCGTCGGGTGACATTGAGACCGGCGCCTGATCTACCACCGAGCCGGAAACAGAGCGACACAGCACCAAGTTAGAAGGTCTTCTTCGGCACACTCTCGCGCCTCCCCTTTCCCCCCTCCTTTTTTTGGTTGTCCACGTAATCTTTTACACTATCGACCGGACAAGTGCATTTGTGTCGCGTGCTGAGGGCTGTGCTTGTGTGCCGCTCGGTCCGCCACTTCGTCGCAGCAAATATTCACATAGACAAGCCAGTGCGTTTAGCTACCATAGTTTTTAGGGGGCTATCGGGACGAAGGAAGCAGTATTAGCCACAACGCCTTCTTGACGACAAAGATCTTGATATCATTGCAGTGTGCCAGACAAAGATAGAAACTGAGGCAGGAACGGACCGAATGGCGAATCTTTTCATGTCACGTTATCTTGTGTGCGTATCTCTTGCACGCGGAAGAGTCGGAGGTTGCGCCCTCCTGATTAGAAAAGCATTGGATGTACCAAATGAAAATGTAATAACGGATGATAGTGAGGGCTTGGTTTTATGTGACTTATTGTTCTGCGCAATGAAGTGGCATGTTATTTGTTTGTAGGCACCCAATAAAATAAGCGACCAGGCGAGGTTTTTTTTGATATTTTGGATGGCTATTTAAAAGTAGAAGTGTTTATTATGATCATGGGTGACTTTAATAGTGTATGTAAAGTGGCGGATCGTGTACGTGCCCCATCGATTTTCGATGCTAGTGCAAAGGTTCGTGCCAGAAAGATAGAAAGACACGAAATTACGGATGTTTGCTACGTGCTTGGAAGTGCAGAAGTTTCAAAGTTTACGCACTACCAAAACGATAGTCAGGCGAGGTTTGATACAACATGTGTGTCGACCGCTATTATATCACACTGTAGCGACTATGGGGTCACAAATGTGTCATTTAGTCACCTCAGTGCGGTTGATGTTTTGATAGGTCTAAAGAAACACTCAAAGTTTAATTTGCCCCTGTGAAAATTTAACGACAAACTTTAACATGATGAAGTATTCGTAAGCAAAGTTAAAAATGCTATAAGGGCGTATGGCGAAACGTACACAACAAGTTATTTAGAAGCATGGGAAGGCTTTAAGAAGCAACTCAAATTTGACGCCATCCAAAAATCCTGTGCACTAAAACAGGCAGACAAAAGCAAAGAAAGGGATCTACAAGCTGAGCTAGATTTTCTCCTGAGCAAACAAAAAAGTAATCCTTTAAGTTCCATGTTAGAAGTACAAAGAAAAAAGGCTGAAATGAAACGATTGAACGTTGAATAGTATAAAGGTGGTGTTATATGCGCACGACCAGAAAAACTTTGGTGCGCTGAAGAACCAACGAAGCGGTCAATATCTGATGTAAAGGGCTATGCTGCAAGAAATGAAATAAAAGCCAGAATGTATTAGAATGACATAAGCCTGGAAAAAGACATAATTCTCTGTGCTTTAGAGAAGTATTATGAAAGAAAGCTGGGGCAGAAGTTGTCTTTTTCAGAAGGTTTCGATGAAGTATGTCTTCAGAAAATGCCCAAGTTTGATGATAAAAAGAGAGAAAGCATAGAAAACATTGACCCTACTACCGTCGCGGAAATTGAAAAAGCCATCGAAAACTTGAGCAATGGTAAACCATCAGGACCAGATGGATTCGGGCAAGTTTTCTATAAAATGTTCAAGGAAGAGCTAGCCGGGATCTTGCAGGATGTAATAACAGAGGCATATGATAAACAAGTACTACCTCCATCTTTTCGGCGAAGCCTTACAATGTTAATTCCGAAATCGAGTGATCCTGAAAAATTGTTATCAGTTGGTCATTATCGACCCATCAGCTTGACCAACACAGACTATAAGGTATACGCGAAAGTCTTGGCAAGCAGGTCGAAATTGCAGTACGGCAAGTTGTAGGTCCCCACTAAAAGTGCTGGTAAAGGGGAGATCCAAAAAAACAAACATGCACGTTGCAAGGACGATCCTCGAGTGCTGCGATGCCTTCTCGGAAAAATTTGCAATGATGCAACTAGATATAGAGAAGGCTTTCAATGAGGTATCGCATGAAATTCTCCTAAGGGTCTCGGAATACCCCAATGTGGGTTCTATATTATTGGAAGAGTTTGGAATGTGCTACCATTAAGCCTGGACGCAAATTGTAGTTAATAAAATTCTAACTCGCAGCATTGACTTGAGGTCAGGTGTAAAACAAGAGTATGTTTTTTTTCCTCTACTTTTTGTATTGTTTTTAGAACCGTTTTGCTTAATTGTGTGGCATAATATTGTAGCGAAACTTCGGAATTGTTTAAGCTAGACACATTTGATGACCATCCAGACGAAGAAGTGTGGGAGCAGTTCCGTACAGGCAAGCGATGACAAGTCGACACGATGATTTTGGGGAGCACTCCTTACGGGATTTTTTATCTAATGCAACTTAAATTTACACAATGCACTAAGTCACAAATAAAAAACATGGAAAATGATGCATACCCCTCGGCTTGCATGACTGGTCTCTGGTGGTGAGATGCGCTGTGGACCCCGAGTCCACTCACCCCAAAAAGGGCCCGGGTCACTGGCTGAATAGGGTCTTCCAGCTTCCACGGGTGTGCGGACCAATCAGGCAAGTCGAGGATAACCAATCCCAACACGATTTTTCATGGTCGCGTGAAGCCTGCCTCGCAACAAAACTGTAGCAGCTTTTTGAAACGGGCACAGTCTCTACAACGGCCTTGACATGCAAAAAAGAGCTCGAATGTCTCTTCCCGATTGCCCCGGAGGACGCAAGCAGCGGCTCGCTCGTTTGGGTTGGTGGTGGTAGTGGTTAGAAGAGGAGAAAGTCACCTAATTTCTGCAGCCTGGTCGGGAATACGGCGCAGTGCCTGGTTTGGCCCGCGGGGCACCCAGTGATCGACCGGATGCAGTTTTTCTCCCCAGACACTCATTCTTCGTCGAGGCTCTCCCTCGAGAAAAGTCGTCAAATAGCGCCACTAACAAGAGCATCTAGCAAAGAAAGAAATCCAGCTGTAGCTAAAAAAAAAGCTTTCCGGGGGACATTGCCTTCGCGACACCTCCCCCCTACGACAAAGAGTGACCCATTCGTTTTATCTGCATAATGCGAAAAGAAATAAAATAAAAAATACAAGAAGATTTCAAACCCAACAAGTTTGCGAGGTGCTCATTTAGAGATGCTTATACATGTGCCTAAAAGGTGAAAATCTTAAAACAGTAACATAATTAAAACTACAGGTGAAAAACAAGAATCATCGCGAAACAGAAATAACTACAGTTCACTCGTCGGTACTGTAATACAACTCAGTGTCCGTGTCCTAAGCGCCGACATTCTGTTGTGCATTATTACCACTTGGAAATGTCTTCCAGTAAGAGTAAAGTTCAGTGTCAGTGTCGGAGCCTTCACACTGCTGTACTGGAACACTGGTTTCTGTCCCGCGCACTACATGTCACAAATAGAGTTTTTGACCCACTCTCGAACCAAACTCGTGCACAACACTTAGACGTAATTCCTGTTCATTACAGTTCGCCCTGCACCCGCGCACGTGAACACCTCGATGTTGTTCGTGGATATCACTCCTTGCACTGCACTCGAGCTCATCACCACCAGATTCATCGTCTGCATCGTCGGCATTGGAAGACTATCGGACGTGGCAGGGCTTTAAACGCTCCGCATTAACAATGTCACGTTTTTTTTTTTCAGTTTGGTGTACCACCTCCCAATTATTTGCGGCTACCCGGCACACGAGACGGAAAGGTCTATGGTATCTGTGAAGAAACTTGGTTGTCTTCCCTTTGGTCCGGGAGGGAGTTCACACGTACACCAAGTCACCCTCGTGGTAAACAACACTTCGTCGTTTAACATCAAAGCTGTGTTTGTTCTTCTCCTGCTGACGCCTCTCCCATTCTTTTACCCGTCTTCAAGCCTGCCGAAGTCGTCGAGCCACTTTGACAGCATCCAGGTTGTAGTCGAATCCACCTTGCGCGCCTGACCCAACATCTGCAGGTAGCGTCGGCTCATGTCCGTGAAGCAGAAAGAAGGGCGTGAATCTGGTCGTCTCGTGAGTGGAAAAAATTGTACGCAAAGAGGACGTAGGGCGAAAATTCATCCCAGTCGCGTTAGTGCGAGGACACGTACACGCTGAGCATGTCAGCTAAAGTGCGGGTAAAATTCTCGCACAAGCCTTTGGCCTTTGGGTGGCATGCGGTTGTGGTGGGATGCTCGCTACCCACGAGCCGGAAAGTTTCCTCGGTCAAGATGGCGACGAAATGTTGTCCACGATCGCTTATCACTTTCTCCAGTGCACCATGACGCAGCACGACCTGTTCGACGAACGCCCTTGTTGATTCTGCGGCAGTGACCGCCTGACATGCGACAGCCTCGACCAATTTCGTGTGGTATTCGGTAATCACGACAACGTAGTGCTTCCCGGATTCGAACTTTCTGAAAGGTCCAATAAGGTCCATGCCCACCTGTTGAAAGGGTCGACCTGGTTGGAGAAAACCGGCCATCCTTCCAGGTGGTTGATTTCACTTCAGGCAGTCAGGGCAAGAGAGTACATACTTGCTGACGTACGAGAACATCTTTGGCCAGAAATAGCGGCCACGCACTTTTTTCCATGTGTGATTTACACCCAAGTGGCCTGTCGTGGGGTCGTCATGACAGTGTCTTAAAATCTCGGATCTCAAGCACTTAGGAACCACAAGCACCATGCGATTTTTTCCTGGAAGCCTTTCGCCCTCCGATACAGTACAATGTCGAACAACCAGAAGCTCCGTGCCGTTCTTTTGGTTCTCCTGACAACGAGGGCATACGGGTGCTCGATGGGCTGTACAACATCTCTGATACAAGAGACTGCCTTCTGTTTTTTTTCAACATCCACCTGATCCAGGACCAGCGAAGGTAAAGGGTTTTTTTTCGCATACCGGCGCGGGATCGTGAGGAAAGCGGGACAGCGTGTCGGCATTTTGTCTTGAGGCCAGGGCGGTGTCGCAAAGTTAAGTCGAATTCCTGAAGCAATAGTGACCAGCGCATGAGACGACCGTTCAGATTCCTCACTTTCATCAGCCAAACCAGGCTCGCTTGGTCAGTAACTACAGTGAATTTAGCGCCAAAGATGCACGGCTGAAACTGTCCGCAGGCGTACACAACGGTGAGGCATTCTTTTTCAGTCTTGCTGTAGTTCATGTCAGCATTGTTAAGGTGGCGACTGACATATGCGATGACTTGTTCTTGAGCTTCGATTTTTTGAACAAGGATGGTGCCAATGCCGTAATCGCAGGCAACAGTGTGGACCTCTGTTGGCTTTCCCGGCTCAAACTGACGCAAAACTGGGGCTGTGATCAGCTTCTCTTTGAGGGATTGCATCATCGCTTCCCAAGCCACATCCTAGGCAAAAAGAGCATCTTTTTCAGTCAAGTTTGTCAGAGGTCAAGAAATGTGAGAAAAATTTTTGATGAAAGGCCGATAGTAGTTAAAAATTCCGAGAAAACTCTGCACACCCATCCTATTTCGTGGCTTGTAGAATTTTTGATGGCTGCTACTTTGTCTGGGTCTTGCGGTATGCTTTCACCTGTGAGTATGTCTCCGAGATATTTATTTTCTGATGGGCGACGCTACATTTTTTGTGATTCAGTCGCAAGTTTGCTGAATCCAATGCCGAAAAAACGCTTTTCAAATGCTCCAATTGAGTTGCCATGGTTTTGGAGAAAATTACAATGTCGTCCAAGTAGGCCAAACAAACCCTCCATGGGAGGCCGCTAAGTACTTTGTTAACCATTCCCTGGAATGTGGCCGGGGCATTGCACAGGCCGAACGGGACAATGTTTTATTCGTAGAGGCCGCGTACACAGGCAAATGCGCTCTTTTGCTTATCTTCCTTCTTGATACCAACTTGCTAGTAGCCTTATGTTAGATAAAGTGTGGTGAAGCATTTAGACCCCTGAAGCACGTCGAAAAAGTCATCAATTCGCGGCGGGGGTGCACATCTTTTTAGCGACCTCATTAACCCTTCGGAAGTCGACCCAGAAACGCCAAGTCCCATTTGGCTTCTTCACGAGGACGACAGGCGATGGCCAAGGACTGAGTGATTCTCTTATGATCCCATCGCGAAGCATTTCTTCAACTTGTAGCTCAATTTGTTGCCTTTCAAAAGAAAAATAACGATATGGGTGGTGATTAATGAGTCGAGAATCACCAGTGTCGATCACGTGTTCACCGACATGCGCTTGCCGGATGGGGTTATCAGTGCTTGTGAAAAGATGAAGGTACTTCTCAATGAGCGACAGCAGCCTCTCGTTCAGATAACTGTAGGTGATCCTCAGTCTCTATATCAAATTCTTAGGGCACTCGATCATTCTGTAGAGCCGTAATTGCTAGCTGTGCGTCATGAATGTACGCAGCCCATCCGAGCCTTGTTCCGCCGAGGGGATTTACTGGTGACATGGTGGGATTAGCAATACGAATGAGGCCTCTCCCATGTACAATACTTGTTACTGTACGTGCCACTTGTCCGCTTCTGAGCGTGCTGTTCGGTTCGACAAGGTGAACCCCGTCTCTTGCGACTTTCAGTTCAACAGCCACCTCTGTGCGTGGTTCAATACGAATTTGCTCATGGTATACCGCACTATAAGGATATCATTGTGTTCAGGGGCACCTGAGTTTACACGTAGCCAGAAAACCTCCCCATTGAGTGCGAGCTCTTTCTTCGAGAAATCAATAAGAAGTCGGGCTGCTCTACAAAAATAAAGGCCACCTAGCAGCTTGCACGGGCTACCTAAAATTTCTCAGGCTTATTGGTGGTGCCAAATTCCAGTCTTACTTCGGCTTAACGGTGGGGGGTGACCACACCTCCCCCAATTCTTTTGATGAATAAGTACTTTCTCAATTTGAATGTAGCACCTATTTTGTTGGTTAATTCTTCTAAAGTTACATTTATGGAGAAGCCGGTGTAAATTACGAGTTGTGCATCTGTACCATTTGCACGAGTGGGGACTGCAAGACGCTGACTTTCCGACAATGTGCCGATAGGGTGGCCGAGCTGGCCTCCTAGGCCCAGCCGTACTCGTTTCCCGAGGGATTGTGCTGTCCATTCTGGCTTTCAAGGGGCACCGCTTGATGATTCCTGCCATTTCAAAACCGCTGCCAGCACTGTTGCGCTGTGTGGTCTATGCGCGGGCAAATTTGGCATCGGGGACGGCCGTCGTTGGTGCGGGAGTTTCGTGGTGACCAAGGCATTGGAGGGCGACGCATCTCGTCCTAGATGCCTTTGAGCCGGTCAGAAAGCGGCGTGATGGAGTTAGCTATTGTCTTTGGGTCTTTTTCGCGGTCGGCAGCCTCCCGCGGGCAACGCAACTCGGCCGCGGCGCAGCTGGTGACACACAGAGGGGGCTGTATTGTTACTGCGGTGGGTGCAATTCCAACCAGAGGTACGATGTTTTGCATCCACATCTGCATGCCCGTAGAATAGTATGTGCCAATCGGCTGGGGCCCTGACGCAAGGCTGATCAGGGCTGCTTGGTTTATGCGCTGCAAAATCTAGTGGAAATCAGCGAAGGTTTCCGGGCTCGCAATTATCATTTCTTTACTGAATACCCGGTCGGAAACAGTGCAAAAGGTGTCACAACCAATCTTCCTCTGTCACCTATGGGTTTATCGTAGCACAAAGCTGAACAACATCATAATAATAGTGCTCAGGGGTTTCAGACGGCAGTTGGATCCGGTTTCGTAGACGCACATGAGCGATCTCAATCGAGTGCCGACTTGTGAACGAAGTCCCAGAGAGCGTCGTCCACTCTTCCCGTGAACTTGGGGCTCCCATTAGAATTTGAGTAGTGAGCCATTTTTTCGCATCACTGTCTTAGGCCAAATATAAATATTTAGGCTTTGTGACTTCGTCTCAATTGTTCAATGACGCTACATGTTGGTAGTAAAGTAGCCACTCAGATATAGATTCCTTTGGTGCGCCTCTAAACACTGGGCGTCTGACGAAAGATTTTGCTTGGGGGGTAGACATCGCGGAGAGGAAGGTAGGAGGTTCCGTCGCAGTAGAAAAGTCCGAGGTTGTTTTTAATGCTTGTTATTGACTCGGGGCATAACTGCAGAGCTGTAATATTGCTACTGAGCAACCTCCACCACTTTGTAGTGAAACTTCGGGGTTATTTAAGGTAGACACATCTGATGACCATCCAGACAAAGTGTGGGAGCGATTCTGCCCAGGCAAGCGATGATAAGTCGACACGATGATTTCGGGTAGCACTCATTGGGGGTTTATTTATCTAATACAACTTAAATTTACACAATACACTAAGTCACAAATACAAAACACGGAAAATGATGGCATACCCTTCGGCTTGCATGACTGGTCTCCGGTAGTGAAATGCGCAGTTGACCCCGAGTCCGCTCACCCCAAAAAAGTCCCGAGTCACTGCTTAAATAGGGCTTTCCAGCATCCACGGGTGCGCGGGCCAATCAGGCAAGTCGAGGATTACCAAACCCATCACAAGTTTTCATGGTCGCGTGAAGCCTGCGTCGCAACAAAACTGTAGCAGCTTTTTGAAACGGGCACATTCTATACAACGGCCTTGACGCGCAAAAAATTGCTCAAATTGCTCAAAAAATTGCCCAATTGCCCCGGAGGACGCAAGCGGCAGCTCGCTCGTTTGGGTCGTGGTAGTAGGGGTCAGAAGAGAAGGAAATCACCTAATTTCTGCAGCCTGGTCGGGAATACTGCGCAGTGCCTGGTTTCACGCGTGGGGTGCCCAGTTACCGACCGTTTGGAGCTTTTTTTCTCCAGACACTCATTCATCGTCGGAGCTCCCTCCTCGGGAAAAGTCGTTAAATAGCGCCTCTAACTAGAGCATCTGGCAAAGAAAGAAATCTAGCTTTAGCTCAAAAAGAAAAAAAAAAGCTTTCCGCGAGACATTTCCTTCGTGATAATAACATTAATAAAGGATTTAGGGTAAACATGAGCGAAATAAAATTACTTACCTACGCAGATGACATTGTTATATTTTCTGAAGATAATTGAAGTGTTGGCAGCGTGGTTGACGTGACTGCGAAATTTTGTAGCATGACCGGCAGTGCAGTAAACTGGAGCAAATCGCTGGGTTTTTGTAATAGAAGCTTTGAAGGTACTCATCTACGTTACCAAAACATGACGTGGACCACGATGCAACGAAGTACCTTGGCGCACGTATACAACATTAGCATAATAAAAAACTGATTGGCAACAGTCAATTGATGGCGCGAAGGAGAATGCAGCCAAATTAGGAGGCCGAAACTTGTCTATATTCACACGAGCTACAGTCTGTATTCTTGTTCTTGTTGCGAATATGTGATATGTAGTGCAGTTGGTATGTATCTCTAGAGCAAGTATACAGAAATTGCACAGAGATTTCGCAGTGTATATATGGGCCTCAGCTTTGGAACGAACGAGCCGCACTAATTTATTTCGGCCACTGAAGGCAGGCGGCCTCGGTTTAGCACACTTATTTTTGAAACAGGTAGTGTCTCGATTCCTATTTTTGCGGGATCAAAGAAGCAACTTGATCACGAATAACAGGATTCCTAAGCGAAGTGGTATAGTCTTTTTGATTTTTGCAAGCGTGTTTCTTATTAGAGTATCTTGGCAGCGTCATTAGGAAAAACTGTATAAAGATGTTATAGCCGTCACATTACCCATTCCGTTTTGTTTTTTTTCGAGCCGTAAATGGTTAAAATTGTGATGCAAATGTGTGGAAACGAGTGAAGAGAATGCCAATTCGTGCGTCTTGGAAAATCTTTTAGATGCGGAGCATCTTATACTCGCGCCTTGTAGTGCGCCGTCCGCGCCGCTTCTCGAACATTCGACAGCTGACGCGCGCGCATGCGCCGTCGCGCCGTCGCCCACTCTTCCACCATCTGTACATCCCTTCCTCCTCTACACACCGCGCGCGCTTCACTCCTCCACCATCTGTGCACCCTTCCTCCTCTACACACCGCGTTCGACATCTACAATTCTCCTGATTCTCCAGTGGACGCGCATGTGGCGTCGCGCTTCGAGAACATCCAACAGCTGACAGTGCATGCGCCGTCATGCTGTAAATATACTCAAGGTCGGCGCTCGCTCGCTCAGTTGCCGCTCGCTCAGTTGCCACATCCAAGGTCGCGGTGAAATGAATTCCAACGAATCCACAAACACAATGATCGACGTCCCTTCGACCAGCGCCGCCCTTTCGCATACGTGTGTACGTGTTCACTCATTTAACACCCCCTCCTACAACCACGTTAACCAATTTAGCCATCGACCCAAGTAAGTCGCAATTTAACACCCCATTTCACAACCACGTTAACCAATTTAGCCATCGACCCAAGTAAGTCGCACTTTAACACCCCGTTAACCAATTATATGGTCCGCATCCTCCTCAGTGTTCCCCCGAGGGAAGCTGCGGGCAATTTTTTTTCTTTCAGCTACACAGTGGAACTTCGCCTCTGAAGCATTTGCTAAAAGAGAAAGGGATTTCTGTGTCATGAACAATCAATTGTCTTAGATGTAGAAAGGCTGAGACGATCGAACGTATATTCTTGAATTGTTCTGATGCGCTATTTTTGTGGGACATGCGAAAACGTACCTTGAAAAAAGAGTTACCAGTACCACCATACGGCGTATACGCTTTCTGCCAGTGATCAGTAAAGATAGTGCGCTGTATGATACGCTGATGGTGATGATGCTACCCAGCATTTAGAAGCCTCGAATGGCAGTGCGCTATTAAGACATCTGTATATTGTCACCGAGAGAATACTTCAATGAGAGCATTGTTTAAATCCGTGAAAATCTTAAACATAAGACGGACAAACCAGAGTGGTGTGAACTCTTGAACAGATTGATAATCCATCAACCATCCGTCAAGCATTGACCAAAGGGTGTTTAATGTTTGTTTTATCAATCTTTCCTTTCTTTGATTTGTATCGCAACTTGGTAATAAAAAAAAAACATGGCTTAGTTGGTTAACGCGCCTGCTTAGTAAACAGGGGATCGAGAGTTCAAATCTCACCGGTGCCTCGAGAGTCGAGACTAACATCTCTCTATACTTTGTTTTTAAAATACAGTTTGAAATACTTAGAATGGTCTCACTGTCTGAACACGACGTCTACGCCGGCGCCGTGGCTTAGTTGGTAAAAGCGCCTCTCAAGTAAAGAGGAGATCATGCGTTCGAATCGCACTGGTGCCTCGAAAGTCAAGACTAACGTCTCTAATTTTTTTTCTTTGTTTTTGAAATATAGTTCGAAATAATTCGAGTGGTGTCACAGCCTGAACGCGGCGCCTGCGCCGGCGCCGTGGCTTAGTTGGTTAAAGCACCTGTCCAGTAAACAGCATATCGTGAGCTCAAATTTCGGCGGTGCCTCGAGGCTTTTTTTGATATTTCTATTTCTTTAAATGTGGTTCAAACTACTTCGAATAGTGTCCCTGTCCAAACACGATAACTTCGCCGGCGCCTAGTTGGTTAAAGCGCCTGTCAAGTAAACATGATATTGGGAGTTCAAATCTCATCGGTGCCTCTAGTGATTTGTTGACGCCTGTCTCTCTCTTTTTTTAATATGATTGCAATACTCTGAATGGTGACGCCATAAAGTAATACTTGTAATTTGTATGTCACTCTATGGTGCCACTGCCGGAAGTCGATGCCCTCACTGGCGTCGTGGCTTAGGGCACTTCTCTTCCGGCTTTTAAGCGACACGTTCGAGGGATGTTTGGTTCCAACGGAGTGCTTTCAGTGGCTAGGGCGGGCCGCGGTAGCAGGTTTTTTGCGCGTATTTCTGACAGTTATCAGGTTATAAAGCTTAATATGCCTTCCGGACGCATCCTTGCGAACACTCTTTCCATGCATGGTGATCCAAGAGCCTGGCCCCACCGCGTCGAAAACTACAGGGACACTTTGGTCACAGTTGGTGCGCTCGCCGACGTTTTGGCGTTGGGGGCGTATCAGATGAACCATGTGTGGGCTGTGACAATGACGAGTGCAGTCGCCGCTTAGAAACTGCTCTCCACTGTCGATATAAAGGTAAAGAATCTCCCATGTTTGCTCATCAAACCCAATAACCGTGAGGTTCATTTTAACATGCATTGGTTGCTGCCCCGCGTGAGCTATGAAGACGTGCGCGTAGCCTTGACTGCCTACGGGAAAGTTTTAGAGGTGACGCGGGAGAAGTGGAGAGTGCGAGGCGTCACCAGAAACAGCTCAAAGACGCGTTCAGTGGGCTTAAAGTTACATTGCAACGTCAAAGTTGACGACATTTTGCATCAGTTGAACATAGCAGAAGAGTTTACTCTCGTTGTTTACCCGGGCGGTGCGCCGCTGTGCCTAGGTTGCAAGGTTACCTGGCACATAGGTCGGGAAGGGAGAGTGCTCCCTTGTAATCGTTGTTGTAGATTTAGGCACAAAGAGGCGGAGTGCGCAAGAACATACGCCACCATGACCGTACCAATGCAGGAAAATGACGTGCGGGAGCACCTCATCGACAGGGAACACCCGTAGGAAACAGCAGGAGCGAGCCTGAGCTCGGCTGCCCAAGACGGGTTGTCAACCTTTCAAGAGGAGCGCTTGTGTGCTGCACCAGGTAAGCACCTGAAGTCAAGCATCCCAACGAAGGCGTAGACGGTAGAAGTGAATTGGTCGATGCAAGCAACGGTGACGACACTATTTCCAGCGAAGCTATCAAGACCTCCTCCGAGCCGAAACTGATGACTGGGGTTAACAGCGACAATACAAGTGCGACGGGGAAACATCCTCATGACACGATAGACAAGACGGAGCCCAACGTCGTTGCGACAGGCAAGTACCCGCCAAGATGACTCCCCTGAGGCGACCTCTCACTTGGGCACGGCCGAACATCTCAGCGGAACCCAAGACTACGAAACCACCGCCTTCGCCACCGTGGGGACTTTAGCGGGACTTAGCATTAAGGAAGTAGGTACAGATGTTAGGTCAGCACCATGCCCTTGGGTTTTTCTTAGCCTCACATTGATACAAATAGACAATTCAGTCAGTGTGGCTACGTTAAATGTGCGTGGCCTATAGCCTCAAGGAGAAAGCAGTGTTAGATGTAGCGAGTAATGAGCCACCTGAAGCTTGACATTTAGGCATTACAGGATACTATGGTCGATGAGGACGAGGAGAATGGGGGCATGGTGCTCCAATTGTTGGTGCGTTGCTACGCTATAGCTAGCCTACCATAAGAACTTCTTCCAGCTGGGTGCTTTTCGTTCGACACAATTTAGGTGCTAAATTACACGCCGTAACGTCGTGTCCGTCTGGCCGGCTCGTTGTTTGTGATCTTTTGTTTTCATCCTTAGAATAGCGTGTAGTTTCTTTGTTCGCAGCAACTGTTGGTCATGAAATACGTGAATTTTCGAACAGATGAAGGACTATGCCTAGTGTAATAAGCTACTTACTATTGTTGGAGACTACAACTGCGTTGTTTAGGCCAGAGATATAATAGCACTCGACAATACAAGGAGGCAAGTACCCTGGTTCTAAGCAATATTTCAAGAGACCAAGGCTTAGAAGACGTGGCTGCATGTCTCTCTGGTAGTCAGACTGCACAGTACACCCACTTTAAGTAAGCCAGCCACGCCCGACTTCGTAGAGCATGCGTGAGTCTTAATTTCTTGCCATTTTCCAAGGAATGCCGTGTTGACGCAGATTCTTTTAGCAATCCCTGCTTGGTGAGCTTCCCATAAGCAAGCACGAAAGAAGAGAAGAGGGACTTCGAGTGGCAGCTGTGGAAATCGAATTCGAACTTGCATGCTGAGTGATGAAAAGTTTATGACAGAAGAGAAAAAGGAGCAAAAGACAAGCATATGCGCAGGAACTCGGAAAAACTCGCTAGTGAAGAATTCAGGATGCCCGGCATATTCATAGCCAATATTCGCACATTGAAGCGTAACTTATCACAGTGTGATATAGAAATATATCGCGGTGCTAAGGTGTGGGCAAGGGCTGAAACACTGATAACGCGAGAGGCACCGTCAAAATGACCATAGGGCTCTGAAAAGTGGCATGCGCGTCGTAATCCGATAACATTAATTGATTTAGGTTGATTGATTGATATGTGGGGTTTAACATCCCAGTAATTTATTTAGGTGGTAAGGTCAATGACGCAGTAGAAGATATTGAGTGCGCTTTTTTCGGGTACTTCAGTGACTTATTAGCCGCCTGCTCTGTTGATGTGGAATGGTTCAACAGTTCAGTTCAACACTGATGCCAAAGTTAGGCAACAATGCGAAAAAAAATATTGAAGGAAGTGACTACGGAAGAGGGCCTTATATGTTCCATTGAAAATATGCATCTGGGGAAGTCCCCGGGCTCTGATGATCTAATTTCCGCCTTTTAGAAATATTTAAAAGCAGCAATCCTCCAGTCTTTGCTGACGTATAAAACGAGACGTTTGAGCTGAAAGTGTTACCCACGTCTTTTTTATCTTCTCCCACTATTGTAATACCAAAATGAGAAGACCCCATGGCGCTGCGCAAAGTTACTTCTTACCGCCCGATTCACCTCACAAATGGAGATTACAAAATATCAATGGAAATCGTAGCTAAGAAGTTGCAATCAGTCATTACGAGACTCCTGGGCTCGTCAGACGTGCAGTAATACAGGCGGAACTATCTTCTCCAACATACACGTGGCAAGGTGTATACCCTCTAGTGTTGCGACGCAATGGGTGCACGAGTGGCTTTGCTCTAAAACGACCACGAGAAAACTTTCGACAGGGTGCCGCATGAAGTTTTATTGTGCATTAAAGATCATGTGAACTTAGGCAAAATAATTAGACAGGGGATCACCATGGCGTATCTAGACTGCTCAACGCGGCTAGTCATCAATAAGAAGGCGGGGGAGTGCATCCAAGTGCAGCGTTTGGTCCGCCAAGATTGCGCTCCGTGGCCACTATTGTTTTGTTTGTACATAGAACCTTTTATTTGAATGTAATGGAGAACGACTTTACCCGTGGGTTTAACCTGCTTTGGGTGGAAGTCCAACGATTGGCTCATGCAGACAATATTGTTATGTTTAGCACTGATTAGACAGTATAACGCAAGCAGTAAAATGTGTTGAATGTTTCTGTGCTCCTAGTGCTAGCACGGTAAACTGTAGCAAAAGCCTTCACTTTTGGCGTGGCGATTGGCCGGAAACACCTGACACTTTTGCCAACATGCCTTGTGTTGCCGCACAGGTGAAATACTTGGGTGTTCCCCTTCAATGCTGCAGAGACAGTGGTTTAATTTGCAGGAGTGAAGCGACTACACTGTGGACAAAAGTAAATTAGTGTAACGGCTGGGATCAGTCGATGTTTTCAAAAGCCACAATACTCAGTATATTCTTAGAGAGCAATAATTGCTATATTGCTCAAGTCTTACATTATTTAGGAGCTATCATCCAAAGAATTCACCGTGTGATTGCAGTGTTCATGTGGGCATCGTCATGGGAGAAGTCAGGTCGCACAAATATATTTCTTTAAGTGCGTAATGAAAGACTGGGCTTGACTCATTTGTTTTTGAGACAGGCATTAAGTCGCTTTTTTTTGTAAGGGATGGGAGAAACCCGTTCCTGCGCACTTTTTCTCAAGTTCGCCTGAGGCAACACTTGCCCAACATAGTGGTTGGTTTAAGCAACAGCTTGCCCGACGGTATTTATGACTTCTTTCGCAAAATTGTGCTCTCCTGTAGGTTTCTGCTAGCATGGTCTTCTCTCGGATGCTTGGGTGAAGTCAACCGTGAAAAGCAGTCAAGGATCTCATTGATGTGGTTTTACTTATGCCTCTGTATCGGTCTCTTTACCGAGTAGGTCATGGTCACAACGTAATATAACGCGTTGAGGCCATGCCATTACAAGCAGGTATTAGGAATACATCTTTAAACTACACACCGGTACGCTGACCGTCAGGTCTTGGTTGGCTGAAAGTGGTCTCTTTTTTTGTTGGGGCACACACTATACATTATGCCGACAGGAGAAGACCGTTGAGAATGTATTCCTGCAATGTTGGAACGCGGTCTTGCAATGGGATGTGCTTCAGCGCACGATCAAAAAAAATTTTCCGCTTGATTTCCATAGGATATGCTTCTTGACAATACAAAGTGATCACGGCATGCCTTCCGACATCATCATGCTTATAGCTCTTCATAGCATTTCCAAGTGGAGAATGGCTATAAGACACTTCGATGTGCATGTAAGAGCACTTAGGCAATACCTTGAAGAAAAATTGAGAGATTTTGTAGAGGCACTGAATTTGCAGGAATGCACGTGACAAGGGTTGCCACTTGTAGGCTTATTGTCTATAAAACATTTGAATGGATCCGTGGCTGTGCCATTATGTGGTCCTAAAACATTTGATTGTGCTGTGTGTTTTTCTCTAAATGTGTATATTTTTATGTTGGCCAAAGGACGGCAATAAAAAAATAGGGGCCATGGCTAGTTTAAAGCACCTGCCTAGTAAACAGGAGAGCGTGAGATCAAATCTACGTGGTGCCTCGAGGCATTTGTTGACATCTGACTCTCTTTTTTGAGTATGGATCCCAATACTCTGAAAAGTGGCACCATAGAGTAATAGTTTTACACTATATTACACTATCGTGCCACTGCTTGAACGCGATGCCCACGCCGGCACCGTGGCTTAGTTGGTTAAAGTACCTGTCTAATGAACAGGAGATCGCGAGATCAACGTTCACCGCTGCCTCGAGAAATTGAATGACGTTATAGCGGCATCTTTTCGACGGCGCGCAATACGGAGAGTGCGCGACCACAAAAGAAAATAAAGGTTGCGCTAGGTAATGGCCCGTAAAGCCAAGGCTCGCGTTCCCTGCTGACGTCAATTGCGTTCAGGCGTCTCTTTCCTTCGCTCCTGCGGTGTAAGCCTACAAAAGGTGATTTAGGAGGAAGAAAATGACTGATCCGAACACGCCCTCAACTGAACAAGCCTCACAGAGTCTGCAGGACGTCTCGGTGGTGCAACGGCGTCTCCCATCTATCTCGCCCCAGAGCGCACAAGTTTGGTTTCACCAGCTTGAGGCGCAATTCTCGCTGTATCACATTACCTCGAAGAAGACCCGCTAGTACCACGTAGCCTCAGTCCTTCCTCCTGATGTTGGCAGCGAGCTCTCCGACGTCTGGTCCAACTCCTCGGACACGATGCCTTATTATAACCTTAAGACCAAGGTTCTGGAGCGATTCATGCTTTCTGAAGATGTCCGCCTGCAGCAGCTCCTCGCAGAGAGTGACCTTGGTGACAGGCGCCCCTTCCTACCACAGCGCTGAATGCGACAGCTGCTTGGCGAGCAAGCCATCTCAACCCAAAAAGCGTTGCGTCGCGCGTTCTTCCTCTAACGTCTTTCCCAGCCAATACGTGTCCTCTTCGCGGCGACTGGTGACGTCAACCTTTACAGACTAGCGCAGCTCGCTATGAGGTTCACGAAATGACCACCCAGTTTATGAATGCTGTCTTACAACCAAGGGACACGGTGATTTTGCGACTTGAGGCCTGCATCGATGAATTCACCTGCTCGATTTCTGCAATCCGAAGCCCCTCCAGGAGACACATTCGTCCAAGGCAATATTTCTCCAGCCTGATCTGGCCACTTTCACACACGTCTTCATGCGCCACGACGCGGTCACATCGCCTTTAACGCCAGCCTATGACGAACCAATCCACGTCTTTTCTCCTACCAATAAACTACCACTCTTCTACAAAATGGCTGTGAACAGACAGTCAGCTTGGACCAGCTTAAGCTGGTGTACCTGGCGACCACCGTAAAAAGCCTCTCATTTACGCCTTACCTCCCGTTGGACTATCCACAGCAAGTCAGATTTGGACCTCTAGTTTACAAGGGGAGCCATGTCGCGCCCTCGTTTCGACGGCGCGCAAAACGGAAAGTATGCGACAGCAAAACAAAAAAATTAAAGACTGCGCTTCGTGGTGGCACGTGAAGCCAAGGCTTGCGTTCCCTGCTGGCATCGATCGTCGTTCAGGTGTTTCTTTTCTTCACCCCTGTAGCATAAGCCTCCAACGTCCCCCTCTTGTGCAAATATGGTTCGTGTTGTGTCGCTAGTATCGGTTTCAGTGTGTAGTCTAGCAACACTGTATGTGCTGTTGTCTTATATATGTTGGTGTTATAAGATCAACCGTCATTTTTCATGGTGTGCTACTAGAGCGCGTGCGCTCGCTTCTTCGTGGCCCCGGCCACGGCAGCATTTTGGCGACGAGTTTTATTGAAGGCGTTACTTCGCCTGTGTCACGCCACCACGTCATGAGCTTCTCCAGCCTCACTTCACCACTAATTATGAAATGGAAGCGCACAACGTAGAAGCAGACGGAAAGACAGGGACAAGCGCTAACTACCAACTGAAAGTTTATTCGGAAAAAATATGAAATATATACTAAAAGATGATACAGTGTCAAGGCACATACGATAACACATAAGCACAGACCAAAAATGGCAACACCGATAGAATATCTTATCGTTCCACTGCTTCCGTTCGAGGAGTAGGCCGCCAGGACTTGTCCAGTAATGCTGAAGAGCTAAACGTCCTTACCGTGGCTGGTCCTGCATGAGCCGGCTTATTTGTGGACGTTTTCATCACCGGCAAGCCTTTGAAGTTTTTTGTTGACCCCATATCACCTGATTTCATCTTTAAAGAAAGTATATTGAAGCAATTTGAGAACGAGTCGCTTCTTTTCGCTCCGAGAGTGAATTAGCTGTTCGATTACTCGAACCGCTGCGTTCCCGCACACGCTTGTTTTTTCATTGAAGTCACCTTCACAGGACGCTCAGCCTATATCCTGTTCTACGTTGCAATTAGTGTGCCTTCACCCTAACAATGGATGCGATCAGAGTTTTGAACCTTCACATTGAAAGTTCGTCTCTGCATTGCTTCGAGACGTCGGCCACGCCAGTGACCCTCAACGCTGCTCAGCTTCCAGACTCGCGCCATGTTTCCCCAGCCAACCCCTTCCGAAGACTTTGTCCAGCGATTTCGGTTCTCTAGCTGCCCATGCCGTGGGTTTGCTGAAGGCTTCATTCATCGTATCAATACTTTACTTGAGGAGCTTCCTGTGACATCGAAACACTGGCGTCTCTAACTCACACTCCGATCTCACGTTTTGGAAGAGCTCCATAGATGTCATCGAAAGCAATAACGTCTCCAAGGAGGTGTCCACCATCGTTGTGGTAAGGAAAAAGGACGGTGGTATGCGACAGTGAGTTGACCATCGAGAACCTAAGAAAGCTGTCAACGCCGATAGCTTTCCGCTTGCTCACACAGAAAAACTCTTGAACAGCCTCATCGGTGTAAAAATTGTTTCAAAATTGCATCTTGCGTCTGCCTACCACCAAGTGCAGGTGCACCCCCGAGAGCCAAGGCTTGACTGCCTTCGTGACTCATGACGGCCTGTTTTGTTTCAAGAGTTTGTGCTTTGGACTGTCGTCTGCCCCTCGAGTTTTCCAGCAGCTGGTGTCGTAGGTTCTCAAGGGATATTCTGGTGTTTTCTTTTACAAAAACGATATTATCGTGTTCGTCCGCACCGAAGAAGAGCACTTCACGAGCCACAGTTCTCAACCACTCAAGACCACTGGGCTCAAGGTGAACCATAAGTGCACCTTTTGTGTCAAGGAAGAGCCATTCTTGGGACACAGGGTCAAAGCCCAAGGTTTCGTAAAAAGGTGGATTCAATAATGCCCACCCCCGCTCCTTCTGACGCTGGTGATTTGCGTTTGTTTTCCGGCTTAGTTGAGTACAACGCATACTTTGTTCCCTGCATTTTTAAAGTTGGAGATCCAATGCGTGCTCTGTCATGCAAGAATCAAGTCTTTACGTGGAGTGATGCCGTTTACACTAGTTTCCGGAAAGTCAAGTTTTTGGTGTCATCCAGCAGAGTACTGCAGATGATGTTGCTCTTCCGGTGGTCGTCTCCATGATTGCATTTGACTGCGGACTTGGGGCTGTTCTTCAACCAGTGGATGGGCACTAGCTACGCACAGTTACATTTCCATCTTGCGTTCTATCTTCAGCAGAAAGCAAGTATGCAGAGAGTGAAGGGGAAGCACTTGCTTGCGTCTGGGCCTGCTAGCATTGGCACACTTACCTGCCAGGACAGAGGTTCACATTTCGTAGAGACCACCAAGCCTTGGTTTCCCTTCTGTCGTCTCGAGGCACAGGAAGGCGTTCTTTGAGCATTGCACGCTGTTCAGAAGATTTAATGCGCTATACGGTGGAGTACCGGTGGAGTATGGTTTATATGGTGAAGTACCGTAAATGTTCAGAAAATCAAGTTGCCGATGCCTTGCCCCGCCTTCTAACGCCTGTTTCGCAGGAAGATGGCTCATTCACGGAAGAGGTGGTGTCTTACATGGCGCACTCTGCCTTAGCACAGAGCAGTTCCAGCAGTCCCTACATAAGGATGCTACCATGGATTAAGTAATGTCTTGGGTCTCATCATCTTGGCCACCCCACAAGTTTGTCTCGGGTGAACCATAGCCATTTCTACTGTGCACGAAGAACTGTCAGTGATCGATGACGTGCTTTTGCAAAGAGGCAGCCTCGTAGTCTTTCCATAGCTTACCCAACACGTTCTTTCCAGCGCACACGAAGCACACTCTGGGACCGTTCATACCAACCCATGACTTCGAGAACAATTTTGGTGGCCTGGAATGAACAGACAAATGGAGTTTGCTATCCACGATTGCATAGTTTACAAGCATTGAGGCAAGAATGCAAAGCCTGCAGTAACTCCGCTGCAAGATATTACCCTTTCAGTGAGACCATGGCAGAATGTTTTCATCGATATTCTCTGTCCCATGGAAAGAAATCGCCGGTTCGCATCACCTTCGTAGTCGACTTCTTCAAGAGGCCTGAAGTACAGTTCTGCAGCGAGATGTTGACACACACAGTGACAAGCTTTCTGCTGTCAGTTTTTTTCTCGAGACACTACATTGATGAACTTGTGTATGACAATGGCCCCCAGATTCCCCCCCCCCCCTAAAACTCAACCAGCTCCCGAAGATCGTGCTATTCACTTCTGCCACTCTCTTTTGTACTGCCCGCACGCAAATGAACTTGCATTCCGCTTCTGCTGTGTGCTAATGCTTCGTCCAGACAGCTTTGCTGGAAAATTGACCACTCCACCAAGCCCACATATAGTGCCTTGGCGTCTACCGGTGCACACTGAACCCACAAGTACCTTCTCTGTGTTATTTATTTATTTTCTCCTTTGATTATTTATTTATATTTTAATATTTAGTACTCACAGCGCCCATGCAGGCAATATAGGGGGGGGTACAGGAAAAGAACATGAAAATTACAGGTTCACATAGGTTTGTGTAAAAAAGAAAACAGAGAAAAGAAGTAAATTTGCAAGACAAAACATACACAGCTGCACCGAGCACAGCTGCGTCATAAAAGTCATATGTGTTAGAGAAAAAATGCAGGAACCACAAAAATTGATAAAAATGCCATGATAATTAAATCAAAGTGCAGCATTCGTCTGGCCCAAAGGAAAATAACGCCAAAACAAAACAACATAGCTTACAACCAAGATACCGCACAGATCACGGCGACTGCAAAAGTGTAGCATTCGTCTAGCCCAAGGGCAAATTAACACCAAAACAAAACAACATAACTTACAACCAAGATACCGCACAGATAACGATGACTGCCAGGCGCACTCTTGTCTATAGGGCTTGGCCGTCGAAAGATTCAATCATTTTTATTGCAGAAGAGAACGCATTCGTTGAAGACATTTCTACAATTGTGGGAGGAAGTCGATTCCACTGAGTGATAGTTCTCACAAAAAAAAGAGTTGTTCAATGACGATGCAGTGCATATATATTCTTTTATCTTGTGTACATGACATTTGCGGGCTGAGAGAAGGTACACGAGCAACCTTTTCTGTGTTAAACAAAAAGAACTGTATGGAGCTTTGTAAGGTATTGTTCTACCAGTGCCTTTGTACAGAGCCATATACATGGAAGGCTTGGACAAGATTTACTCAAGACGGTCAAATATGGGCAGGTTCCTACAGGGCTCAAAACATTTTCTCAAGCCATCTTGCAGCGGACATTAAAGTAGAACTTCCCAATGAGTCCACATGGATTAAGGTATCTAAGTTTGGATAATGAAGAAGGCGTTCCTTTAGATTTGGTAATGTTTATAGCCCTCTACTGTATATAGCCTACTCACATGGCAGGATACTACAGCGACCCATGCGCTAAGCCATCGAGAATTTATTTCAGACAAATCATGTCTAGTTTTTTTGAAAGTGCGAAGATTCAAAAATCGATACCTGAATGAATGACTACCGGTGATATAATCTTTGGCTTCACTAAAATAAATTCAAAATTGGCAATATCAGTCTTATTAGGACTGATAGCACGTTTTCTTCATTATCATATGTACTATCTGATGCGTCATGTTTCTGCTGTATTTTGACCAAAACAGGCAATAAATAAATAAAGGCGCCGTGGCTAAATTGGTTAAAGCGCCTGTCTAATAAACAGGATTGTGAGTTTGAATCTCACCGGTGCCTCGAGAGATTCGTTGGCACCTTTTTTTTTTCAATCTGCTCAGTGAAACTCCAAATCGTGGCACTGCCTGAAAGTGGTACCCTCACTTCCGCCGTGGCTTAGTTGGTTAAAGCGCCTTTTTAGTAAATAGGAGATCGTGAGTTCGAATCTAACCTGTGCCTCGGGGTATTTGTTGGCGCATTTTTAGGGGCGAAGCTCCTTAAGACCTCACAATGTCCACCGTCTCCCGTCTGTCCGTAACACCATGTAACCTTCAACGTAGAAGCAACAGAAGGCGTTGGTGGTAACAGTTTTGCATGTAACCTTCAACTTATGAGCAACAGAGGGCGCTGTGGTTAATGGTAGATGTGATGGCGCTGCTGTCAACGTTAAATATATATAACCACGTTCCATACCACACATTTTCTTCTCTCATATGAACGAAGACGAAGGCAAGAAAACGCGACGTGCTGAGTATCAGCGCCGCCGTCGACGGGAAGCTACCACGGAGACAAAAGAGAAGCAAGCGGACGCAAAGGGGCAACGGCGACAACACAGTTCTACACCACAGACTAGGGCTAAGGAAGCAAAGGCTAAGCGGTAAAAACGCCAAGCCGACGCGCAGTTGAGACAACTTGAAGCGGATGCAAGGCGGCAGTGCCGAAAACGAAACTTCTACACCAGAGACGATAACTAATGAAGCTGTGATTATGAAGTAAAAACATAACCCGGAACTCGGAACCTCATATCAGCTATAAAGAAGAATCACAGCTATCTCACAATCGGTCTCAGCGCTAACTTTTTGAATTAAAAATATATAAGTATCACAACCACAATCAGTCTCAGTACTATCTCAACTTTAATCACAATAATCACCACTGAAAGCTTCGCCCCATAATCATCTTCAACCAGCTTGAAACGCAGTGATTTTTTTAATGTCTTTAGCATAACTACGAATGGTGGCACCACCTGAAGGGGTATCCTCGGCGGCACCGTTGCTTCATTCTACTTCCAGCAGCCAAGCTGAACGGATCGCAGGGTCATGTGCTCCAGCGTAGCGGCTATACCATGGGCCGCGTGGGCAGTGGAAACAGGAACAAGAATGATGATTGCCACTTCATTTTTCCTCAGCTGCCTCAAGGCAAGCTTGTACTAACACCGTGTTTTTGCACGGGATGCCAGAGCCGGAGTCCAGGGTCAAAGATTTCCGGGATGCGCTGATGCCGACGGGCATGTTGCCTGATGTGGTGATCTTCGGCGCTTGTCAGATTAACCCCTTGTGGGCAAAGACCTTCAACGACACCGCTCTCACAGAACACCTACTTGCGCTGAAGAAACTTCAGGTGAAGGGGCCGCGTTACGTCTTCATCGACCTGCAGGATCAGTAGGGCAAGCTAAGGCTGCAGTAGCTGCTCCACAGTGTAAAAGATGAAGATGAAGGATCGGCTTTTGTGAACTTCGAAAAACGGGGTAGAAGTGAGTCGCCAGAGGTGGCACATCCACAGAATGGCCGACAAATGTTCCACAACAAGGACGGTGCTGCTCAAGCTCAAGAACGGCTACAAGATTAAGCCGTTCATCGAAGATTGAGCAAAGTTCATCAAGATTGAGCCCTCATCAAATACGTGTCGACAGAGAGTTGGCCTTAGTCGTGGTGCCTGACCGTCCAATGCAGTGCCTGCGTTGCCAACGTACTCTCCACGTCCACCGCAAGTACACGTTCCTGCGGTTCTCCTGCTGTACACGCTTTGGTCATGTCGAGGCTCACTGCGGTAGTACGTGTGCCTCGGCAACAAGAACTTCGAAGAACGAAGGGGTGGCCGAGCCCGTCATAGACGCGGCCGAAACATAGGAAGGCGTTGAAGGAACCGGCAACCCAGTGGTCCTTGCGGCAACCGGGCAGTCGGCGTCGGGTGATGGAAACAAGATGACCGAGACTCCTCGGCAATTGGTGTCATCTGCCGCCGCACCGCCAGCAGACGAGCCTAAGCGTGCCTTGAAGAATGTTTGCCTGGGGACACGGTCAACGCTACTGAGACCCTGGGAGAGACGACGGACACCGAGGACATATGTGTCTGCACTGCCACGCTAAAGCGCGTGCGCTACAAAACAAGTGAAAGTGACAAGACGTCGACTGACAACCGCGATCAACCGCCGGTAAAGACTGCTCAAGGAAACTGTTTGCGTTTAAAGCCTAAGCCGAACATTTTTTGGGCGAGAGACTTCAGGACCAGGCAAACGAAAAGAACGCCGGAAAGCAGGATGGTCTTGGATGCAGTTAGCCGGTGGCTGGCCATAAAAGGTAACCACCATGCTCCAGGCCTACTCCTTCAGCGTGTAAGTTATAATAACACCGACCGCGCCACTTAGCAAAGCTACGCTGAACATCAGAGGGTTGGCGGCTAGGCGTAGGCAAACGTCAGCTCTTATGGTTTGTCACTGACCGAGTTATAGACGTCCTAGCCGTCCAGAAAACTAAGCTTGACGGAAAGGAGGGCACCGGGAACATGGTGCGCTGTTTCACTGATATATAA
The DNA here is from genome assembly GCF_043290135.1 of Rhipicephalus microplus. Lineage (NCBI taxonomy): Eukaryota > Metazoa > Arthropoda > Arachnida > Ixodida > Ixodidae > Rhipicephalus > Rhipicephalus microplus. Next base: position 173,031,024 of record NC_134704.1, on the reverse strand, counting down.
TGCAGTCGTTAGCCATGCTATAGGCACGTCCGCAGGTGTGTTATTTTTGTGAAAAAATGCACGACCTTATTGTTAAAATGTATTTTCATGTCGATCAGAAAACGTGGTTCATTGTGATTTTCTATTTGGTGACAAAAAATTCCTTGTAATATGGATATACGCGTCACATTGTGTTGAAGAGCATGTCCATTTTTTTCGAATCTACTACGGTAGACGATTTGCGATAAGCAGGTTATTTTTGGGGGCATTCTAATTGTGTTATAAATACTCACGATACAGTCAATAGTACTGACATTCACGACAAAAGAACGCAGTGATGCGCTAAGAAAATTAGCTAAGAAAACGAGAAAGACCTGGATGATGTGTACGAATGTGTCGAAGAAAATCGCGAAGTGATGTGCACGCAATGTCAAGGCACTAGCCACACGTGGTTAAACCGCATGTACCTATCGCTAGACATAATGTCAATATGCATTGGCTTTCGGTAGTGCCAGAAAATTTTTCGAATAATTGCTTGCTTGTGTGTCACATAGGCATGAAGCAACAAAAGGCTTTTAATTGTGAGTTAAGATATCGCATTGACCGCGTGAGGTGTGCGCTGACTGTTGGTATTTTGTAAGCAATTATTGTCCGGTAAACAATCGTAGGCGCTCGTTTTGTCCAAGACAATTCTATTACCTGGTGATTCCTCCCTTCTTTCGATACTATTTACAGAAAGGCCAAGCAAGGCTTGCATAATAGGCGCGCTGTTCTCGCAGAGCGCCGACAACAAAGCTTGTATGAGGACTGCACCAAATATTCTAGTTAGCAGGTGAACCAGGCGCGCAAGATTGAGGGCGACTCCACAACTACCAAGCATTTTAAACCAAACTAAACATGCCCTCTTTCTTGTATAGTCTTGTTTACGTAGAAATGGAGTCTATTGAGAATAGGCTGTGCGTATTAGGAGACAGGCAACGATTTTCGAGTTTCATTCTTGAACTCGCACGCTCATCAGCGATGCCCCCCCCATTTCAACCTTCTATTCAGGCCTTCTGCGCATCACGGTAGCGAAAATTAAGGTTATGAGCGAAGCATGGTTTGAGAAGAGGCATGACCGACGGGGCACACGGTGCATGAGCCCCAGATAACGAGTGATGAAAAAAAATATAAAAAGTATCTCTGTCGAGCCGGATTCCAACCAGCGACCTATAGATAACCGCATGAGAATTTTACTACAGTCCACCGCTCTACCAACTGAGCTATCGACGAAACGTGCCGATGTGGTCGGCAGGCTACATAACAAAGTTAGCCGGCGCTACGTGACCTACTTTATAAAAATGTGACAAGGACTCGCTGTAAACTGTTTCAGCCGCACTTCGCGAAAAGTAGCGTGTGGTTACTTCTTTCCATAAACGTACAGTATAATACACTGGTGAATATAACACCGAAAGGCACAATCAGGCAGGAGTAGTAGTGGACACAAAATAACCAACTCTGCAACACCGAGGCATCATTTGCGCTCACCTCAAAACAAATACGTACGACCAGGCAGCTCGTTTGGTCCGCTTTTCTCTTACATAATTTAGTAGAATCACTGTACAGAAGAAAAAAGTGTAGTTTTACATCATTAGTTGCTTGTTTTGGCATAAGAAGTAAAGAAGTGAAGACGCACGGGAATTCGGTACCGTAAAAACAAAGCATCAATGGAGCCTTGCTACGGAAGTGAAGAGAACGATTGATGTGTCGGCCTGTAGCTCCCCTCGGACAAACAGACCTTGGTCTCCTCACTAGGATTGATAAGTCATTCGAGAGTTTTTGAATCTAAGTTAGCGTTTGTTGAGGGCATCTTACGAAAGTAAGACAGCTGCATGACTACGAGAGTAAGACAATAAACATCGTAGTGTATAATGAACGATGAAGAACGATGACGTCAGCGACCTCTGGCGTACTTAAGAACGGACACGAAGACAGCCAATTTGAAGCACACGGCACATATCAACAGGGCAGCATAGCAAAACCACTGATCCTACCGTTGCAGGTTGGCGTGAATCCTTATGCAGCTTGTTACAAAAGAGACAAAATATTCTTGCTTGTAGTTCCATGCTCTCGGTGATGTTGGTTTATTGCTGTGAAGTGTTTGTTATCATTATTACTTTTATTAACTTCAGGGAATGTGTAACAAAATCCGGGTCCCTTATACTGTAGATTTGTTGCAACAAGGTTAGGATAACAAAAAAGAATTTTGTGAGGAGATAGACACCGTTGCAAAAGAAGATGCCGAACTCAATAAAACGTCAGAAAAAATTATAGGCCATCTTCATGTGATATAGGATATTCTAAAGCAAATCGAAAGGTTAGAAATTGTAACCCAGCAACAAACTGAACGTCTAGCTATTAGATTTTGAAAACCAAAGCCAAAGACATAGTTCACTCATTTCTGGTGTTCGTTAGGCCACCAGTGAGGTTGAGGCAGATTGACGATACGCCGTAGTAGATAACACTTTCAGAATCAAGTTAGGTGTGGAAGATGAAACAGTGGAAAGAGTCCATAGAGTCGGCAAACAAAGACAAGGTAAGGTATGAGCAGTTTTTTATAAAATCTATCGAATAACGTGAGAAAGAGAAGATAATTAGTAATTGCACGAAATTAAAGGGCACTTCTTTCAATATCGCCAACAACTCTTGCAACAGTTTAAAGAAATGATGGAAAAGTTATGCCCCAGAACAAGCTAAGCGGGCGAAGGTCTCCGACTTCACTATCAAGGGAGAGGGAGAGATTTCTAAAGAGAGAGAACTTCGTCGACGCGCTCTACTTTGATACGAGTTCGCATCTGCAAGGTTGACACGGTACACTTTCTTAGATACCATGAAGTACCACAGGCCGAAAAATGGCACCCTTAACCCGATTTCAGCGTCTGATATGCGAAGCTCATCTTGCTAACACGCCTCTTTCTCTGACTATGCTTTGGTGGTCAACATCTACATATACCACAATAGTTTATTTAATAAATTTCTCATCATGAATATTAGTCGTCAGGGTGGAAATGTACCAAGCGTCAACGAGGATACATCCACGTTGAATGGGCCTACAGCTGCCAAACACCAAAACATACATCCGGAAGGCTCTCCTTTATCAATGTACGGTAAACATTTATTTACGCCTCTAACAGCACGTTTTACTTTCGTGTCATATGCCGATTCCTATGACGGAGGCATTAACTAAGTTTTTTAACGAATGATTACTGTTATACTTTTTTTTCAATAAGTAATACATCATCATCAGCGTCATCATCAGCCTGACTACGTACAGAAGAAGAGCCTACGTCCACTGCAGGGCAAAGGCCTCTCCCATGTTCCGCCAGTTAACCCAGTCCTGTGCTTGCTGCTGCCAATTTATACCCGCAAACTTCTTAATCTCACCTGCCCACCTAACCTTCTGTCTCCCTCTAACGCGCTTCCCTTCTCTGGGAATCCAGTTAGTTACCCTTAATGACCAGCGGTTATCCTGTCTACGCGCTACATGCCCGGCCCATGTCCATTTCCTCTTCTTTATTTCAACTATGATATCATTAACCCCCATTTGTCCCCTAATCCACTCTGCTCTCTTCTTGTCTCTTAAGGTTACACCTACCATTTTTCTTTCCATTGCTCGCTGCGTCGTCCACAATTTAAGCTGAACCCTCTTTGTTAGTCTCCAGGTTTCTGCTCCGTAGCGAAGTACTGGCAAGATACAGCTGTTATATACCTTCCTCTTGAGGGATAGTGGCAATCTACCTGTCATATTTTGAGAGTGCTTGCCGAATGTGTTCCACCCCATTGTTATTCTTGTAGTTACTTTGATCTCGTGGTTAGGCTCTGCGGTTATCACCTGCCCTAAGTAGACATGGTCTTTTACAACTTCAAGTGCACTATTACCTATCTCGAAGCGCTGCTCCTTTCCGAGGTTGTTGTACATTACTTTCGTTTTCTGCAGATTATTTTTAAGACCCACCTTTCTGCTCTCCTTGTCTAACTCCGTAATCATGAGTTTCAATTCGTCCCCTGAGTTTCTCAGCAACGCAATGTCATCGGCGAAGCGCAGGTTACTCAGGTATTCTGCATTAACTCTTATCCCTAACTGTTCCCATTCTAAGCTTTTGAAAACCTCCTGTAAGCACGCGGTAAATAGCATTGGGGAGATAGTCTCCCCCTGCCTTACAGTCTTCTTGATTGGTATTCTGTTGCTTTCTTTATGAAGCACTATGGTAGCAGTTGATCCCCTGTAGATTTCTTCCAGATTGGGGATATATACTTCATCTACGCCCGGATTCCGCAGTGTCTGCATGACGGCTGAGATTTCTACTGAATGAAACGCCTTCTCGTAATCTATGAAGGCTATGTATAGTGGTTGGTTATACTCTGAGCATTTCTCTCTTACCTAATTGATAGTATGAATGTGGTCTATTGTTGAGTAGCCTGATCGAAATCGTGCTTGTTCCTTTGGTTGATTGAATTCTAATGTTTTCTTTACTCTGTTAGCAATTACCTTTGTAAATAGCTTGTATGCTACAGATTAGCAAGCTGATCGGCCTGTAATTCTTCAAGTCCTTGTCATCTCCTTTCTTATGTATTAAGATGATGTTAGCGTTCTTCCAAGACTCTGGTACTCTTCCCGTCAGGAGAAACCTCGTAAACAGGGTGGCTAGTTTTTCTAACACAATCTGTCCTCCATCTTTCAGCAGATCTGATGTTACCTGATCCTCACCAGCAGCTTTGCCCCTATGCATGCTCTCCAAAGCTTTTCTGACTTCTTCTATCATTACTGGTGGGGTGTCATCTGGGTTACTGCTAGTTCTTATATATTAAGGTCGTGGTTGTCTCGGCTACTGTACAGATCTCTGTAAGACTCCTCCGCTATTTTAACTATTCTATCCATATTGGTAGTTATTTTGCCTTCTTTGTCCCTTAGTGCATACATCCGACTTTTTGCCTATCCCAAGTTTTCTCTTCACTGCTTTGACGCTTCCTCCGTTTTTCAGAGAGTGTTCAATTCTCTACGTGTTATACCTTCTTACATCGCATACTTTACGTCTATTAATCAACTTTGAAAGCTCTGTCAGTTCTATTTTGTCTGTTGTACTTGACGCTTTCATGATTTGACGCTTCTTAATTAGGTTCTTCGTTTCCTGGGAAAGCTTGCCAGTGTCCTGTCTAACTACCCTGCCTCCAACTTCCACTGCACACTCCGTAATGATACTCGTCAGATTATCATTTATTGTATCTACGCTAAGGTTGGTTTCCTTACTAAGAGCCGAGTACCTGTTCTGCAGCGACACTCTGAATTCCTGTACTTTTCCTCTCAGTGCTAGCTCATTGATTGGCTTCTTGCCTATCAGTTTCTGTCGTTCCTTCTTCAAGTCTAGGTGAATTCGAGACCGTACCATTCTATGGTCACTGCATCGTACCTTGCCAAGCACTTCCACATCCTGCACGATTCCTGGGTGTGCAGTCATTATAAGGTCTATTTCGTTCTTGTTTTCGCCATTAGGGCTCCTCCATGTCCACTTGCGTTTTTCTCGTTTTCGGCTGAAGGTATTCAAAATCCACAAATTATTGCGTTCTGCGAATTCTACTAGTAGCTCTCCTATGGCGTTTCTAGTGCCGATGCCTTAATCTCCTACTGCCTGGTCTCCAGCCTGCTTCTTCCCTACCTTTGCATTATAGTCGCCCATCACTATAGTATACTGTGTTTTTACCTTACTCATTGCCGATTCCACGTCTTCATAGAAGCTTTCAACTGAAGCGTCATCATGGCTGGATGTAGGCGCGTAAGCCTGTACTACCTTCATTTTGTGTCTTTTATTCAGTTTAATTACAATACCTACCACCCTTTCATTATTGCTATAGTATTCCTCTATGTTGCCAGCTATGTTTCTGTGAATTAAGGACCCCACTCCCAGTTCTCTTCTGTGTGCCAAGCCTCGATAGCAAAGAACGTGCTCATTCTGTAGCACAGTATAGGCCTCATCTGTCCTCCTAATCTCACTGAGCCCTATTATATCCCATTTAACACCCTCTGGCTCCTTCAATAGTACAGCTAGACTTCCCTCACTAGATAAGGTTCTAGCGTTAAATGTTGCCAAGTTCAGGTTCCAATGGCGGCCTGTCCGGATCCAGAGATTCTTAGCACCCTCTGCTGCGTTGCAGATCTGACCGCCGCCGTGGTCAGTTGCTTCGCAGCTGCTGGGGACTGAGGGCCGTGATTTATTTGACGTATGCATGTGGGAGGTAGTGGCCAGATACTGCACCAGGGTGGCCAATCCTTCTCTGGTGAGGGAGTGCATTCCCGGCGGTGGTTACCGGTGAGGCCGCACCCCAGGCCTCTTAATGCAGTTCCATCAACACGCGGATTTTTTTTAATCCGGTTGGGAACTGCGCGGCACCGGGTCTTGAACCACGGGCCTCTTGCATGCGAGGCGGATGCTCTAACCACTACGCCATCGCCGCACTCTGCGCCATCGCCGCACTATTAAGTAATACACTTTCATTTATTCAGGCGTGTGTGTATTATAATTTGTCTTCTTTGCTAATAGTCAGAACACTGTTTCTGGAGCATGAAATTATCATTAGCCCCGCCACGGTGGTCTACTGGCTAAGGCACTCGGCTGGTGCCCCGATGGTCGCGGAATCGAATCCCGGCTGTGGCGGCTGTATTTCCGATGGAGGCGAAAATGCTGCAGGCCCGTGTGCCCAGATTTGGGTGCACGTTAAAAAAACACCAGGTGGTCGAAATTTCTGGAGCCCTCCAGTACAGCGTCTCTCATGATCATTAGGTGGTTTTCGGACGCTAAAACCCACTTATCAATCAATCAAATTATTAATAAAATTGCTAATGTTACAATACTGTTAATCAATAGATATTAACTTCTCACTCTTCTTTGAAATTTTTTTCTTTTTAGTGTTTGAAGCTGGTACATTGTTTACACTCAATGTATTCGTATTACCACTTCTTATTTCTTTTGACCCTGGCGATGATAATTGACACCACCGCACAGCATCTTCCCTAGTATTTCAGAATTGTAACTATACTGCTCATTTTATGGGCAATAGTACTTTATTGATATTGATACTCACTACCATTGACATCAATACTGTGGCATTATTGTGAAGGTATCAGCCAGAAAAAAAAACAGAAGCGTGATCGAGTTCTTCGGTGAACCCGTGGCGCGTAAGGTGAGCTTGGTAAGCGCCATTTTCAAACGACTTACTGAAGCTGTTTCAGTGAGTATTAATTCGACAAGTAAGACGTTGGTTTCCATTTCGAGCACACTAATGATTAGCAGTAAAAAAGAAGTCATTTTACTCATTTTCCAAACACTGAGCGCTGATTACCCAATATGATGTCACGTAACTTAATCAAAATGTCTTTGCACCACAAGCTCATTTATTGTTTGTGGTCTTCTGAGGTCCTAACTACAAGAAAATACGCAGAAACAATCTATCTGGCTAAAATAAAATTTCCCTGGCTGAACGCGGTAATGGTTCCACAGGCGTCTGCATAAATACGATAATACAAATGATGTAACCAATTTTTTCTCTGAAACAACAAAATGTAGGCGATTATAATGCCAATATATTGCTCGTTGCTTCCTTTTCAAATGGTTGGTAGCTATATATGATTGCTGTAAACAGCCTTTGCATTGCACACAGCACCAGTTTGTTACGCGAGGCAACACATGACGCAAAACGTATCCATTGCACAATAATGAACTACTCAGAGCCACGTAAAAAATAAGAGAATAAATTATTTTCGATGTGGCATATTGTTTGGCATTGGTTCTTCTGCATTTAAATGCAGAAGAACCAATGCCTAGAACCCATGCCTGTTTTTAGATTTCCCGATACTAATCAGGTGCATTGCATAGAACAACACAAATTTAGGTATGTCATTACAAAAATGCTTATAGAGTTTTAAGTAGGTAAAAATTGACTTTCCTTCGTTGCATTTACTGTGGTTAAATTAAGCATCCATTGAATGTTTCTATTGACTCACACAAAGACATTGGCCGCCGTGTTTCTCTTGATTATGAATCTTTCGCAAATGAATTGAACATCTTTTGAGCGAGTAAAAAGAAATTATCGGCAAGCTAGTGACGGCATGCGTCAGCACCAAGGGAGAACTTGAGCGCACGCAAGTCGAGGGGTGCAGGCAAACGAACGTCGGTAACATCGTAGCAAAGGCGAAGAGATTGAAGCTCGTCAAGTCGCTGACAGATGGTTATCAAGTCCCGTGTGGTGGCAGGATTTTGCGTGGCTAGGGAGTTAAAGGCGACGGTGTTAATGCCTTTATAATGTGGCGTATTTGGTCGTTCTGAGACATGCCGGTGTTAACGCGCTTGCACAGTGCAAGGACATCCTCAATATAAGAGGTGTAAGATTCACCCGGCAGCTGCGTGCGTTCAGCGAGTTTCTTCTTTGATGCCTCAGTGCAAACTGCAGGGGCACCAAATATCTGACGATTTTGCTGCTCGAAAGTGTCCCAGTCGGGAAGATCCAGGTGGTGGTTCCAGAACCAAGTTTTCGCAACATCGGACAAGTAAAATGGGACGCTGCGCAACTTCTGTGGATTGTCCCACTTGTTCAAATCGCTGACGAGGCCGTAGTTCTTGATCCAGTCTTCGTCATCATCGCCTCGGAGACCGGAAAACACAGGTGGATCACGCAGGCGAATGTTGTTGGGCGGAGCGGGTGGCAGTGGCTGCAGTAGGACGGTGACGTTGGATGGGCCAGGATTTTCTTGGGCCACCATGGCAGGGGGTTGTATGCGATGACCGGAACGGAGCTCCAGCGAGAATGGGCGAGAGGACTTAAGGGAACGAAAAGCACAGTCCACCACTTGTGAGGAACCGGTTTATTCAGCCAGGCTCGAGCTAAATCACGCTGATTATGATATTTTCAGATGAAGAAGATGTACAGGTGATGATGATATCAAAGAGAATAAAGAGTCATTCGCTTGTCGCGCTCACACTATGTCTACTTAGGGCAGGTAACCGCGGAGCCCAATCACGAGATTGAAGTAACTAGAAGAATAAGAGTGGGGTGGAGCACATTTGGCAAGCACTCTCAAATTATGACAGGTAGATTGTCACTATCCCTTAAGAGGAAGGTATATAACAGCTGTTTCTTGCCGGTACTTAGCTACGGAGCAGAAACCTAGAGACTTACAAAGAGAGTTCAGCTTAAATTGAGCACGATGCAGCGAGCAACGGAAAGAAAAATGGTAGGTGTAACCTTAACAGACAAGAAGAGAGCAGAGTGGATTAGGGAACAAACGGGGGTTAAGGATATCATAGTTGAAATCAAGAACAGAAAATGGACATGGGCCGGGCATGTAGCGCATAGACAGGATAACCACTGCTCATTAGGTGTAACTAACTGAATTCCCAGAGAAGGCAAGCGAGTTAAGGGAAGACAGAAGGTTAGGTGGGCAGATGAGATTAAGAAGTTTGCGGGTATAAATCGGCAGCAGCAAGCACAGGACCGGGTTAACTGGCGGAACATGGACGAGGCCTTTGTCCTGCAGTGGACGTAGTCAGGCTGATGAAGATGACGATTTATTACTCACAGCGCTTGTACAGGCAATATAGGGGGGGGGGGCTGCAGGAAAAAAGCATGAAAATTTGAGGTTAACACAGGTTTGTGTAAAAAAAGAAAAAGAGAAAAGAAGTAAATTTGCAAGACACAAAACATACACTGCTGCACTGAGCACAACTGCGTCAGAAAAGTCATATGTGTGAGAAAAAAAATGCATGAACCACAAAAATTGATAAATATGCCATGGTAATTGAATCAAGGTGCAGCATTCGTCTAGCCCAATGGCAAAGTAACAACAAAACAAAACAACATAGCTTACAACCAAGATACTGCACAGATCACGGCGACTGCCAAAGCGCAGCATTCGTTTAGCCCAAGGGCAAATTAGCACCAAAACAAAGCAACATAGCTTACAACCAAGATACCGCAAAGATCACGACGCCTGCCAAAGTGCAGCATTCGTCTAGCCCAAGAACAAATTAACACCAAAAAAAAAAAAACATAGCTTACAACCAAGATACCGCACAGATCACAGCGACTTCCAGGCGCACGCATGTCTATAGGGCTTGACGGTCGAAAGATTCATTCATTTTCATTGCAGAAGAGAACGCATTCATTGAAGAAATTTTTACAATTGTGGGAGGAAGTCGATTCCACTGAGTGATAGTTCTCGAAAAAAGAGTTGTTCAAAGACGACGTAATGCATATATATTCTTTTACCTTGTGTACATGATATTTGCGAGCTGATAGAAGGTACACGAGCAACCTTCTCTGTGTTAAACGAAAAGAATTGTATAGAGTTGTGGAAGATATCGTTTTACCAGTGCCTTTGTACAGAGCCATATACATGGAAGGCGTGGACAAGATGTACTCAAGATGGTCAAATATTGGCAGGTTCCTATAGGGCTTAAAACATTTTTCTCAAGCCATCTTGAAGCGGACAATAAAGTAAGACTTCCCAATGAGTCCACAAGGAATAAGGTATCTAAGTGTGGATAATGAAAAAGGCGTCCCTTTAGATTTGATAATGTTGATAGCCCTCCACTGTATACGGCCTGCTCACATGGCAGGATACTACAGCGACCCAGGTGCTAAGCCAACGAGAACTTATTTCAGACAAATGATATCTAGCTTTGTTGAAAATGTGAAGATTCAAAAATAGATACCAGAATCGCTAGCGGTGATAGAATCTTTCGCTTCATTGATATATAAATTGAAAATTGGCAGTATCAGTCTAATCAGGACTGATACTGCCATTTTCGTCATTATCATATGTACTATCTGATGCGTCATGTTTGTGCTGTGTTTCGACCAAAACAGGCATTAAATAAAAAAAGGCGACGTGGCTTAGTTGGTTAAAGCACCTGTCTAATAAGCAGGATTGTGAGTTTCAATCTCACAGGTGCCTCGAGGGATTCGTTGCCGCATTTTTTTTTCCAATCTGGTTAGTGAAACTCCGAATCGTAGCACTGCCTGAACGTGGTACCCTCGCTGCCACCGTGGCCTAGTTGGTTAAAGCGTCTCTCTAGTAAACAGGAGATCGTGAGTTCAAATTTCACCGGTGCCTCGGGGTATTTGTTGACGCCTTTTCTTTTATTGTGGTTAGCACAACCCCGAATGGTGGCACTATTTGAACGGGGTATCCTCGGTGGTGCCGTTGCTTCATTTTGCTTCCGACAGCCGAGCTGAACGGATCGCAGGGTCGTGCTCCAGTGTAGTGGCTACAAAATGGGCCGCGTGGGCAGGGGAAACGGGAATAAGGATGATGATATCCATTTCAATTTTCCTCAGCTGCCTTAAGGCAAGCTTGTACTAACACCGTGTTTTTGCACGGGGACGCCAGAGCCAGACCCAAGGGTCGAAGATTTCAGGGATGCGCTGACACCGACGGGAACGTTGCCTGATGTGGTGATCTTCGGCGCTTGTCAGATCAACCCCTTGTGGGCGGTGACCTTCAACGACGCCGCTCTCACAGAACGCCTACTTGCGCTGAAGAAACTTCAGATGAAGGCGCCACGTTGTGTCCTTATCGACCTGCAGGATCAGCGGGGGAAGCTAAGGCTGCACTAGCTGCTCCAGAATGTAAAAAAGACGATGTAAGATGTGCTTTTGTGAGCTTTGAACAACGTGGTGAAAGTGAGTCGTGAGAGGTGGCGCATCCACAGAATGGCCGACAAACTTTGGACAACAAGGACGGTGCTGCTCAAGCTAAAGTGCGGCTACAAGATTGAGGACCACCCTCATCAAATCCGTGTCCACGGATAGTGGGCCTTGGTCGTGGTTCCTGACCGTCCAATGCAGTGCCTGCGTAGCCAAGGTACTGTCCACGTCCACTGCAAGTCTTAGGCCCCCGCTGCTCCTGCTGTAGACTCTTCGGTCATATTGAGGCTGACTGCATGAGGACGTGTGCCTCGGCAACTGGATCAACGAAGAACGAATGGGTGGCCGAGCCCGTCATAGATGTGGCCGAAACGTAGAAAGCCGTTGAAGGAACCGGCATCCCAGTGGTCCTTGCGACAACCGGGCAGTCGTCGTCGGGTGATGGAAATAAGGTGACCGAGACTCCTCGGCAATTGGTGGCATCTTTCGTCACACCGCCAGCGGACGAGCCTAACCATGCCTTGAATGAAGCTTGCCTGGGGACAAGTTCAACGCAACGGAGACCCAGGGACAGACGACGGAGAGCGAGGACATGCGTGTCTGCAGTGTCGCGCTAAAGCGTGTGCGCGACAAGACTTGTGAAAGGGACAAGACGTCGACTGTAAACAGCAATTAACCCCCGGTAAAGACTACTCAAGAAAACTGTTGGCGTTTGAAAGCCTAAGCCGAACATTTTTTTGGACGAGAGACTTCAGGACCAGGCAAACGAAAAGAACGCCGGAAAGCAGGATGGTCTTTGATGCAGTTAGCTGGTGGCTGGCCACGAAAGGTAACCACCATGCTCCAGGTCTACTCCTTCAGCGTGTAAGTTATCATAGCACCGACCACGTCACTTAGCAAAGCTACGCTGAACGTCAGAGGGTGGGCGGCTAGGCGTAGGCAAAAGTCAGCTCTTATGGTTCGTCACTGACCGAGTCATAGACGTCCTAGTCGTCCATGAAACTAAGCTTGACGGAAAGCAGGGCACCAGGAGCATGGTGCGCTGTTTCGCTGATATATAATATGCAGTCGTTAGCCATGCTATAGGCACATCCGCAGGTGTGTTATCTTTGTGAAAAAATGCACGACCTTATTGTTAAAAGTGTATTTTCATGTCGATCAGGAAAAGTGGTTCATTGTGGTTTTCTATTTGCCGACAAAAAATTCCTTGTAATATGGATATACGCGTCACATTGTGTTGAAGAGCGTGTCCATTTTTTTCGAATCTGTTATGGTGGACGATTTGCGATAAGCAGGTTATTTGATTGGGGGATTTTAATTGTGTTATAAATGCTCGTGATACAGTCAACAGTACTGACATTCGCGAGAAAAGCACGCAGTGATGCGCTAAGAAAATTAGCTAAGAAAACGAGAAAGACCTGGATGATGTGTTCGAATGTGTCGAAGAAAATCACGAAGTGATGTACACGCAATTTCAAGGTCCTAGCCACGCGTGGTTGCACCGCATGTACCTATCGCTAGTCATAATGTCAATATGCATTGGCTTTCCGTAGTGCCAGAGTCTTTTTCGGATTATTGCTTGCTTGTGTGTCACATACGCGTGAAGGAACAACGAAATGCTTTTAATTGCGAGTTATGATATCGCATTGACCGCGTGTGCTGTGCGCTGACTGTTGGTATTCTGTAACCAGATATTGTCCAGTAAACAACCGTATGCGTTCGTTTTGTTTAAGACAATTCTTTTAACTGGTGATTACTCCCTTGTTTCGATATTATTTACATAAAGGCTGAACAAGGCGTGCATAAGCGCGCTGTTCTCGCAGAGTGCCGACAACAAAGCTTATATGAGGTGCGCACCAAATATTCTACTTATCAGGCGGGCGGACCAGACGCGCAAAATTTAGGGTGACTCCGCAACTACCAAGCATTTTAAACCAAACTAAACTTGCCCTTTTTCTTGTCTAGTCTTGTTTACGTAGAAATCCGCCGGTGCAAATTTCTACGTACGCACAGTCTAAATACGCACAGTCTATTGAGAATAGGATGTGCATATTAGGAGACAGGCAACAATCTTCAAGTTTCATTTTTGAACTCGCGTGCTCATCAGCAATGCCCCCCCCCCCTATTTCAACGTTCATTTAATGAGGGCTTTTGCGCACCTCGGTAGCGAAATTTAAGGTTATGAATAAAGCAAGAATTGAGAAGAGGCCTGACCAATGGGCACACAGCGCATGAGACCCAAGTAACGAATGTTGGAAAAAAAAGAAAATAACTCCATCGAGCCGGATTCAAACCAGTGACCTATGGATGTTCACATGAGAATTCCACTACACTCCACCGCTCTACCAACTGAGCTATCGACGGAACGTGCCGATGTGGTCAGCAGGCTACATAACAATGTTAACCGGCGCTACGTCACCTACTTTAGAAAGGTGTGGCAAGGACTCGCTGTGAAACTGTTTCAGCCGCACTTCGCGAAAAGTAGCGTTTGGTTACTCCTTTCCCTAAACGTATGGTACAATCAACTGGTGAATATTACACCGAAGGACACAATCAGGCTGGAGCAGTAGTGGACACAAAATAACCAACTCTGCAACACTGAGGCATCATTTGCGCTCATCTCGAAACAAATACGTACGACCAGTCAGCTCTTTTGCTCCGCTTTTCTCTAACATGATTCAGTAGATTCACTGTACAGAAGGAAACACAGAAAAAAGTGTATTTTTACATCAATAGTTGTTTGTTTTGGCGTATGAAGTAAAGAAGTGAAGGCGCATGGGAATTCGGTACCGTAATTACAAAGCATCCATGGCGCCTTGCTACGGAAGTGAAGAGAACGATTGAAGTGTCGGCCTGCAGCTCCCCTCGCACAAACATACCTTGGTCTCCTCACTAGGATTGATAAGTCATTCGAGGGTTTTTGAATCTAAGTTAGCGTTCGTTGCGGGCACCTGCTATTTGCGTCAATTAGCAGGGGTTCGCAACGGGTTAGCTTGTGCCGCATGCTCTGGTGTGACAAACACTAACGCCAAGTTTTGCGTGCACTCTAAATGAACGTGTAGCTTTGGCGGAAATGGCGATTTCACATGTATAGCTCACTTCGACATTTTCTCTAATCTATGCTATCATCCCACTCATACTTGGAAGTATAAATTACTGTACGCAAAGCTTGCGGGCATTTGCAGACGTCACTTTGTTGGAGCCCGCAAGATGTCTCCGTATGACGGATTCGCGAAGCAAGCTCAAAGTCTGGGAGTTCTTTCACCAACTTATGATATTTATATTTGTTGGGTTTTGTCGCTACTGAGAGTCGTGTGCAGCCAAAACGAGGGTTTCTATATAGGAGCAGGGGCTGGTATAAATTGCAGACGCGACTCACATGCGCGTCTACACCTCACGCTGGCCATGATATAAGACGCCATAGCATTATCGGAATTCGAAGCGCCGTTTGTCAGGTACCTCTTTTTTTATTCGGTGGCCGTGCTATAGCGCTGCCTGCTACAAAGATGCCGTGGAGGAAAAGATATAGGGAGCCATTTCTTCCGTTTCATATATCAGGTCCGACGCTATGGAGGAAATATTGGAGGCTATTCAGTCTCGCAAATAATGTGTTCGGACTTAGAAATAGAACGATGATTTTTCCTACCGTGACAAAATTTCTTTTTCCCTTTGGGCTGAGTAATAAGTGAATACGCTTCGTGCGTCGAACATAGACACCCTGTTCTACGACTGTCTGTAATTTGTTCTGGGTCACTTCGCGTGTCTTGAAGTTCAACAGCAGGTGATTTCGGGATTTGTCATCATTCGTAAACATGTTTCGCCTATGCACACAGGAATGGCATCAAAATACTTGTCGTACTGTCTTTCATACTTCCCAAGTTTGCGTAGCGGCCAAACCACATTACTTATCCGTGCCTGAACGAAATATTCCTGGTAGTGACTTTCTTTTTGCCGTGATTACGTCAAGCAACGTGCATAGGCAATCTCTGGTCCAGCTGCATGACTACGAAAGTAAGACAATAAACATCGTACTGTATAATAAGCGAAGGAGAACGATGACATCAGTGACCGCTGGTGTACTTAAGGACGGACACGAAGACAGCCACTTTAGAGGGCACGGCACATATCAACTGGGCAGCATAGCTAAACCACTGATCCTACCATTGCAGGTTGGCGTGAATTCTTATGCAGCTTGTTACAAAAGAGACAATAGATTCTTGGTTGGGACTCCATGCTCTCGGCGATGTTGGTTTATTGCTGTAAACTGCTTGTTGTCAGTATTACGTTTGTTAACCTTGGAGAATGTGTAACAAAATTCGGGTCCTAAGACTAGAGATTTGTTGCAACGAATTTTAGATAACCAAAAAAGATTTGGTGAAAAGATAGACACCGTTACAAAAGAAGATGCCGAACTCAATAAAACGTGAGAAATATTGAATGGGCATCTTCATGTCATACAGACAATGCCAAAGAGAATGGAAAAGATAGAAGTGATACCCCAGAAACAAACCGAACGTCTAGTGGATTTTGAAAACCTAAACGAAAGAGATAATTTACTTTTTTTCGGGGTTTGTGAGGCCACCAGTGAGGTCGAGGCATATTGACAATACGCCGTTGTAGATAACACTTTGAGAAGCATGTTAGGTGTAGAAGGTAAAACGGTAGAAAGAATTCATCGAGTCGGCAAACTAAGGCAAGGTAATGTAAGATCAGTATTTACGAAATCCATGGATTACCGTGAGAAAGAGAAGGTAATGAGTAATTGTAGGAAATGAAAGGCACTTCTTTCAGTATAGCCAAAGGCTATTCGAAAGGAACAGTCTAAAAAATGATGAAAAAGTTCTGCACTAGACTGAGCTAAGCTGGCGAAGGTCTCGATGGTGCATGATGAAGTAAACATAAGAGGACGCATGTTTGCCTGGGTCCAAAAATAAACGTCGGCTTTTTAAATAGCAAGGTGATTAAAGCGACTAGAAACGTGAAGCGACATCAGCAGCTAGTCCACATGACCGGCATGAATCCAGTGACTCGGACAGCTCTGCTGGTAGTTCAAAAATCAAACCTGCTAATAGCTATGAATTCTTGTACAAAATGGTCGTAGCATTGTTAATAAAGTTACGGAACTTTCCTGTGATGAGCTGCCTGGAGCCGCGGGATGGTTAAGGGGGTCTTGGGACTTCATTCAGCTAGTCCCTCAGGTGTTTAAATAAAGTTGTTTTCGTGTATGTGTGTGGTCAAACGCTGGTCAACTTCATTAGAAGCTCGCAGTGCAAGGTTTGTCGTCACCCCAGCAAAAGAGAAGAAAGAATTGAGCAGATTGAGCATGGAGGGAGTATCCTGACAAAAGTTGAAGACTTCGTCGATACTTTTATTCATTTCTTTCAGTATATTATTACCAAATACCTAGGCGTTAGACTAAGGGCGTTCATCGGCAGCTATGTAAAAACCGCTATAGAACCTGTCTTGCAGTTACCGCTTGAGCAAAACGGAAAAAAAAGAAAAAAAGAAGCGGTCTAGATCATGAACCCAAGGAGTTTCTTAAGCGTAAGTCTGACTTACTGGCTAATTTTATTAAATAAATTTTCATTTGCTTTTGATGTTCGAACCTGGCTTAGCTACAAAAGCGTTGGATATATATGATGTTCTATTTCATCTTCACCTTGTAACTCAGCCCTGTAATTCATCGTGTTGTAAGAGTTTAAAAGGTTACGTCTGCCACCAATAATTACAACGCGAAATTTCATTCCTCTAGATATCTTACACCGAACCTAATAATACCACCTTTCAATTTCAGGCAACTGCCAGTTATGTATGTACTAACTTCAAAGAATGCGTGACAGCTTTGAGGCATAACACAAAGAGAATGAGTTTCCCAAGCCCGTGTAGCAGATAATCCAACTTTTGACAACCACCACGCATCAGATGAGCGATCAAGCATGCAATTTCTTAATCTGTTGTCATTCATTTTTGAAAGCGGTTGGCTGGCATAATTGCAATATTGAACGAGGTATTTGCAGCGCTTAACAAATACAGAAAGAGATTGCATTTGCACAAATAAAACAAAATAACACTAATTACTCCTCACTTTCTGCTTTTCTTTTGTATTTGTGAATATCTGTGTTTTAACTACTTCTACGCATGGAACACGCGTCAGAGTTCCTATTGCGCCATGTCAAATATCATATCCTTGTGAACGTTTTCAATTAATATCGTCCGTCTCTTCTACACTGATGTGGCTACGAAAGAGGGTATATAAAGGCTTGGTCTATGGAATCGCAGCCAACATTGTTAATTAAGCAGAGAGTACTATGAAGTTTGATGAACATCTCTGAATTTCAAGGTAGACTTTCTCTTTCCGACCAGTGCGCCTGAGGAGACTTATTTGCAGAAGACCGCCTTACGGTTTTCTAAACGCATATCGATACACACGCCCTTCAAAAGCCCCTATTCCCGTTGTCCGGAGCACCCGAGGTGGATGCTGATTGCTCACTCTCCTTAGACATTGACAGAGTTTTGCGAAATGCAAAGCAAGTAAGTCTAAAAACTACTTTTTGGGATTTTTAATCGCATCAATGTCCTCATCGAATTCATATTTTTGAAATAAGGAGAAATTGCGGCTTTGTGAACATTCTACATAACTATCGCTACATCTGATACTACTGACACCATTGCCATCTTTACAGATCTGTGCTGTCATTCACGTAGAATTGAATTGTGACGGAAGTATGTGTAATCAAGCGAGCGTAGAGCGAATTTCCATAAAGTACAAGGCAAATCTGCCTGAAAAATTGCAAATTTTCGGTCATGATGTCTAATTTTAAAATAATTTACGTCCCGCGCAGATTAGGGACATCAAAGTTCAATTTTAAAATTATTTCACTAAACATAGGTGGCTGAACTATATATAATTTCCGTTGCCGAAAACGCTTGCGGCAGTATCGCCATTTTTAAAATTTTAGCAAACTTTACGAGAAAAAAAACGGTTCATTTCTAAGATGAAAATCAATAGCCTTTTTAAGTGTCCTGCAAATGGTAGGATGGGCTTGGGTTCCACCTAGGCTTCAGCAAGGGGCTGCTGGCCCTTTGCGGCTTCCACGACTCGCTGGGACGGCCCAAAGTGATTTTCCGGGTCCGAGCAAAGCAGCGCAGACTCTCTGCGCTATCGGAAGCTGTCGCTGTTTAAGCTAGCATCATGGTTGATGTTTTTTATGCCTAGACATACCAATAAAGTATGATCAGGGCTGGCTATAGATCCACAATTGTCTTTAGTGTAGAAATGTGGACGCAATATGTACTTATTAGTTGGGCAGTGGGTGTGTCGGGTTTGTAACTGCTGCCATTCCAGATAGTTTTCCTTTCTTACTTTCGAGTGAGGAGGTGGGAGTGTGCAACCGCGGCTGCGTCTGTGTAGAGCACGCGAGCAGCAGGTTTGTATTTTTTTTGTCTGCGAGGAGGAAGCTTGAGGCAGTTTCACGCTCTCGAGTGATGTATAAGAGTATGCGTGGCCTAGTTGTCAGGTTGGCCTCGTCAGAACCCAACACTGCCTCAAGGTTTCGCCCCGCCGAGCCAACACCGTTGCTCGCGTCCTCTACACGAGTGCAGCTGCGGCTGTACAACGTCGCAGTATATGGTGTACTGTAATTTCGTGAAATGGAGTCATTCCATCTTCCCACTCCTACAAGTCGACATTCCCCGGTGTAGAAACCAGATTGAAGATGGAGCTTGGGGGCGAAGAAGAAGAGGTGGCCAGGGGCACGCTCTGTATATTTTTTATTCCTGTTCTGTCAACAATAAAACGAAGACGTATCGGTGCTGCGGTCTCTCTGGCCTTTCTGAAACATAGTGCCGTGATCAGGACGATCTGAGGACGGACGCAAAGACATCAACCCCATTCGCAACAACGGGTTGAAGAACGAAGCAGCGGCGTCTGGCACAAGGATGAACCGTCGAGGGAAGGACCACGACCGACGACTGTTGGTGACGCACATAAACAGGCAAGAGCTCTTTCAACACGTTTTAAGCATGAATAAAGAGGTCCTGCCGAAGGAGTGGAAGACGCTTCGAGCAAATGTGACAACGCTTACGAGAGAAATTGATAAGAAGATAGAAGAAAACGCCAATTGAGCGCAACTTAGGACGCTTCTAAACCAGATGAAGAGCGTGTCACAGATGCTAAGACAAGTTAATGAACAGATTGAACCATTCATTGAAGAAGACGACGCGGAGGCAGAATTTGAAAGAGTTTTGCATTATGAGATGAAGATCGTCGCTGCAACGACAAAAATAGAGGAGCAATTACTCGAGTTTGAACAAGCGACGCAACGGACTACGAAAATAGTCACAGAACAGGCGAGCTCAGTGCAATGTACAAACCAAATCTCGGAGACGCAAGAGCTTGTTAAGTTGCCACGTCTTGAGATGATCAAGTTTGATGGGAAAAACAGCATAGCCAAGGTTTTGGCACGAGTTCGAGACATCGGTGCATAACAGAGTGAACATGCCGAAGAATCAAAAATTTAATTAGCTTCTGGCGTCTCTAAGTGGGGAGGCTGCGTCCCTCATAGAAGGTTTGCAGTTTTCTAATCAGAACTACGAGCATGCAGTCGCTCTTTTGAAAGAAACATTCAGACGACAAGATCATTTGAGAGAGACCTACATAAAAGAGCTAGCAAACGTGGAAGCAGTGAAGAGTCCTAAAGGTGTAGTTGGGTTGAAGAAACTCTTCCAAAAGTTGCAAATAAACACACGAGCATTGCAGTCATTATGTGTGGAAATGAATAGTTATGCCACAGTGATATCTCCTGTTGTAAAATCTGCGCTACTGGTGGATATGAGGATTGAGATGAAGATGAAGGAGATAGAGAACGATGACAACAGACCAGCAACTACGGAATCGGACTCAGCGTCAAGAGACAGCATGAGTAGTTTGAAAGAAATTATGGAGTTTTTAAAGATATATATATGCAGCAGAGAAGAAACTCTTGAGGAAAAATACGACGTGACCCAGTCACTGCCCAGTATGAGGCGGACTAGAACAATTACGCTTCAAAGCACCTCGATTAAGAAATGCATCTTCTGTGAGATGACTGGACACTACACGGAGGATTGCAGAAGAAGCATTAGTATGCAAGAGAAGAAAGAAGTCTTGCAACGGAGCGAAGGTGCTTCAGATGCACCAGACCTCACCACACGGTGAAGATATGCCGCGCTAACGTACGCTGCAAAACATGCAAGGGAAGGCACGCAACATCCATGTGTCGACCACGTACGCCTGCAGGAATGTCAGCACAGCAGCAAAGTGGTGATGGCGTTGAGCAAGCGCGTAAAAGGGCGCAACCTGACCGGTTAGACACCAGCAAGTCCTGCAACATGCACGCACAACAATCTGGTGAACACAAGTGCAAACTACTGCAGACACCTTTTTCGTGGACGGAGGGAGAAGACAGCGGGTGCTACACACGGATTATGCTGAACAATGGGAGCCAGAGGACATTCATCCTCAAAAGACTGTCAAAAAACTATCGTGCAAGGTAAAAAGATCCGATAGGATTACCGTAGGATCATTTGGAGGAGGAGAGATGGAACTAGATATGAAAGTCGTCGAGGTCAGCGTGAGGAAGGATCCCACATCGCAGCCAGTCACGATTGAGGCACTGGAGATAGAAGTTTTATTCTGTGACGCGCCACCATCGCCACCGTTGGCAATACACGAAAGAGCAAGATCGATTGGAATTTGTTTGGCTGATGACAGTGAGAAGACAGACAAAGAAAGAAAAAATATGGAAACTTCTATATTATTGGAGCAGAATATTACTGGAGTACTGTAGTCACTGGTCGCATTTGCGACATTCATCCAAAAGTATTGGCAATAGAAACAATATTGGGATGGACGGTTTAAGGTCTTGTGGGACTTCATTGTGTGCCGATGAAATTATTGACGGTTATTGTACTCAAGATCAGTGCCAAGTCGGATACGACTTTGGACGAACTGCAGCGATTCTGGGACTTGGAAAACATGGGCATCAAGGAGAAACCAGCAACAAAGTTGAGCGATGAACATGTGCTAGAGTACGTTCGACAAACAATGAAGTTTAAGGTAGGAAGATACCAAGTGCGGCTACCATGGAAGGAAAACGTGACATTGGACGACAAGAACACCATTGCAGAGAAGAGGCTTATACAAGTGACCAAGAAATTATGCAAGAATAAAGATGAGCTCCTAGCCTATGACAAAGCTATTCGAGAGTACTTCAAGCACGAAATAGCAGAAAACGCCGAAGAAGATGCTGGATCAGATATACAGAACAAATTGGTATACTACATGCCGCATCAAGCAGTAATTATGAAGGACCGAACAACGACAAAAATACCGATCGTCTTTGACGCATCATCAAGCCAGAATCTATGCGAATACTTGAATGAAAACTTGGAAAATGGGCAAAACCTAAACCCCGACATCACAAGCTTGCTGATGAACTTTCGACATCACAAGATCGCTATATCAACCGACGTGGAAAAGGCATTTTCGCAAATCAAGATACATGAAAATGACCGAGACGCACTGAGATATATGTGGTGGGAAAGAATACCCAGCGAAGATATGACAACCCTGAAGATAAAAATGTGGAGGATGACAAGGTTACATTCGGAACTACACCAAGTAGCTTTCTTCTAGCAGCCACAATTCATCGACATTTGGATAAATTCGAAGAAAAATATCCTGCAGTTGTGGCGCAACTCCGGAAAGGAATCTACGTCGATGACGTTTTACTAGGAGTTGAAGAATACTCGACATCGACAAAGATATACAAAGAAGCACGAGACATTTTTCGCAATCTGGTTACTGCCACAGGGATGTATGCTCCACTGTGTTTGATTACATCAACGCAACTAAAAGACTACCGTGCAAGTGAACCCCTACCTTTTCAGACCTTTAGTTTATAATGCGTAGTTATGTCTATCAAAAACAAGAGATGGTTTGACCGCTTGCTCAGCAAGCATTTTTGTTTTTTGGTAGTATTATTTTAACACTAGTTTTTCAGATTGGCTTCATTTTCATTTTAGTTTCATTTCAGTATCCTGCCGCCCGGCTCTTGACCCATCCCCCTCTGTGGGTAAGCGCCATCCAGCAGAGGTCATCAACATCAGCATCAGCAATGCGGAAATGACTTTAAGGAAATGGATTTCAAATGATGCCGAACTAGGAAAACTATTTGATGAAGAAGGAAATTATCTGGATCGAGGGATAAGAAAAGAGGGACAAATCAAGCTTTTGGGACTAAAATGGAATTTCGTAGACGACGTGTTGAGCTTTCCCGACACTACATGGCGAAATGACAAGGACATGAGACAACTCTCAAAAAGACAGGTTTTGGAAGCAACGGCGAAGCTATATGATCCTTTAGGTTTTTCGACACCATTTTCAGTTAGAGCAAAAATATTGCTGCAAAAAAATTTGGATGGATAAAATGAAATGGGACGACCCATTACAAAGCCAGCATAGATCAGCTTGGAAGGACTGGTCGGAGGAGCTTCAGCACTAGGATAACTTCACCGTTGACAGATGCTATGACAACAGGCCAGCTGAAGTGAAAGCATCGACTCTACACGTGTTCTTCGATGCGAGTTCAATGGCGTATAGAGCAGCAGCATACGTTGTGACAGAATACTCCGATAGAAGCAATGAAGCCAATTTAATCATTGCGAAAGGGAGAGTCGCTCCAATCAAGAAGATTACACAAGCTAGATTGGAGTTGTTGGCGGCCACAATATCAGACAGATTGGCCAGTCATATAAGTGAGAATTTCATCAGGAAACTGAGGCATGTGAAATTCTGAACTGACTCTCAAATTGTGTTATGCTGGATAAAGTCCAACAAGACGAAAGTTCTATTCCTTCGCAATCACGCAGCAGAAATTATGAGCAAGTCCAACGAGAGTCAATGGAGTTATGTTAAAAGTGATGAAAATCCTGCGAATTTGACGACAAGCAGGATGAAGATGAAACGTTTGCTGAACAGTGAATTATGGTGGAAAGGCCCCCGTGGATCAAGAAAGAAAAACAAAGGCCTGATTATGACATCACGCGAAAATCGGACAGGGATGACAAGCTTGCCACGATCTTTTCTTCGTCTTTGTTAACTGCCAACCCGTGTCAAGAAAAGATAATGGATGTGAACAGGTTTGGGTCATACAAGAAAGCGTTACGAGTAACCACGTGGGTGATTTGTTATATAGGAAACCAACGAAAAGTAAGGAAAACAGGTTCGCTCACAGGAGAAGAATTGGACAAGGCAGAGTTTGTGCTGATAAAGCAGGAGCAGGAAGCGCTACAAAATGCAGTGACACGAATATATGACAACAAGAATCTGTATGGCACGTAATCTTCGAAGATTATCAAGGTGTCCTAAGAGTAAAAGGGAGGCTTCAGTGGAGTGGAGCTTTGATGAGAAGCATCCTATTATTTTACCAAGAGAAAGTCACTTCAGAACTCCTAGTTCTGAACGCGCATCAAGTGACAATGCACGGTGGCGTTGCGGCAACATTGCCACATCTAAGAACGAAGTTTTGGATTGTGCTTGCCCGACAGATGGTAAAATATGTGATTAAAAAATGCATCACATGTAGGAGATTTCATTCTAGACCAAGGGTACAAGAAACTTCACCACCACCAGCTGACAGGATAACAAAGACGAGGCCATTCGACACAGTTGGTATGGACTTTGCTGGACCGCTAAATGCTCGAGAGAAGAAAGGTGACAAAATTACAAAATTTTACATTGTGATAGTTACGTGTGCAGTAACAAGAGCCATACAACAGCAGTTGGTCAAGAGAATGTCATCAGAAGCGTTTATACAAGCATTCCGAAGATTCGTAGCTCGAAGAGGATTGTGTACAACTATTTACAGTGATAATGCAAGAGCGTTCAAGAAATCTGAGAAAGAGATGAACAAGATATTAAAGATGGAAGATGAAAGGGTGCAAAAGTATAACCGTAACCTGAAAATAAAATGGAAGTTTATTGTAGAGTTAGCTCCATGGTGGGAAGGATTTTATGAAAGACTGATCAGAAGCTTTAAGACATCCATGGCAAAAACTATAGGTGCTCGACTTTTGGATGAAGAACTACGGACTGTGGTTGTTGAAGCAGAAGACGTACTTAACAACCAGCCTCTTACTTATGTGTATTACGATCCTAACGAGCCACAACCCATCACACAGACGGACGTTATAGGAGGCAGGCAAGCAATGAACAAGCAGGAAGAAAACAGACTCGGAGAATACGGTTTGCTGAATTACTGGAATGCAAAAAAACGGGCAATAATAACATGGTGGACCAGATGGAAAAAGGAGTACCTGAGGGAGCTTAAGTGCGCCAGCATAAAAATAGAGGGTCACACAAATATGCAAGAAGGAGATGTACTTCTGCTTGGAGAAGCGCAAAAAAACAGTGGAAACTATGCAAGGTCGAAAAGATTTTCCCAGGCAAGGATGGACTAGTGAGAACCTGCTTGCTTCGAACACCTGAAGGCAAATTAGTCAAGAGGCCGATTTAACTGTTGTATTCGCTCGGAGGCTGCTTCGGTTGAATGTGGCCGGTGGGAAGATGTAGAAACCAGATTGAAGATGGAGCTCGGGGGCGAAGAGGAAGAGGTGGCCAGGGGCACGCTCTGTATATTTTTTATTCCTGTTCTGTCAACAATAAACCGAAGACGTATCGGTGCTGTCGTCTCTCTGGTCCTTCTGAAACACCCGGAACAGGGCAAAGCAATGCTCTGTGTGTAAGCCTTCGAGCCTTGTGGTGCGCCGCCTCGTTACTGATGGTGTATGAGTGTCCTGCCCTCTTGGTTCGTTACTCGCTTGTGGATATGACTCAGCGCAATCACAACGAGGTGGACATTTTATTGATAATATTGTCAAGTTTTCTTGTAAATCCACGGACCGTATGCGAAGTTTGGTATCACCGTCTGCCAATCACTGACCATTACGTCCGCTTGTATTTGTGCTATGGGTAATGCGATAGCCAATTCCTCCACATTTCATGTGTGCCGTGGTGATGGCTTAGATCGTCACACATTTTCCTTCATAATTCTATCATTTTCTCTGTGTAAGCTCACTTGAGTTTGTATCTATCGTCCCCTACAAATGTAGTGTGAGTGCTGTTGACCAAATAGTTAATGTATCTCGCGTGCTCTGCCTTCAATTCATCGACATTAAAAGACTGATCATAACATCATAAATGTTTCTGAACAAATCTATATTGGCACAACGTTGTGTGTAACACCCATTAGCCAGCCGCTTCATCATTTGCCTCTTTATTTGAGTTTCGGGCAATTGTTCATATTGTGCTGTGCGCTTGACTCTGCAATAAAAACGGTACCTTGTAAATGTTTCAGGGTAAAAACAGAATGTCCCAAAATAACTGCAATTCGGGGGTTTATTGTTGGAGACACGTAAAAATGATAATAACAATATATATATATATATATATATATATATATATATATATATATATATATATATATATATATATATATATATATATATATATATATATATATATATAGTGTCATGACCAAGAAAGACGCTGGCGCTTCGGCGCGCGGGTAGCTAGTAGAGCAAAGAAGAGAAGAACGACGTCAGCATAGAACAGCTTGTCTGAAGAACGGGTGTTGTGTCTGTCTCGCTTATTACAATGGCGCAGTCGACGAAGAAGAAGGCTTACGTCCCGGCTTCGTCATTCAGGACAGCTGCGATAAGCGCCGCTTGAGGACAGCGTCAACGCCTCCTCGGCAGCTGTTCACCTGCCGCCACAGCCACCACCATTCGGGGACGGCGTCAAGGCCTCCTCGGCAGCTGCAGTACAAGTTACCTGTTCCATTTCACAAGGGACGCCGTCCACGCGTCCTTGGCTATGGATTCTGCCATCAGCGCAAGCCGACAATAGAAACCTCTGTGGGAAGCCACCGGTACGTGTCTTCGTGGTTCGTTGGCAGTGCGGGCTTCTCCATCAAGGAACGCCGTTCACGCTTCCTTAGCGTTGGGGTCCCACCCGCCGCTTCAGCCACCCTTCAGACCATCAGTGGACGGTGTCCATGCCTCCTCTGTGGTACCAGGGCATCACCCAATGGACACTATGCTACCACTTCGCGGTCGTAATCCACACCAGCTCCTGTCCCTTGGGAATGCCGCCCACGTTTCCGATGACCTACATTCCCGTTGCGGTTCTGTTTCAACAAACGAGCCGCCACGGAACGCCGTCCAGGCTTCCCTGCTCGTCGACCACACCGGGGTGAGTGCTGCAATTGCTACTTACTCAAAGACTACGATCAATGACTCTTCGGGCTTAATGCCTGACAGCACCGCGGACCTGCGGCGTACCATTGCGCTAATCCGCATCGAGACTAACGAACTGACAGCGTTGATCGCCGAGCGAGCTCCTACAATGTTGCCAGCATTGTGTGACATTAACGCAGCGTTGCTTGTAGCTGTCTCATAAAACCTTGAGGCAAGCACACCGGAGCAACGCCGGCAGCTTCGGTCGTCTCTCATCGAGCTCTCACACCAGCCCGACTGCTTCGCGTCGGTGATCTCTGCGTTGCCACCTGCCACCTCACTATCACATGCCATCTGCGAACTACCGGAATTCCACGGAGTCCGCAACGATGCCGACGGTTGGATGGCAACCGTCAACGCGATAGCAATGCGCGAGGCCTGGACAGAAAATCAGAAATAATATGTGGCCATAGACCCTCTTCGGGAAGGTGCAGTGGCGTGGCACCGGTATGAAGGCTGCAAGCAGCAGTCATGGGCGGAGTGGAGCTGCAAGCTCATAGCTGCTTTTGGTCGCAATCCTTACCACCTCTCCACCACCACCCCGTCCAACCTGGCCGGTATTGAGGAGCAAGCTCCAGAGGCTTTCCACCTCGAGGCTGCAGCTGTGCGCTGCAGCTTACCACACGAAAAGTTAGACACTTTGTCGATACCCGAAGCAAGTTCACTGCGGCCAGAGGCCGCTACTGAAGTTGGACCTCTTGAAGGGCGTTGCTCTAACGAAACAGCCGCAGAGAATCATCTCGACTGTGCTGCATTGCCCTTCACCGACGCAAGCCCATTCGCACACCGAGCTTAAGTGAAGCAATACATCGAAGGTTCCTCGGAGCCCTCCAGCCGCGCGGCAGTAAGCTTCTCCGCCTGTCCTACGAATGACGTCAGACGCAGGTGCGACACGCCACTACTGCTCTCAGTACCCGCGCTGGTACGCGTTGCCATCATGTCAGTGGAAGAGGCTGTTACCAGTCCTCATACAGCTCAGTTAGAGAAGCCATCCCCAATATCACCTTTACTGAGGCAAGTGGAGACACCAGCATCGCCTATGCTTGAACCGCCTATGGTGATGGTGCCGGTAGAGCCAAAGGTACCCAGCGCGTCTTGTGGGATACTCTTTCGGCTACCCTTGTCCGGAGTTCGTCTGCCGCCGATTTTGTGGCCCGTCCGAAGCGCGCTGTCAGGTGCATGTTTAGCTACTTCCCACAGAGAGCCTCTGCATGGCCGAGACCGACCACAACGATGCAGCCAGTCTCGACCTCCCGATAGACTTGAGGAAGACTCTGGCACCCAGTTTCAGCGTAGCCAAGGCCGTCCTCCAAGATGCAGCCAGTATATCGACCGCCAGATCTACCTTTGGCAGATACCGGGACCAAATCGCGGCCGAGAGCGTCGGCCGCACCGGGGCAGCCAGTGCCGGCCACCCGAGTCCACAGCACTTTTTCAAGGGACATCGTGGCGTGCAGAAGAGCGACCAGCTCGAGGTAGCCAGTGCCGTCCACCAGAGACGCTTCCCCCAGACCGTCGCTCCATGTTGCATTGTGGTCCGGGCATACCACCACGATGCAGCCAAGCCCGCCCACCAGAAACTTTGCCGCCAGCTCCGCGCGCGCGCAGTAATGGCCGAGTGTCATGACCTAGAAAGACGCTGGCGCTTCGGCGCGCGGGTATCTAGAGCAAAGAAGAGAAGAACGAAGTCACAATAGAACAGCTTGCCCGACGAACGGGTGTTGTGTCTGTCCCGCTTATTACAATATATATATATATATATATATATATATAAGGGAAAGAAGTGTATACCTAAGGGCTCGTTTTTCCGTGTTTTTAACACAATATTAATGAGATATAACAGACAGTAATGCCAAGAATGTACAGGGGAAGTTATTAAAATCAATGGAATATAAATAAGAAGAAAGAAAAGTGGATGAAAAAACTACCAACTGTGAGCAGGAATCGAACCTACGACCTTCGAATTACGCGTTCGATGTGCGCGTTCGAGCACGCGTAATTCGAAGGTCGTAGGTTCAATTCCTGCTCACAGTTGGTAGTTTTTTCATCCACTTTTCTTTCTTCTTATTTATATTCCATTGATTTTAATAACTTCCCCTGTACATTCCTTGGCATTGCTGTTCGAGCATCGAACGCGTAATTCGAAACCTTTTCGTTTTTCGACGTGTGTCTTCTTTTTATTCATATATATATATATATATATATATATATATATATATATATATATATATATATTGCATCGAACGCGTTACTCGAAGGTCGTAGGTTCGATTCCTGCTCACGGCTGGTTATTTTTTTCACCCACTATCTAACAGACAATAATGCCAAGGAATGTATAGGGGAAGTTATTAGAACAAATGGAATGCAAATAAGAATAAAGAGAAGAATATATATATATATATATATATATATATATATATATATATATATATATATATATATATATATATATATATATATATATATATATATATATACATATATATATATATATATATATATATATATATATATATATATATATATATATATATATATATATATATATATATATATATATAGCTGACTGAACGAGTTTAGCTGATTCGAGGTACTTTAAATATGACCGCGTCACTATACACACAGACAAAAGAAGACTGATTAAAGTGCCCTAACTTAACTTCTCTTAGGAAAGTAATGACATATATGTAATACATGTAGCCACACCTAAACGTTCCGTAACATCCACGATCAGAAAGTACAAGCGATAGAAATAAAAGTGAAAAAAATGGCGGAGCTTGTGCTAAGCACTAAACTGCACAAGCATTGAACCAGCTAACAATTCTGACGACATATCTAGTTACCCATCGGGAACTTTCTTACAGCGCAACACCAGATGGATCCTAACCAACTGGCCCGACTTACCGTCTTACTACAATATCTAGTTACTTCTAGGTTGAAAAATCGAATGGAGAACACAAAAAAGAGCACAGCCTTTTTCATCTCTTCTCGTTTTCCTTCAAATTTCCGCATCAAGTGAATTTTTCTAGTATAAAGCAACTAATCTGCAAAAAAGTATCATTTATAGGTTGTTTAAAGTCGTCAGGTAGATGATGAACATTGTTTATAGGTTGCTTCTAGGTCGTTTTACGGCTTTAGCTGAATGATACCAGGCTGTTTTCACGGCGATTCTCAGGACACAGATGCTCGAGTTGAACCACAGGCGGTCGACCACACGGGCACGTCGTCTTTGATGCAAGCCTTGTATCACCTTGGGGTCTTGGCAGCGGCCATCGCCTTTCTTGTTTTCTAGTATTCTCTCTACGTATTCGGAATCGTCGGCTTGCCACTGTTTTTGGCAGCCACTTGGGCTTAACTATTCATTTTTAGCAAAATGTTTAGTAGAATTTGGCGTACTCCTTTGGCACATTTCTTCGGCTAAGTATTTTCTATCTCTTTTTTTAGTTGACCATCAGTGCGTTGACCAGCGCACTCAATGTTTCTGCTATGTGCCCACTTATGGTGGTGATTGAAATGCTATTGCCATGGGTTTGACAAGAAACAGCAGGCTAATCAGCTTCGATATTAACCCAGCCGGCACGCTTCGCCAAAGCCTGCATTTCCTTGTAGAATATAGTTAACACTTGTGGAATGTGCCGTTTCTTACAAACACTAGCTCCTGATTCGCCAAGGCGAAGGAGCGTTCACTTACACAAGACAGGGGATCACACGCAATGGTTACAGCAATAAATATTGGGTGACTTTTACGCTTCCCAACGAAGATTTGAAGACGATGTCGATGTCCTGTCCGTGTGCGTGGTTCTACCGCTTAGAGTGTACTTTTTTATCATATGATGTTACTCGAGCAGTTCAAATTGTGGATTGCTACAATGTAATCAGTAAAGCTGAAATTGGCTTGTGTCAGTGAAGCTTTTGCATATCGCTGCATTTTGTGCAGTCGATAACATGTTAAACCATGAGGAATGCTCAAACTTTTCAAGCTTGCTATACACCCACTATACATGGTCTTAAGGAAATACGAACAGTAATATGTGTGCCTTCTGTAATGTTAGCCGGCTTTAGCCATAAAGGTATGATAATCACAAATACTGAGTCTTTATCGCAATATACGATTTTACGACGCAATATTACGGTGCTATTGGATGTTGCATCGTAAAGCCTGTACAAAGGGTGTGTGCTTGTATAGATTTAAAGTTACTTTTACTGCGTTTCCAAGCGGGTGAAGTTTGTTTTTACGGCATTTATAAGCAGATGCATGGCTGCTTGGTAGAACGCCTGCTCGCCACGCAGAAGGGCCTGGCTTCAATCCTCTTTTGGGCCCCGAATTTTTCATCATTCAATTTATTTGCATTTTTCTCGATTATTCACTCAAGCACAAGATGATGTTTTTGTCGCTCAGAACCAATCACGTCGACAGCGACACCGTCCGAAAAATTTCCGCCAAACGAGTTCTTTAACGCTGTCGTGTTATTATTGATTGTTGTGCGCCCATCTTTAGATTTAGACAAACCGTTATGCTGCTCTTGTGAAAGTTCGCATCTGCATCTGCTGACATGTGCGTTGAGAAGGAAAAATATCAATCGTTGTCGCTACGTACATTGCGCGCCACTTCTCTCGTCTTCCATTGAGACTACTCTCGCTTTGACCTGAATTCTAAGCTTCGCATGAAAACGAGATCTTGTAAACAGCGCTACTCTGCCCCTGACCCGGTGTTCTCGTGCCCTTGTTCTACACGGCCATATACCGAGTTCTTTTCGGGTGATTTTTTAACGTTTCTACGCATATTTGTGTGTACTTTAGGATTGGGCTGAAAACGTGGCGCGTGACGAAAACTTGGGGTGTGTAAATAAAGTCTTAAAAAAATAAAAAGTCGAGCCTAGTCTTCACGACACCTCTTTGATAAAAGTCAAGGACGTGTTCCACCTCTCTGCGTAAAACACGACTTTAATTGATGTTTGCAAAAACTAGTAATGCAATCACTTCCAACTCTACCTCACGGACGCAACACTACTGCTGTGCTACTAGTCGGATGCAAGATCTTCAAAATAGTTCTACTCGTCAGCGTCACAAATAAGTTGTTATTAAAATAGGAATTGCCCGACCATGCTGGAGGTACGCTTTATTTCACACATGTGGGGTCTTTCGTGCTAAAATGATAAGTTTACGCTCCAGCAGTTTTTCTTTTTTATTTTTGAAACTATATCTGACTACTCAGGAGCGTGGCAAGCTTCGTCGTGCAATCTGTCGCTTAGCGAACCGTGTAGGCCGTAGCTCGCGGCTCTGGGTGAGCATATATTATATATCTGTGTTGCTATCAAAGGGCTTGATCGAATTCTACTTGCGCGTGAAAATGACATAGAGCGATTTAATATTGGTAAAAGTGAAAACCGTTCACGCGCAACAAAGTGTACATTTTGCAGAAAAAAAACAATATGGGCAGCATTGCAGTAAACACCACCAATACAGTATGTATGTTAAATCTTTTATCTTCCTGCTATACTGTTTTCATGTATAGGGCATAGCAAACAAGTTGTGAAACAATGGTTAATCCCCTGTTTTTTCTGCTATACTATTTTCCTTCTTCTTCTTGAAAAACGATGTTGGATGCGACAAGATGCAGCTAGAAACACGTTGCCTGTGTTGAAATATACGTAGGCGTGAAAGATGAAATATTGTTTCAGGGTAACTTTTTCAACAAAAGCTTCTTAGACACTGTTGTACTAAGCCAACAGCTGTCTTTGAACAGTGTTGCCGCACGGTGAGCAGAATCGCAATATAAGTATTTCAACCAGTGTGAATATATGCTGCACTTTTCTGCTTGTTTCGCTGGATAGCTTTTTGTGCCATCTGCTCGTAATGTTGCCCCCAATAACTACCATTGTAGCAGGGTAAAATACAGATGCATGCTGTTGAAGGCGCTTTCTGCAGGAAAGAAATCGGCAGCCCGTTTTTCCATTTTCCATAACATGGACCTTGGCAGTGTTTTATCCGTTTCAGTTTACGCAGTAACGTACTCCTTATCTGTTTCACCGTCTAAGAGTCGTTGCCGCGAGCAAGCGGAGCTCGACCTGAATATCAGCAGCACAGGTGGAATGTGACCACCCGCCGCTTTTCGCACCCGCCGCGGCAGATCTTCTGCTGACGTATTCAAAGCGGCTAATAGCAAAACAAAACTTTTCACACTAAACAAACGCGGTTGAGCATTTAGTATTTTCAACTAGCTTCTCCATTTTTTTTCTTGTATGAGCTCTGGCATTAGTTTTTAATAATCGACGTCTCATTTGTAGACGTGTACGCTATGGTAACAGCAGCCAGGCTGTGTTAGCCGCGTTTCACAGGCTATAAGCAGTTAGCAACTCATATAAGGAAGCGTTCTTTAATAGAGACCGGAAGAAAGTATCATTGAATTTAATCAGAGAGCTTTAAAGAAAAGTAAAAGTCTTAGAACTCTTCTCAAACTTTCACGTTTATAATGAGGCACGTATGTTTCACTAAAACTTCAAAGCATAATGGTAATTGACAGAGCCACTAAGTTCGCTGCAAATGAAAGCCAAAGAGTAAACTCCAATATCTAGCTTGTTTTATTATACTAACAGGTAGGGTAGACTACATTCGCAAAGGAGATGAAGCATGCAAATCGTCGGATATAGTGCAAGACGCATGCAGACTGCTGGAGGTCGTCCAGAAGGTGTTTTCCTTCCATTTGATCTAAGTACACATTTATTACTGCGGTGGTGATAGAGATAGAGACACGGGATCGCCAGCAGTCATGCATATAGCAGCCATCATTTGCTGTCGGACATGCCCTTACGTACCGGACTCCTAGTATGCTACTTAATCTGTTTCTGCAGGTACCTCCACAGTGTATATGACCTGAAGTATTGGTCCTAAAGCTACCCGCACTCGCGTTACTTTGGGAAATCGCTTTGACATACTGTAAAAGAAAAAAAGCAATAATATTGCAATAAGAAAGCAATGCGAATAAAAGCAATAAGAATGGTGATTTTAAGAAACAGCCGCACAGAGGAATAAATAATTCCTGCCTCAACACATATAGCAGTTGACCTCCGTATTTTTCAAAGAATCAATTACACGGAAAAATGTCACCCTTCTTATAAAAGGGCTCATTACATGCGGTGGAGCAACCTTGCGTTTTTTTTTTAAACAAAAGTCTGGGCTTTAGAGAGTCGTCTTTGCTGCGGGTTCTGCTGCAGGCTTTACTGCCTTTTGGTTTTCCTTATAATAAAACTGACGCTTTGAAGACTACAGAGGATGAGGCATCTATTTTCAGCGTAAGCGAAGAGCTTCTCTTTCGCTTGATCCGAAACAGACGAGTGTTTTGAAAGGGAAACATAGCCAAGAGGCACACAGGATGTCCTCGTTTCATAGCGCTTGTCTTCTTCGCGTCAAGTATGAGTCAACTTGCACGGTTACACACATGTGGCTAAGCGAAATTCATCTGTCGTGCTTAAATGACGTTCCTTAACACAAAACCAATGGCACACGAAAGCGACACATAAAAATATTCGCAGGCATTCTTATGAGGGTTTGGGCATGTCGGTACGACATGTTTATTATATTCTGAGTGCATGAATAGAAGAATACAAAAAAACATAGGCTCACACGGAGTAAAATGCACCAAAAAGTTCCAAACAATGGCTATTTATTTTCATTACTCTACTTACAATAAACCTTAATACATAAACTTTCTTTATGGTACAGCGGATGTGCTCCATAAATATTGCCATGTTGCAGCCATTCTTTACAATATTTTAAAAGTAAATAAAAAATCTTCCAGATGTCCCGTTTTGCCCAAACCTGCGGGGCAAAGGGTGAGGTTGCGTGGGGCAGAACAAAACAGTGTGAAAAAAATTATTCCTTGCAGTTTGAACACTGTCAGTCTTCCTTTGTGCTAATGGTGTCTTTTGTGAACTCTTGCATCTCATTAAATTATTCGACAATTGGATGATAGATATGTTCTGACGTAATTTCGTCACCTCTTTTTGTCGTTTTGATGCAGAACTGTTCAGGCATTTCATAGCTTTTGACTTCGTCCACCATGCTTTGTGCAGCAATGTATTTAAAACTGTGCTAAATTCAGATTTTCTAGCGCTTATTTTTTTTCAAATTAGGTATTAGAGAAATGTTGTCCCAACTCCTTCCCAAGACGTGTTTGTGAGCGACTTGACTTGTAGGTTCCTCCATTTTTTCATGCGTGTCTTGACAACATCCTTGCGAACACAGAAAAACCTCGACGCAGCGCGAACAAAGAAAGTCATGTTCTGAACAGCAATCAGTGCCCTTTCGTGTTGATTTTCCCAGGAAGCTCTATATAATATTCTCTTGTATGTCGAAGCCCTTTTAAACAAAGAAGTGTTATATACAAAGAGTGCAAGTTAATGGTT
This sequence comes from Rhipicephalus microplus, assembly GCF_043290135.1. Taxonomy (NCBI): domain Eukaryota; kingdom Metazoa; phylum Arthropoda; class Arachnida; order Ixodida; family Ixodidae; genus Rhipicephalus; species Rhipicephalus microplus. Next base: position 172,995,628 of record NC_134704.1, on the reverse strand, counting down.
CGAATAATAAGACACTTTGTAAGGCAATTTTATGCATTTTTGTCGCGTTTTCCTTCTTCCACATGCCAAACTAAAAAAAACTCCGATTTGTCCCCGGCACCAATCGAACTGAACTTTTGGGCTTTGTAGCTCGTAGTCTAAAGCGACAAATAAATATTTGCATCACTGCACTGACGCAGGAGCAGCTTCATGAATGAATCCGAAAATTTGGCCAAGCAAAATTTCGACCCTTTTGACGGGTCACGAATACACTGACACGAGCAGCGTAATCTTTTCCGAGTGAACGCTATGTGCAATCATAAATTTTACACATGAATATGTATACAAGAACCCGAACTTATCGCGGGAAAAGAGAAACAAACAAAAGTAGTTCTTGCATTAGCTGTTAAGGCCGGCAAAGTCAAAATGTTGCGGTTTGCCTGTGTCTCATTTTACCTCAAGCTACCCTCTAACACAGACAATACTGAACAATGCGGTTATGTGTCATGCGTGTTTCTTGTTCCTCGTCGGTTTGTACGCTTATAATTTATTGATCTTCACAAGCTGTGGTTTCACATTAGCAAAAGGGAAATGACATAATGATAGAAGATGGACGTAGAGGCATGCAGCTGAATGGTTGTTTCTCTTTTTTTCAACACTGCACTGTAATACGCCAATAGACTGACGAATAAATAACGCAACCGTGTATTTTGGTTCCACGCTTGCATAATTTGAATCCCAAGGGGCTCTGGAAGGGGATTTTTTTTGTGGCATTTGTTCCCCTCCATGGCATTTAGGTTTGGTTTCGCTTTTGTTTAGGTGAAAACTTTTTCTTTTATATTTTAAATACAGAACATTGCAGGGGCTGTTCACAAGCCCACAGGATCATTTATTGCCCAATGTCTAAGATATTTCACTCGACCTGTTCAGCTCAACTAGAAAAAAAATGTGACCAATGGTTCAACTACACTGTTTTTAATTTTAAAGCATTGCTTTCAAGAAATTAGTTTAAATTCGCCTGCCGTATTGACTGAGGCCAACGTTGCCAAAAAAACCTAAAAACATGCTATGCTGTAAGGACTCTGAGCTCCTCGAGTCTTTCTTGATTGCTAGAAAAGTTATGGCGCTTTCTTATTCTGTTCCTCTGTTGTCGTCACGTACTTTTAAAGAAGATATTCTTTGTGGGGACCTTCGACAAAAAATTTTGGTCTGTCTGTCTGTACTTTTGTCTGTTTGTCTGCCCTCAACGATACCTCAAACGGCCGACCACATCCTTAGCGCCCACCAATATTGCTCAAGATCCAGCGTTGATACTAGTGCGATTGTCAAATAAAAAGCAGTCATTGCGCATATCTGAGGTACCATAACAACGCGTTGATGTTTTGTATGTGTGCCTTTATACTAGAGAAGGCACACACAAGTAATTCTAACGATCGTAGCGTTAGACACTCTGCGCAGACAGTGCAACGCGATGCGCAAAAAGGCAAGTGTTACCAACGCTTTGCTAAAATGACACGGTGGTGGCCCCTGTCCATCGCTTTGCGCTCTACACCTTATCACCTCCAAGACAAGCGCACATCTTTCCCCGCGGGCGCGCGCACCTTCCTTCGTTTTTGAAGATAACTGCCAGATGGCGATCATGTCTAACGTGCCTCGATGCGCTCGTTCACCTCCGCTGCATGCTCGAGGCACTCTAATGCAGCGCCTCCAGAATACCATTCACCGATTTTCTTCTGCCGAACATCAAGTAAATGTTTTGTTCACTCTCCCCGGACGCAAGACTATCGTCTTTCGACGACATTTGCAGTGTAACACACAGATGCGGGGCCAATTTTTTTCTCTCGATGTGTTTTCTCGTGAAGTAGGGTGGTGATTCCGCGTTTATTCTGACATATACAGAAATCTACAATTTGGAAGCCGATTACCAATATATCACCCGGTTGGATAGTTGATAGCAGAACGTGTCAAAGGAGTCAATAACTGAATAGTTTTGAAGACGAAAGGTAAGAACAGTGCTAAATGCTTAAAATTATTCATGTTTAGACGCATTAGTATCCGCTCTAGGCCATATAAACTGTCACTAGAAGAAAGCAGCACTGTGTTCCTTCTCTGTCGCCATCTAACGCATTGCGCTGTAAAATATTCTATGAAAAATAAAGCCAGCTCACGAGGAACGCCGTGCGACGTGAGTGAATTATTACGAAAGTGCAGCTGTTTTAGCCAGAGCCTAGCATGAAGACGAAAACTGAATAACCCGTGTAGTAAAACTGATGGCTAGGGGAGTTGGTATGTATCAATATTTAACCTTTTCTTAGCATGCCCAGAACACAGCGACAAGAAAAACACCGACGAGCGCTAACTTTCAACTATTTATTTTTGGAAGGGAGTATACATATTAGTACCCGAGAACATGCATAGCGCATGTGCGACGCAAGTCCCGTGACACGCAAACAGAAAAGATTGTGCTAAACAATATTAGGAAAAATAAGAACTCCTTATTTGTTGGAACCACTAAAGGTTGGCTTTGGCATTTTTCGCTCCCCTAATTACGTGACTTGCGCTCCACATGCGCTATGCTTGTTGTCGACTACTCATTTGTATAGTCCCTTTCAAAAATAAATAGTCGAAAACCCGCGCTCGTCAGTCTCTTTATTGTCTTTTTATTGTGTGTGCGCTGAAAAAAGTTGACACATGAATATTCTTCATTGCATCACCAGAGCACCGTTCTCAGTGCTGCCATCGGTGGCACACAAGACGAACTGCAATGAAAACTTGAAAACAATAGTGCCAAAGAAAATACAGAGGACATAATCTGTAGTATTTTATTTGTATACACGGAAACACAGGGACACAGAGGAAAGAGGAAGTGAGCAAGCTATCAACTGCCACCTGGAGGGGCACAACGCCTGCTCTCTCTATCGGGAGGAGAGAAGAAACAAAGGGGACGAAGAGGGAAGAAAAAAAAAGAAGAGCAGAGAGTGAAGAAAAAATGACGAAGACTTAGACAAGTATAGGCAAAAAATAAAAAATAAAAAAATCTGACTGTAAACGGGTGGCCACGTCCGCAGAGGTCACTTGCGTCAATGACTGCGAAATGAACATCCAATGGCATCTACTACAATGGCGCTTTTGAAGCAAATCGTGGATGCGTGGTGTTTGTACAGTGGAAAAATCCACACGCCATCACCGTGCATCGGGTATTGCTGCGAACGCCTACGTAACCCGAAAGTTTGAGCTCGTCATTTCTTAAATTGGTTTCTTGGAGGGCTATAACATCCGGCAAATTCTTCATTGCAAGGAGCCTAAGAACGAGGTCATCATGGCGCTGTCGTAGAGACCTGACGTTTCATTGCAGAACATGAGGACGGGGCTTCCAATGGGTGTTCATGCTGCTTTTAGTTAAGACTCTCGATAAATAGAATGAGAACCTCCAAAAGCACGGCTAACGCTGTTGGCGTTTGACGACCCGTTGTGAAGGATCTGACGACATTAACAGGCGTCTTAAGCATGGTGACAAGTTGCGCATCATCGTTGGCTGAAGCCGTTTCTGGCGCCCTGTTTACAGTATTTTGTACGGCTGACAGGGCCTCGGTGGAAGCTGGTTCCGACGTTTTCTGAGGCGTGGCCTTTGAGAAGGTTGTGTCCGACGGTTTTCATGGAAGCGCCGGCCACGATGTTGCCGATATGCTGATATAGTGCCTCCCTCCGTCACTTCAATTCTCTCTGACTGTATACTATTCTTCGCACGTGCAGGTGCATCTTCAATTGTGCCGTTTCCACCTACTTGATGGGAACTGTGGCTAGGCAGCGTGTAATGGAAAGAAAAATGGTAGGTGTAACCTTAAGAGACAAGAAGAGAGCAGAGTGGATTATGGAATAAACGGGGGTTAAGGATATTATAGTTGAAATCAAGAAGAGATAATGGGCATGGGCCGGGCATGTAGCGCATAGACAGGATAACCGCTGGTCATTAAGGGTAACTAACTGGATTCCCAGAGAAGGCAAGCGAGTTAGGGGGAGACAGAAGGTTAGGTGGACAGATGAGATTAAGAAGTTTGCGGGTATAAATTGGCAGCAGTAAGCACAGGACCGGGTAAACTGGCGGAACATGGGAGAGGCCTATGTCCTGCAGTTGACGTAGTCAGGATGATGATGATGATGGTGATGGCTAGGCGTCTTTTCTCGTCATGTTATCGTTTTAGCTTTTTTGGGGGGACCTTCCAATCTATCTTTAACTTGGGACAGTCTTTGTCTGTTGACAAGTGTTTGCCATTACAGTTAGGGCATAAGTGGAAGGAAAGCAGCGAGGACGAAAGGATAACTTGCCGCCTGGAGGAAGCGAAGGTGCAACCCTCGAGTCACGCGTCCGCTGCTCTACCAACTGAGGCACAATCCCGTCATTTATTTCACATATGCGCATTTATACCCAGGAGTGATTGACAGTGTCGATAACATCCATGGTGGATAGTGTGGAATACTGTTTTGCTGCCTGCTGTCATGACGTGGCACGTGATTTTATTAATGACCGCCTCGTATACTACACTCTCGAAACCCCAAGGAGGGTATCTCTGGAGTAAAAAGGCCAAGTTACTCTTCAAAGTGTTCTACTCTCGCAAAGCATCAGACCTTTAGAGTGAAATGCATTTTCACTCGGTATGAAATGAGATATTGAAATTGCTTTCTACTCTACCTTTCTTTGAGAGAGTGGAATGCCCTTATAATCTATATGCCCATATACTCTTAGGCATGAAAAGTAAAACGTGATTAATTTCCTGCTCTTGATTGATTTTAGATACGTCAGCACACTGAGAATTTTCAGCACTACTTAATAACCACAAATATATGCAGTAAAACGTACAGCATTTATTTTCAGCATTAGAGACAATTAGCAAAAAAAACAGCGTTTCAGGTACGCCGGTGAATTTCAGCGCACTGAAGGCACTTGGAACTCTTAATGTCGGTGTTTTTAGCTTTGAATGTGTGTATTGAAATGAGCAAATATAATCTTATTCGGTCAGTCACGATTGAAACTCAACCCAAACGGCTATGACATTCTTTTTATATTATTATTCATGCTTTTCGCTACGACTATCGCACACGGGAATTGCTGCCAGAAGCCTAACGTACGGTAGGGCTACAAGGAAGTATTCTGGCTTTAGTCGTAGAACGTAAAAACGAGTGACCGAAAGTATGTCCAGGGGCGGGGGGGGGGGGGGGGGGGGATGGTTCAATGTACACTTTAGAAGCACGATGTTCCGTACGCATAAATTGCTAACAATAGCGAGTGAGTTCAAATGCCGTTCATATCATCGGTTGCGCTAATCTTCAGTTTCTCTACTGTGAAAAACGTGTCGGATAGACGTTCTGATCCCACCAAGCATAAAATGAATACACAAAACATGTGACCAACAGTGTGGCATATTTTGAGAAGCGCGCAGACACTCAAATCTACGCTTAAAAACAATAAAATTCCGAGAGATTCCAAACATTACTAAAGACTTGAAGAATTATGCGCTTATCTAACTCCTTTCAGTGTGGTGTAGTGGTTGCTGTGGCAGGCTCGCTATGTGCACGGCATCTTGAGTTTGAAGTTTTGAGTCTCACTCAATTTTTTTTACCTTTCACTTTCTTTCTCTTTTGTCTTACTGCCCTGTTTAGCCATCCTTATGATCTAGGCGCCAAGAAATCCCACAAAAACAAATAAAAAGCCCAGTCTGTGCTCAAGTTCTTTTTTTTTTGTGAGGTGTACTACTACTCTATTCGGTGGGGTTGTGTTACTCTGCTTTGAAGCAGCGTTACGTTACTCTGTTGAGGGGGAGGGATTTTACCCGTTATCGGGGAACCACCTAACTCTTCCTCAGCAAGAGGTGATTTACTCTGGAAAAGAGAGTCAAATATGGGACAAGAAAGTACTCTCCCAATGAGAGTGCCCAGCACTCATTTAATCTTTAGGGCGTACATGAAAGCCTCAATTCTTCAAGAATGACATTGTCGTTACAAATTTCTTTCCATTTATTTATTAAAATACTGCTAATAACATCCGCTATCATATCCATGGCATCATTGTTTGCTAGTCTTTCTTAATATTGTGTCTAACAATGAAAAACAAAGCCCCTGAAATTCCCCTTCTTTCCTTCACCTCTGTAAGAGCTCTCTGGAACAATGACGCCACTCTGGTCGCCTGTTTATAGCGCTCATCGACTTCGGCTTCACTGATGAATTTGGTTGAACTTCACTGCACCACAACAATTCATAGAGGTCTCTTTTTTATATCTCAAAGCTGCGATGGGTCCCTTTCATTAAGAACTTTATGTCTCGTTTGACATAACATCTCAAGTCGACTAGGTTAGGCTCTAATTAACTAGGTGAACTACTGCCCCAAAGGATGTTTTTAACACTCTCATGGTGCCGGCGCTGCTACCGAAAGAGGAATAGTAAAAGCAGCGAGCAAATATCACATTTTCTGTAATTTTTTTGGATTACGATGAATTTCTGGCAGCAGTCTTTGCGTATTCCTGTATGACTTTTATATTGTGTGTAGGCCTGCATTTTTGTCGCTGCTGCCTATAGTACCCGTATTCTGTGTAGCGAATTCTCGCATTTTCATTTAAAACTAATAATATTTCACTGTCATTCTTGCCCATAATTGGACTCGTTGGCCTCCATGACGGTTAACGGATAGATTTGTTGCCAAGAAAGCCTTCAACACAACAGTGTACGTTGCGTATAAAACTGAATTTAACTATGTTCCGTGTGCCAGCAAATTGTGTATGTATACGTAGAACAGAGAAAATTCTTGCCAGGGGCAAGGTAATTTTGAAATGTTCTGAAAGACCCAAGACCTGCTCTTAAAGCGCAGCACAGTCAAAGCAAAAGCGGGAAAGAGTGGTATATTCAGAATCATAAGTAAAATCTCTTGATGCTACAAATACAAGTACGCTTGCAAGGTATACCCTCTGCAATATACCTTATTCACAATTTTTGTCAAGTTGAGAAGTGCCCCTGCGCATTATTCGTCATCCTGCGGAGAAGAGAGCTAGCCAGCACTGCGCACTTCCATGGTATTAAGCGCACTTCGTTGATGCGGTGTCTAATAACAAAGAAATTTGACTGAGCCCTTTGTAATGGGATACAGGCATTCAACGACCCATTCATTGCACAATTTCGGTTGTCTGACGCTTTGTTACAGCATTCGCATTTCGGTGACTACTGATTCTTCTTTTACTCTTCTACACTCTATGTTACACATGCTAACGCAGCACCTTCCTGACATTACTCCTGTATAGGCTATTCTTGCAGCAGTGTTTTGAGCGCCGGCATGGCTCTGTGGTAGGACATTAGGCTGCCCTAAAGAAGACCCAGATTTAACCTCGTTTCATCCAAGATACTGTTTCTTACACCAGTCCGGAATGTCTCGCAGCGGCGGACAACTACGACAACCACCCCTGTTGTGATCTTGTAACCGCTAGCTTTCCCTGTAAAATAAGTTGAAATATTAAATAGGAAGAAGGTTTCACTTGAAGCCTGATGGAATCGCACGAATTGCCACCCGACAACTACACGTGCTAGACACTAGGGCCGCGCAGTTCCCATGCCACTTCGTGTCGGTGGTCTCCAACGATGACGACAGCGTAGCTCTGACAGACTGCATTAGCCCTACGCCATCTCCTGTCGCCGACAAGAGCTCCCGCCAGTGGTGCCCCGTCCTCGGACTCCTGCAACCGTGTCCTTCTCTCTTGTCTTCTCCTTACTTCCGTCGCTCCCTGTCCCACCGCTTCGCTCTCTCCTTCCTCTCTTTCTATCTCTCTACCTTTTATCCTCTCTTTTTAATCCCCCCTCTACCCCCCTTCTTCGTGAGCTACTGTTGAGGTGTCCTCCCCCTGATAGACAGTTACGGGGCTCACTTTTCTCTTCTTTTCATTCATAATCACTGCCCCCCCCCCTTTCTGGCGGGGCGTGTGCGCGCGTGTGTTCGGCGGTCGGGGTGGTGAGGCCTGAACGCTAGATGGCACGTATGGTGGCTCTGAAGACCTTCAGTTGCGAGTTTTTCTACTGATATATGGTTTCTGAGTTTTGAGGCAACGCTGCATTCCGTCATTGGCCAGAAGGCGAGATCCCCAGAAGCCGCAGACCAATTTTGATTGGTTGAGTTATCATAATATTAGTTCAAATTTAAATTGTGAAGTCTGGTTGAAGATGAATAATCAAATTTTGTTTTTGAGGCTATTTTTGTTAAAGTTAAGATGACAGGGCAAAGCACGCCGAGTTCCAGCATTGGAAACACAGCCTGGCTTCAACCTCATTGCCCTTGCAAATCTTACTGCAGTAAGTTAGCGTGTGAATAAGAACAGCAGAAGAGTTCATGCTATAATTACATGTAAGTAATGCGCACAGAGCAACAATTCTCAAAGAGGCAGTGACGCTTAAGCGAAATGTTCTTGAGTCTTTCAGGGCCTATGAAAATATGTTATTACTATTCTACTGTACTGACCTTGCAGCATGTAGTAATTGCAGCGCAAAATTAGCAGATGACAAAGCCACCGACAGCTGATGCGCTAATAAACTTGCGTAGCTTTTTTATTGATCAAGTGGCATAGTGGCGTAGCCAGGGAATACTGGGCGCGTCCTCCCTTTTCCTAAACCCGATTTTTTTCGCCATGGCATATGAAGGAAAGAAACTGACAATTTAAAAGAGGTGCCCGCCTCACCCCTCGCTCTACAAAAATGACCGTGTCATGTGGTATGGGCAAATGTCCTCCTACCCTTCAATAAAGAAAATTGCTAGCTCTGTACTTGAACATTTAGGTGCGCGTTAAACAACCCCAGCAGCACAAAATTTCTGACGTCCTGTACTCCGCCATCTGGCGTAATCACATCGTAGATTTGAAACCTCAAATACCAGCAACAAATACTTTATTGTCGTGCACTTTCGAAAATCAGCTTCCCTAAAAGGCTTGCACTGACGTCACTGAAACAGCCACGCTGGAGGACCAAGAGGGTAGGACACGAACCTTGCGTTATCTTGTTAGTGTTATCAGGGCAAAGCATGCTTATAACTTCTTCATCCACCCACAGATGCCCCATTAACGTTGCTTTGCATCTAAAAGAGGTTGCGAATGCGGACTGTCAACCAAAGGGGGGCACGGCAGTGGGAAATATAGTAGGAACTAGACCTTATTTGCGTATGCTACGGTATGAAAGCTTGACTTCTCAATAATGCTCACACGCGGGTGTAAGATAGAGAAGATAGCCTAGATATTTTTTTTTATTTGCTCACTGAGAAAGCTGACTAACAGAGGGCTTTTTGGTGCGCTTCCATTGGTACTAGTATGTGAAACCTCGACTACTAGATGCGTTTTCTTGTCCTAGCAGCTTCTTAAAGCTGTGCATTCACCTAAGTTAAGTGCGCATTAACGTGCTAAATGGCGAAAAAATCAAAATTTTCAGTAATTTGGCAATTATTATCCTATAATCTTCGATTAACAAAACTGCCCGGCTGTCCTATGTGTATGCATAGAAGTATCCGCACCTAAATTGAACTCAGAAAAGCACACCAATGTAGGTTTCCCCAAATATGTTTTACAACGCTTTTATGCGTTGGTTTCTTTCTTTTTTTTTTTTGGCTTGCCTACCTACTTATTCTGTGCATGACGTCGCAAGTCTTACTCCGGTAGTGGGATAAGAAATGTATGTAAGGTACGACTCTTTCCCTGTTAAAGCTTTTAGCAACCACGTTATACACGAGGAAGAGATTATTGTTGTGTAAGCGTTACACTATGGTGACTACAAAAACGTGGAGCTCCTTTCTGAAAGATGTGCAAACTCAGCATCAACTTCGGCGCTTATATTGTGCAAACACAATTTCATAAGGGAGCACTAAAGGCGCGCCATGTGCATAAGATTACGCTTTTTTCCCAGCTTCTGTTCGAAGCGCTGTTGAAAACAAGCCCCCATTGGCAGACAACTGCAGAAAGTCTTTCAAACTCCTCAGCACTTTGCATGGGCATCTTGTTTATCGCGGTCCGTTTCCCAGTTGCCGGATTTCTTCGCCAAGTACAACAACCCCTTGCGCAAACTCAACGAAGGCGCCGTTTTGACCTCGACCTGGCTTTGCCTGGAAATGCGAGTGGCTCGTACGCTTTGAGCGCTTTTACCCTTTCCCGTCGAGCAGGCAGGTACACTTTCTCTAAGCAGCTGCGGTAACGCTATTTCCGTTTCTGCCTCTCCCTGTATTATGCGTGTTAGATTTCCACTGCAGCACTAACAAATACAGTTTGAATTTTTTTTCATTTTTATTATTTCATCGTGAAAAGATTTCTCGCTCGTGTATTACCCAAACTTGTTGTTGAACCCTCACTCTATATATATAAGACACTTTTAGGCTGTCTGCCCTCCATTCGTGCTACACTTCAGGATCCTGCGGGTAAGCGATGAACTTTGTCGCAAGTTGTTCTAATAGATAAATTTCACCTGATCAACCAACCTTTGAAATCACTCATTTGGAATAGGTAGCGGCACATCCGAACTTTGAGAAATTTGTATCGTTCACTTTATAAAAGTATTTGCTTGCTGTCTAAGTCCTAAAAAATTTAAAAATAGGTGCATTCATGAACTTTGCAGAGCTCAATGAGAAGACCATTTAACCGAATTTGCATTTAAAAACGCACTTTCAATTTGCGTCGACGTTCGTAATTTTCAGAGTTGTCGGTAAAGTGTCGTATTTATTTCCAGATAATAGTTCATTATAAATATGTAACGCGTCATGCAACAAGTAATCCTATTCGACGCAATTTCAATAAAATTTATACAAACATGTCAGAGCAAAAGTTGCATTGCACATATCCCTGAAATCACTGCCATCTTTTTGTCTTGTATTATTGGTACTGCCGATGTACGGGGGTGCCTAGCACTGTTTTGGCTTGCTCCAATACTCACGAAAATTCTTTATCACCCATTCGCGTTTTGCAGAAGTTAATTACCCTCACTTGTAGTTTAGGAGAGTCACTGAACTTAGCAGTTCGTACCGTTCAGGTGTTGCTGTCACACGTGTACCAATCAAGGAAGCCGCAACTGCAAGCGGTGATCACACTTTGCTTTGGCCATGGTAATATCATAGATCTGCCTCGTTAGCGGCTTCGCCATGTTCTTTTAATGACGTTTCCTCTGTGTACGGTGTGCTGTAACCGAGTGCTTTAAACGACAAAGACACATAAGGGAAACACGACCACAATCAAAGTGCTATTGCAATGCAGTGTGTGTAATATTGATGCAAACATCAGTTCTAAATCAATATCCTATAAAAGTTTACCAAGCTTCAGCGACTTTCTTTCACGCTGTCTAAAGGTATAGTTTGGCCACTAATTTATGCGCGTTCGAAATTGGTATTGCAAAAGTATTAATTGATATATTACGAGACCGAACAATTCCTAGCCAACTGAACGTTCTCACTAATTTACGACTTTACAGCTACACCATCTGAATAAATGATCTAAACAAACGAGATCACTGCAATGCTGCCGTTGGCAGGAATAATATGCTATGTAAATGTCTCCCATGAATGGCAACTTTGAAGCTTCTCTTGAAGACTATTTTCCCAAATATGTTTTCGTAAACGAATGAAAGGATAGAACCTCACTTTTATGTAAGGTCCAAATAATCCTTCCAGTGCACGAAAGAAAAAAAAATGAAAGAAGCGCAGGCAATGGAATCAACAAGAACAACAAGGAATTAAACGGCCAAGAGAGGAAAAAAAAACAACGTGGAGGAACGCGCACTAGTGCTATAATTCTTACACATTACATACTTTGCTACTCGCTTTCGCTGCGTGTTCCAGTATTTTGTGTATCACATGAGTTATTAGCGGTCAACTCTACGCGCTTGTTGCTTTTTGTGTTAAACTCTAGCGTTTTTCTTGGATTGTGCCTAGCCCAATACCTTCCACAAGCAGAACTAAATTTTCGACTGTAGCGTACGTGTGCTGCGTGGGAGGGAAGTGGTTCACACATGTCAGTGAAATGATGATGACTGGTCCGGGCAAGATGCTCAATAAGAACAGCGAAATTTCTACATGTCTACATTTTTTCAAAGCACCTTTAGCCAGCCAGCACTAAAATATCTCTTTGAATTTCTCAGACTGAACTTCTTCGCATCGCCTTTATATCCCAGAGGCAGAACATGTGTGGAATAAACTAGTAAAAATATGCTCCTAGTGTGATTTAACATGAGCATATTTCCTTAAGTTGGAGCAGAAAGTCTTCTTTAGTCTCTCTTGTGCAAAGGGCAGCACGAACCTCCAAAAGATAGTTATCCTTTATCATTAAAAACGTTAATGCATATGACATGTCATCTGGACTCGGTGAAAAGGGTGACAATTGTTTTGTTTTCTTTACTTAGAGTGCAGGAACGAAAATTAAATGCACACTGACCACATAACCCACGTAGTAATAAAAGCTAAGTAGTGGTATTCTGCAGCTGCTTTCGTTTTCGGCAGTCCACCACATAAGTTTGAAGGAAAAAAGTCGCGTTCTTGTAATTATTTTGGTTCTAAAGAACGTTTTCATCAGTAGGAGTGTAAAATATATGACCCTCCTTGCGACTGCCTGCTGTAAAAAGTGCCAAAAACATCACTTTCGTTTCTTGTGAGTCTCGCACCTTTGATGAAAAATATATTGATTGAAAGTCGTTCATTGAGAAGGGCGTGGACGATGACTTCATGTCATGATAGATGGGGCGTTGATAGACAGCAAGGAGACGCGCCTGCAGCGTATAAGTTTGGTTTTCAGTTGTGAATTACAGGTTTTAGCCTTTTTCAGACGGATGTGATAGCGCTTGCAGTCAGCGGCAAATTGTCTTTTTTCGCGATTTTTCTTGTTTCGTTCACTCATTATTTTTTTCTAATTGTGACTGAACTGTCTTTTGCCAAGCGCGTAGTTTTCAGGCACGGACAAGATAAAAAAGAGAACAAAACTAAAAACCTGAAGGTACAATAACAGATAATGCTCTTTAAGAAGCAAAATTTTTGAGTGCGGTTGGGCCGTGTGGGACCCCGCTGAAGCGATCTTGCTGCTCTTGAACAAATAGCAAATTGTGCTTCCATGTTCGTCTTGGGAAGGAGGGAGAGCCGCACTGCAATGAAGGCTCAGCTAGAATGTAGGTGTTTTTTTGGCCATCGCCAAAACCTAGATGGACATCTGTTTATTTGATTTACTATAAAAAATGAAATCAACAGACAACTTTACCGACACAAGCCTCATTATCCTTCAGAATGGTTTGAATATAGTTGCGAAACCGTGGAATACCAAGATAAATTAAATATGTATGCAATTCATTTTTTAAACAATTAAACAATAGGATAAGCTAACTGAACAGCGTGTACATAATGGGAACTAAGGTGTATTTTATTCCATGCTCTAATCCGGTGCTCTAACCTGAACGAAGATATACTTCCGCGTGAACGAAATGGAATCATGTGTGTGAACCAAGATGTCTTTCAGTTATTGATGTGTGTACAAAGTTGTATTATGTGTACGAACGAAGATGTACTTCATTTATCGATGTAACGCCACCTGCTAAAATGCTTTCGGTCGCTGCAGGGTATCTGATGAATAAAGTATAAAAAATTAGAACAAACGTACAAATGACACAAAGAACGAATAGAAAGACAAAAGATGTCAAAATCATGGCATAGGATATTTTGCTCACTATTATTTCATGCAGCAGCACAAGAAAGGTGCATACAAATTTTGTATGCAAACTGTTGCGTGCCATAACTGTTGTTGACATTCTTAGTACGGGGCCATCGCATGCACTCTTAGCGATTTTTGAGTGCAACCTAACTTTCGACAGATTGCGTGAAAGATACGTCTAATACGCTCTTCGAAATGTAATTGAGAATAAATTATTGCTGCATAGTGGCACATGCAACATCGCGCTCTTATCGTGCTATTCGGCGTTATTTTCTCAAGTGAGTATTCACATGGTAAGGAAGGCTTTACAGGGTGTCCCACATAAATTGAGCCAAGAATTTCAACATGAAAGACACTTCAGTGGTGCATTGAACCAAACGCGTACTACTTGAAATAGCCTGTAGGCACTCATGCTATTTTTTATTTCTCCCCATACGAATAAACAATATTCCTTAATTACATAATTTTTATTACGAGCTGGCAAACCGAAATACGAAAATTGAGATGTAAAGCATTTTCATAAACCACCGAATAAGTTGTTTCCTGTATCTAGCACTGTTATTTTTTCAGCGTTGTAAAAAAAGCATATAGTGGCACTATAGCAGTGCACTCGCGGTCCGTCACACGGCTTCTTTACACATATCACGAGGCAGATCTTTTCATTCATATATTTGGTAAAATTTTGGAAACACGCCTCACTGCGACAGATTCAGAATTCTCTGCTATAGTTCATAATCCTGAGCAGAATTCATATTTCGGTAAAGTTTGATACTTCCAACCTACTAAACAGGACTTATTAAGTAGGACAGAAAGGAAAATTTATTGCGTGTCCTTGTTTGCGGAATAGAGAGAGGCGGGGGGGGGGGGGGGCGACTTGGTTCAGTGGTGCCCTATTTTACAAGGCGGCGCAATCTATTATTACCATGACCTTACGTCTCGGTTTATTGGACCACCATTGGACCTTGAGTCTTGGCGGCAACGACGGCCCGTTCAAGAGCCGAGTCGGGGTCCTCCGGGCATGAGCTGAGCAGAATATACTACCGCTGCTAGGGCTGCATGACCTTCAATGTGGACTGGTGCTATGTCTGAAGGTGTATGCGGCTGCGAGACACGCCGAGCTAACCAGGTGAAGGTCAGCGCGAGTCGTCCGGCGTGAACCACTGTGAATATTCAACAACATTATTAGCAACATTGTTGTTGTTGTTGTTGTTTTAACTGTTTTGCTGTGGAGAGGTTGAGGAGCCTATTGCCTCGGCTACTCCATATCGCAGAGTTCTGCAGCGAAAAATAAAAAAATAATACAGAACGGTACCCAAAAACATATTTAAAATAACGGACCTAAGCTGTACTCTTGGCGGAAACCAGTGGTTGATTCGTAAGGCAATGAGCACGTCGTACCAGCACGAGTGAAATTAAAGCGCGAAATCACAAAATCTTGAATAGGCGTGCATAGGGTATTTCCGAATCAATACGGGCTGATCTGTGGCCATGATAGTTTTTTTTATTACAAAAATGCATTTGTTTCATAGATACGGCTGCTTTTATTCATCCCATATTTAGTCTTGAAATATTTGTTTTTTCGTTCATAGTAGTGAGCAATGATTTGGTAATAACGAGCACGCATTATTGCTCTTACCAACGCCTACAGCTGTACGTTAACATTTGTAGCTTGTGACTTATACAAGAAGAATTGGTAGCCATCTTTCAAATTGCACCTTTCCCAGCCGTATTTCCAGTACCCCCCAACGTAACGAATAAATCGTAAAAAATGTATAACAGTGGTTATTAGCGCCAGTTGCTATGGCTACGCGCATGGGTGCCGATTGTCTTGTACGAGGCTTCCGAAAAAGAAATAAGTAGCATATCGAAAAGAGGAAGGAAACTTCCCCTGACTTAGCAACCACATACTCTAAGTAACAGAGAAAAAAATCACAGCCTGTTCTTCTATCGGGCAAAGCCCACAACTACAAGTGAAACTCCCAGATGGATGCAGCACCTGTCACATTGCACGCAGAAAAGGTGGTCGAGTTATATGCACGCTAGAGACACAAGTTGCTGTGGGTCAAACAGAAGCTAGCATTACTGGATGCGTCATCGTCACCATGACATCGGCTGCAAGCATTGCTGCACATTTCCTGCCTATGAAAAATAGCCCTGCACACAGGTCGTTCTATTTCGCGCAAAACTTTGAATGTGAAATACAACTGCGTGAGTCTCTTTGTAGGCCGTTGCTGTGGCCCGTTTCTACATGATCTTGGTCCACTCGATCACTTCGCATTGAATTATATTCATGCTTTCAAAGAGTAGACGACCGTGGCTTGTCTTTGCTTTTGTTAATCGCTGTAATACACACCGCATTGTATGTCTTGCTCTTGATTTTTTGTCATTTCTGCAGGCTAAGCAAAAAGGAGTTAATGGCAAACTGACGAGTTCATTCTAAGCCACAGTGGCCTCATTTTTACGTGGTCGAAATTCAACGAGCGCCTGACTTTTAACTAAATAAAATCATCAGGGAATTGAATGTACCCCATTTATTCATAAGCCTGGTGAACAACTTTCTGGGACTCGATTTCTTCTCTCAGTACCAGACATTTAATGCCAGTTAATAAAAAGCGTAGTTTCATGTTGCATTGACACTTTCTTCGTTCGAAACGCGTTCCCACACCACACTGATATGAGCTCAGAAATCTAAGCCTACTTTTGCGGAACTGACAGTGGTGACCTCTTCGGGTGATAATATTACGACGCAGCTATAGATTAACCCAAACAAGACAGAAGGTGAAGGAAAAATGGAAGCTTGAAGAGAAGACAAATTCCTGAATGTATTCAAGAGTTCTACTTCTCTTCAAGAGCAGATAAAATAGCGAAATAGCCTTAAGGGCTATTTCGCGTTTTTGTCTGTTCTTCAAAGCAGAAAATTGCCTTCTTAGCTCCTTCAGACACAAATTAATACGTGTATTTCATCAATGTGTCAAATTCACTAATTAAGAAGCACTCAATTTTTCACTCTAAGAATAAAACTGAAGTAATGTGTTGTGCGTGTTCCAGTAATTGATTGCAATCAGCATGTAACTATAACTTCAATATTGCGCATCTAGTCATGTTTCATTCTGTAATTAAAACAGTTGAATCATAGTTGAACCTTATGTATCCCCGAGAAGCTGAAATCATGTCACGCCGAGAAACGAAATAGTTTTAACGTTGGTTTTCGAACTTGGCACGCCGAACGGCCTATTGAACATTTTAGCACCTTCATCAGAGTGATCGGCACTGGTTATGTACAGAAACACTGCAGTCAAGGCATATTGACTTTAAAAAAGGTTCATTTTGTCTAACGGGCAGTGTGTATTTTTATTTTTGCCAGAAGTTCGTACCATTAGCATAAAAAGCAGCGTACACATGCATCCTCCGCGCCGCTGAAGGGTTTAGCAGTTAGCACCATGTACGTGTATATGACTTAGTGTCTCCTTCTGAACCGAAGAAAGGGAGCAGGTGAAGAGATCGTTTCGAAAAATATCAGACCGTTTCGTGAAACTTAGCTTCCAGCGACACCCCCTGCTGACAGATTTTTCATCATGAAAATTAACTTACACGATTGAGGCGGGCTGCGTTGTGAATGCCATAGTTCTCGCACAGATGTTGATGCACGCCTTGTAGATCATTGCTCTATAGCCGAGTTTGCAGCACAAAACGGCCTTTTTTTTCGGTTGATGTTGCACCAGTAGCTAAAGTAATAAGACACGTGAGTACCCCTGTTTGTGGCGAAGGCTTATTTAGGGTTTTGTCTGACAAAGCCAAATAGACTATACTCTAAGCTTTGTGGTCGGTAGAAATCTGATGAATGACTCCCCTGCCAGCATTAGATGAATTCAAGATTTAACACGCTGCGTAACATGTGCAATAATTCATTTTCATGGTTTTGATTCGATGGCAGGCGTCAGCTCATTCTGAATCCTGTGCCTTTTGTAGAAGAGTTGCGTGCTGAGTGGATGCCATATCAGCCCTGTAGATGGTGTGTGAGCCTGCCATTAAACTGGCCGTGTATTTGAGCTTCGAAAGGCAAGCGTCAGCAATATGAACACCTTCGTATCAAATGCCTTCGATACGAAGGTATTCTGCCGAGGTGTTTGCGATCGAAGTAGCTTTCTTCAAGGATGATACGTGCCTTACCATATATTCACACAATCTAGATACATTTGTCTTAATTGACAGGTTTGGTGGGGGGTAGCTCTTTTGCCTCTGTGTTATGATTGAGAATTTCAGTTTGTTTTGTTATTACGTTCACCTCCGAATGGTATTAGGTTAAACTGTGTGGCGACAAAATGGAGGCACTAAATTTAATTATGTCGAATGAGGTCATCAGTTGCACAGGAAGTTTTGTAGTGCCCTACAGGAGCGTTTCTGCATTTCAGAAGAAAGAAAAAAAACTTTTTTACGGTAGTGCTTGGAAAACGAGTCCACACCCACTTGGTTCTAAAGGGCATTCAATCACTGGACGATGTGAACATTTCTGAAAAGTTATTTGCGGTTAATGACAAGGCACCATGGTGTCATTTGTGAGGAGTTCAAATCACATTCGTTGTAAACATAATATCTACGATTTTACGTCCTTAAACGACGATATTAATATGACACATGTCATAGTGGAGATTCATGAAAATTTCAACACCCTGGGCTCCTATAGCGTGCGCCAAACTCTAAGTACACAGTACCGCATCATTACACCTCCATGGAAATGTGACCGTCGCACCCGGAATCGAAGGCGCGTCATTCATGTCAGCAGATAACAACGGCGCCGCCATGGAGGCCCATTGGTCTTATAGCTAGGTACAATTCTGTGCACCCCGAAAAAGGTGGTAGGCGAATATTTGACAAGTTCAGCACATCTTTGCAGTAATATGGTGATTTCTAGCCGTCTCCTGTGGTACGATTTGATCGCTCGCTGTATTTTTTAAAAATCACTTAAACTTTTTCTTAACAATTTTTCCATCTTCTTTTTTTAGGCAGTCCTTTATCTGAGCGGTGAGAACTTGTTAAGGTAAGCTTAATTTTCACATGACATTCAAGCTGTCCAAACGCACGCGTAAACGCTTGTGTATTTTTGCAGCACGGCCCACAACAGTAATCGCACCGAACCATCGCCTGGTCAAGACTTCAAACACTGCTAACCAGGCAGGACTTGGCTGTAGAGTTTGAAAATTTTGGTCAAAAGCACAGAAAGAACAAAAAATACAATAACAGAAGGCAAGACCTAAAATGTCGAGAGTTAGAACTCTAACCGCAACAGCTCTAGCAAAGGAAACAGAGCAATGTCATTCACACCAAGAAAAGACCTTAACCCTGTCCACGGCGGAGAGCATCTCCTTGTTCGATTGGATGCGCATATTCTTGGGCCATGTTTGCTTTTGCCTGATTGGATTATCCGGAATACTGATTTTTCCGGCACTGGCTCTTAGTCTGCGCGTACGAGAAATATTTTTCGCCTTCATCTACCTGGTGATGCAGCGCCTCTGGTACGACGACTATGGCTCTGTGCGGCGCGTGGTCATGACCGGACTTGATAATATTGTGTCTCAAGACGCTTCACTGAGAGCACAAGGAGCTGTGCGTGTTCTTGAAGTCGGCGCTGCTTACGGACCGAACATGCCCTATATACACCGCAAGTGTGAGTACTGGAGACTGGAGCCAAACGTCAGCTTCGATCCAGAATTTCAGAAGAACCTGGCTGCAAACAAGAAGGTAATACATTTACTTACTCATTTTGGCATATTCACAGCATCATTGTATTCTTCTTGGCCCTTTAAAATCTCTCAACACTCAACTAATTAGTGTGGCTACCCCCCATGTGATGACCAGTGCATACAAATTTGTTTACTGGTCCCAACGAAAAGCACTTCAAAACATCGTTGCTCACATTAAAGCACAATCATGGAAACAGTGTCATGTGCACTACATTGATCTTAAATCGCGCTCCTGAGAGTGTGACTGCATGCTTACAGGTTCGGATGTATTAAATTAGGGTGCTTTGCAAGTTATATTTCAAATTTAATTTTTATGCACATGCAAAATTTCCTCGTGAGCAGCGGTGCTTTTCAGGTTACCCTCTTGAATCAACCTAATGCCTATGCGTATAAACATAAAAACAATTTTCATCAGATTCAGTTCAAGCTGCAGCCAATGGTTGTAAGCTAAGCTACGGTAAAGTTTCGTCGCACACTGAAACGTAGCATCTAAGGTTTGGTTGTGTACGGCTTAATGCAACTGCAATTACTGCATTTAAAAATTTCACGGCTCTAACAGTCCCAGAACCGTGGTGAGATTACGACACATTGCCCAGAGAATGGCACCAGTAATTTAGCTCACACAGGGTCCTTTAACGTGCTCCTAAATCTAAGTACTTTTGGCGTAAAATGAAACGGGAACGGCAGTAAGCCTTACCAGTGGCCTAAACCACGCACTCTAGTAATCGTCACTGCATCAGTACACAGCTAGTTTGGCAGTACTGCGCAAAAGCGTGCAGGTCCATGGCGATGTCTGGACTGCGCGTGCGCACTATATACGCCATTGTGAATGCTTGCCGCTATTGGAGTTCGATTTGATGCCGATAGTGCCTGACCTAGAGCATCCTTGCCTTCATCTAAGATGCGGTAACTACAACAGAGATTTGAACCCATCACCTGTGGGACACCACTTCACACCTTCTCGACAACTCGGACGTCTGCCATTTATTCGTTTCTTCACACACACACAACGCACACACACACGCACGCACGCACACACACACACGCACGCACGAACACACACATGCGCGCACGCACGCACGCACACACACACACACAGAGAGAGAGAGAGAGAGAAGATATATATGGCGTTGCCAAAGTGAATGTCATGAAACTATGGATCGATACCTGTTCTCAATTGCTGTCAGGTCTCCCGATGGCGACAAATGTTGCGCTGCCGTTTTTTTATTTTTCACACGTCCACGTTTCAACAGTATTGGCGCTGTGACAATTTCCACACTCTTTGCATTTGCGGGCGCTCTATGATTAATTGACAGAGTATGTTTTGCACCCGATGATGTCAGAAATGTTCGGCAGTCTTTTTTAGATATACCAGACGTTCAAGCCTTCTGTCATGTCACTGTCGGCATTTTGATTGATTGATTGATTTGTGGGGTTTAACGTCCTAAAACCACCATATGATTATGAGGGACGCCGTAGTGGAGGGCTCCGGAAATTTTGACCACCTGGGGTTCTTTAACGTGCACCCGTCGGCATTTTGTCGAAGGTCCAGGAAGCTCAGATCTTTAAGACGCATGACTTTGTAGTAGACTGTGTGCGAGAACTCAATTCGTTCTCTGCGGTAATGTTGCGACTGGCCGACTTGCCATACAGCTCTATAAACTTCGTTTGCATTGTGTAGTATGTACTCTATACGACACCGTAACAATGTGACACCACATCTGAAATGATGTTGCCTTGTGCGCACCCTGTTATTATCACTACGGCTTTTATAAATGCTTTGAGTTGTTTTGTGGTAATGGTCACATATATTCCTTGCAATAGGCGCGTTTCTTAAGCCGTTCTTGGAAACAGACGTAGGTCTGCTTGATCGGTTGTGATAAGCTAGCAACAGGTAGTGCCCCCTAGAGATGTCGTTCCCAATTATAGGACACACAAGCAATCGGCATGGTGTGCGACCGATGGCGGTGCTGCGAACCGCTTTTGTATGACGTCAGTTCGAAGATTCGTGCGCTTTCGAGGCGCGGCGCCGTATAGAAACGACCGTTGCCATAAAACTCGAAAAATGCGGAGTTTAGTTGGCTATCTTGTGCATGGTGGCTACCTACGCTGTTCTGACAACCATGTGTGTTTGCTTTTAACGCTATTTGAAAATCACAGCGCTTCGTTTTTTAAAAAATCCGGCCACCTGTCTTCGCGGTGAGTGCTGCGCAATGGTGGAGTACTCCTTCGTGCCTCTCTATCATCACCCCCCCCCCCCCTGAAAAGGCCATTAGTTTCCCAAGTTTCCCAAGGCCAACTATCCCAAGTACTCGAAGCTGAAGAAGTAAATAGTCAAACTCGGATAGTCAAGATACGAAAAGCGCCACATGCTTTCATGGACCGTGTGCAGCAAGCACTTCGCTTGCAGTGCGTTCTGCTATACCCGCCGTACACTGCACTTATCAGTAAGCTTGCAACCGTGTTTCAGGCGCCTCGCCAGTACTTTAACTATTCATTGCACGCAGGCTACAGGCGTGGGCGACTCACATCAGATTATGTGCCGTCCCATCTTACCGCGAAGGCACCAAGACAGGGAGCCGACGACGCGGCCTCCGAATCACCTTTGGTATAAGCGCGCCTCGTGAGCGCAGCTGAGTAACGCAGGACATTTGAGACTACAGTTTATTAGGTTCGTGTACGTACATATATACGTAGTTTACTGATCAAGACAAGTGGGCCCCCAGGGCGCTGCTAACCATAAATTGATAAGCGAATCCTGCTTTGCTGGTTAGTGCACAATCACTAAAGGCTGTCACGTAATCATTGTGGTGACGTGCACGGTATATCTTGTTAAATTCTGATACCTGTTCTACGGCCCCATGCTGACTTAATACAAATTACTTCATGATATCACTCCAATTGAACAAAGACAACTGAGACAAACTGCAGTCATTTGCATCGGCCAGGGAGTGCCTTAAGGTGGAATTTGCCCCCTTCTCGAGTCAAACCAGCACCTCAACTCGTCTTTTACTGCTATACAACGCGTGCTTGCGCCCTGCCGACGCCCACAATCGCAATCCAAGCACAATTATGTGAAACGTGGGACTTTGATGCTGTTTTGCCTTTCTAGTAGAGGCCAAGAACGGTCGATTCACTGCCAAAGCAGCAATTCAAACAGCTGCTCTCAATTGTTGTTTGGGAATGCTACAGAGTGGCGGGAATCAGCGATTCTCATATATATCCTCGTGTTCACTCTCACTATTATTGCACGACAGAAAAACAATATCCTTAGGAAAAAAAAAGGGCAGGCGTGCCCTTCTCTTTAGCACTTTTGTGAAAGCTAACGTTCTCTTCACGGGTTAACGAAGCACAGTGAGGCACAGGGCAGAACTTCACCATTGGGCAGCACTGGATCGCCACGAGGACATTGTGTGGCTGGTGCGCAAGTGCACATGTTTGCAGGACGAGAGCTGCGACGGTGATGCGATCATCATTGAGGCCATCAGCTCCGCAAATTCATCAACGTGGCCTGCGTCGTACAACACCGTGCCGTCGATGAGACACCGCGACGTTTCTTTAGCTGTAGCTACATGCTTGTAGATGTTGTACAAGGTATGCTTATTGAAAGTTTGAAACAACCGAACTAAATATCGTGCGGTGGAAACTGCAGATGTCGAGCGAGAACACCCACACATTGTCTCACTATCTGATCAGCAATACGGTCGGTGGCCTCGGCGTGCTTATCGGCCATCTGGGAGGTATCTTGGCCCTATCGATTCGGCTGCAACAAAAACAAATTCATAATTGCACTCGAAAACATTTGTTGTGGGCGCTAGTTCACCCTCCCGAGGCTGATCATTCGACAAAGTTGCCGCCAGAAGCAGACAATCCGCGCACAGTGAGCAGTGGCTGCTGCAGTGCGTTGAGAGCGAAGTTCGCAAGCTGACGTCACATGCGAGAGGGCGCCACTCCAAGATCTCGAGGCCTATACGACATGGCAAAACACTCATTCAACTCATTTAAAAAGCTGCACAGTATATTTCACTAGTTTGCGCACATATTAGCTAGCGAGCTGGTTAGCATTCCTATTTCGGTCTTTATGTGTAAAAAAAACGCATGTACGTCATGAAGTTCCCTCGTAGCGTGTGTTGCGCTTTGCCTACATGCTAGTTTGCTTCCTCGCAGGTAGAGCTGGTGCGGACTATTCGAGGGTATGGTGAGAACATGCACATGCTACAGGATGGCCACTTCGACGCTGTCATTCTTACGTATGTCTTGTGTACTGCGAAGGATGGCGAGAAGCTCCTAAGCGAAATCAAGCGCGTTCTTCGAAAGGTAAGAAAAACTTTGAACTAGTGTCCCCATTTATTACCACGGTAGCCGCTGAAGTACTAAGCTAATATCTGCAAAGGTGAAGTGCGCCAACAAAGTGTTAAGGTTTTTGGTAAAAAGGAGATATTGTGTTCTGAAATCTGTATTGCAAGTGTAGATTGGACCCCTAAATATTTATTTCGGACGACAAAGTTAGCAAGGCTTTTTTGCAGTGAGAAGGAAAAAATGTGAGAAGCATAAGAAGGTAACAAGTGGATAAATTTTTAGAAAGCTAATTATCCACGTAAGTATGTTTTTATTTTGTGGTAATTAATAAATGGTTCTTTCTTGTGACTACAAATACTGAGCAATGCGGTAGCCACACATTTCATTTGTCTTACGCAAAGGTGGCACGCGGATATCAATGCAATACCTTCACCGAAAAAAAAAAGAAAACAAGAAGGTATGACACAGCTTCCAAAGCCCAAGAAAGTGGCGTGGTAGCAAAAAGTGTTGGTCATTGTTCATTTTCCCTGGCGTTACGAGTGAACACTTTGAGGGCACCTGCAGCATGCGCAGTTTTCTTAGGCACTGCAATAAGCTAAATATATTTTGGAGGCTTTCTGTATTAGATTTAATCGGATATTTGTGAGTACACTTCCCTTGGTCTCTTATGCTAAGGCAAAGAAAAGTGCATCTGAAGTGGCATGGTAGTTCCCAGCTTTAACGGTGGCATCAGTTTCTTCTTTTCGTGGGTCCTGCATGTGCGTGGGCGTTGACATCATTTCCGTAAGCACATGTTCAATTGGGGTCTGGCGCTCGTCCTGTCTATGCGACTCCTCGTTATGTAGGTGTCACCTTGCGCTTGTTAACATAATTAAAGATTCACTACTTGCGATGGCATCGCCACTAATTTATCGTTTAAGGAGAAATTCAACACTCTCTTGGAGAAAACACCTGTACGGACCATCGATATCCACGGCTGGTAATCAAAAAATCAGTGAAATGCGAGAACACTGGTGCAGGGCCTCGATACCAGATATACTTGGTGTACTAACTGCTCACTGCTTTCGAGTAACCAGTTGGGGCTGTAGGCGCGCTTCATCGCGACAAACACTTCATTGCGACATGTGCGGCTAGCTCAGCCACGCGATGGCATACTGCCTATGCCTAGCACGCTGCTCCAGCTATGGGGGCTCACTTTGTGCATGGCATTGCGGAGCAGTGCAGAAATTTTCATGGCCCTCACAAGATGCGAGAGAGTTCGTGCCACTAATGGCAGCAAAAGTGTCGTGTCCAGACGCTGCGACGTGTGCTCTCAACCAACCTGTGGTTGCAACAGGTAAACATAGGGGAAAACAAAGTGTAAGTGCATGTCTGCAACTCGCACACACGCAAGAAATGTTGGTGGGTGTCATAATCTATAAGCTCGACACGCACAAAATGAGGAGGACCAAAAAACATGAGTGGCACACAAGCGCTGACTTTCAATGTTATTTCGCTGCTTTTATGCCCCTGTTCCGGCGTTCCTTAGAGTCACGTCTTCTGTTTCGCTGGCGTCAATAAAGTGTTGAAGGTTAGTGCCTGTGTGTCATGCGTGTTTTTTGGTCCTTGTTATTTTGTGCGCTTGGATTTTAATATTCATGTGAACACACCGAAACTGCGAAAATTGTGGACGTCGGAAATCAACGCTAAAAAGCACATAAAAACACGTCGAACTTGAACCGCTGGCCTCGTGTCAACTCACTACAAGCACAGAGTGTCGCGATGACCTCAATAAACGCGTTGATATGGTCCTCAGAGTCAGAAGCATGAACTATTTCTGTGAATTTGGGCACTCAACGCCCGCGCATGGATGCGCTGAACTGGTCAACCTCCTACCTAACCTTAGATTTCTGAACTGAGAGCCAGAGTGCCTTGTTTTGCCTTGGAATGTTCAGTCTCTTAAAGCACGTCACGCACAACTGTGGGCATTTCTTACGACAGAGACACGCGACATTTAAATTTGTACACAGCAAGGGGGAACCTCATACATGCCTCGTAGGGGAAACCTCATACTTGGGCCATCGATTGGGCCATCAAGACGGTCCTGAAGCATCCGAAGACACAGAATGCATCATGACACCGACTGAATGGGCTTGATCGTGCCATGGGCATCGCAAGAGGAATTTCCAACAGTATGTTCCGAAATTTCTCTTGCGAACCAGAAATATAAATGCTTGAAAAAAGCACGGAAATATCATATACGTGAAAGTATTCCCAGCACTTTGTTAAGTCTTTGATCTTTCCTACGCTAATAAAGCAGCAGATATAGTACGGCTTTCTAAGTCGGCCTTCACAGGCACAAACGTGAACCGCTACATCCAACGATACAAGACCCTATGATAGTTTTGAGGTATTCGACAAGCACATCGAAAATTAACCCAAGAATGCGCCAGACCAGATTGTCAAAACTATATTTCAAACAAAAAAATTAGAAACTGTGAAGCAGCAGCTTAGGAAAATGTTGAATGACAAAATCATCTAGCCGTTGAAAAGTCTGTGGGATTGAATAATAATCTTGGTAAAAGAAAACGTGACACGCAACCTTGCGTTCCTGCATCTATTGCGCTATAGATTGAAGTAAATCAAGAACAGGCGCTTGCTTCGCCCCACAAAATGATGGCTTCTCGGACTGGCTGCGTAATGTAGTTGTAAAGGATGTGAAGGCTGCGTTTTGAAAACTCTAATTCGGTGAGAAGGCACGAGTAAAAGCTCCGTTTACCACGCAATGTCCAATTTCCTGCCATTTGTGCTTTGACAGGCACTTGGTCGGCTTAACCGTGTTATGCACAGGGCGTTGGCCTGAAACGATATACATAGCTCGCATATCTGGGTCATTTTGTCGTCTCTACCACAACCTTTTTCGGACACCTAAGGTGCCGTGAAGCTGTACTGCAGGCTATCCGGTAAACGGAAGCTTTGCGAAGGCCATATTTTGTGCAAAGATATTGCGCAAGTTCTAAGTGCCATATCGTGTTAAGAGGACTTCTGCTCTTGTGCCATGCCGTCAGTAAATTAAAAGATACTCCTGAATAGCAAGAGGCGGCTGTTATTCCCAACATCCTACAGCCCACATAAAAAACTGAAATTTCTGGGTGGGTGCGCTTACTAAAGGCTGCTTTTCAGACACTTTCGGCATTACCTTGGCACTCGTGTATGTTATGAAATAAGAGGCTGAGTGCTGGAAGAAAACGCCGTTGGTCCATGGGCCTGAAGAAACAAAATAACACTTGGAGACCCCGCCAATGTTGGCGTACTTGGTTGAAGATAGACATACAGAAACGCACGCCAACGCCAACTACGTAAAACTCGGGGCTTTGCAAAGCCCGGAGAGATTACGAAGAGCGACCGCATGCACTCAATGGTTGCCCTCGAAAATTGAAGTAAATCTATTCCACTGTGACAGAAGAAGGTCTTTCTATCATTAGGAAGACATCAATGTTTCACTTCCATGAAGGCGGAAATGTTATAGGCCCGTGTACTCAGATTTGGGTGCACGTTGAAGAACCCCAGGTGGTCGAAATTTCCGGAGCCCTCCACTACGGCGTCTCTCATAATCATATGGTGGTTTTGGGACGTTAAACCCCACAAATCACTTCCATGTACATGGGAACGCTCTGAAAGTCACATGCAACTATCTCTCCTTGGCGTAAGTTAAAGAATTTGAGGGGCCTTCCAGGTCACCCCAAACACTGAAGTCTTAAACTATAGAAGCTGTAGACCATTGCAGCACACAGGCGCGTACACGCGATAAGCCAAAGTAGGGAGAGGACGCCCTTTCTAAACCTATAATAAAGAGCGCAAATTCTACCTCATAACTTTACTCAATGTAACATTTCGTGATATTTTTATATGCGCAGCATTAGGAATATTTACGTTATTTAACAATGATAACGAGCTAAGACTCGTGATGTGTGATTAAAAATATTTCCTTTCGCGCCTTTTGCCCGAGAAAGCAGCGACCAGTGTTTGTGAAGAGCACGTCATCGTATCATTTTCGTTTTTTCCATCCAATGCGCAACTTGTTTCCATTCGGACTCCACCAAAAATAGGACACTGTCATGAGGCCTGCCCTCCCTCTCCCCCTGAAGAACTCTCTGAACGCGTATGTCATTGTTGGCAAAATGCTTCGATAGCCTCATACAATACGGCACTGCAAGAAACAATGCACACCACAGCGTCCACACTAGTTTAAAATAGCGGACCGGCAACAGTTCTGCACAGCGACAAGCACACGTTTGAAGGACTGTCAGGTGACTATCAGATCCGCGCTGATTCTCACAAAGAAAAGCAGTGCTCCCTCTTAGGCGCATGCACCAAATGTAACAGCGCATCAAAACCAGGAAAAGTACCCGTCTGAGCATGACGGAGTACCGGATGACGACCGCCATCATTACACACTTCGACGACACTAAAACAACGGCCACCGCAACCACATTTGGGTTTGACACTATTGGGTTGACGTGACGTGGTCTTAGTGGAATACGTGGACACCATTTTGGGCCATACGATGCGCTCGACAAGAGGTTGTTTCGAAGTCATTACTCACAATCAGCGGCGTTAGGCAAGATCCCAGGTCATTCTTGTAGTACGCTGAAAGCCATGCAAGGGCGATAGCGAAAATTTGGAGCTTCATTTTTTTTTTGTCCCTCGTGTTGTACTTTCATGTGATATACTTTTGGTTGTTTTCTATCTAATTTCGCTTGAGGTGTCGAAAACCATGACAAATACGGGGTTTTTCATGCGTACTTGTTCATCAGGTCCTCATGTCCATAAGCGATTAGAAACTCAACGGAGGTACATTCCGGTACAAACCACGTATTACTGAGCGGGAAACATTGTGGCTGTTTTCGAATGCTCCATAATATTACGTGATGAGAGTAGAGCTTGTTTCAAAACTAACGCCACCACTATAGCTACCGGAAATATCAAATGTACAATTGGTATACGAGTAAAGGCCGACGCATTTCCACGCTAATCATATGGTCGAAGACCGGCGAGTGAACTCACCGCGATCAATATACTGAGAGCTAATTGTGATAGTTTTATTGTTGCTTTTACGGTGAGCGTATTTGAGGTCACCCAGTAAACCATTCAGTCCATAGCTACGTGATAGCTGCATGCTGCACTGTCGCAACAGCATGACAATAAATGTGACGAAAATGCTCCAGATAAACTGCCAGTGTACAATCGTTCCTTCTCATGTCCTGTTTCAAAGATTCACGCTATTGTGGTGCCACAGCCGTGACAACTGATATCACTCAATAATATTGTATGTTTTCGATGTGCTTATTTTGTTACCAGGCTGTTTTTATTTTTCATGTCTAGTGTTTATCAGAAGGGGCACAGTCCTGCTCATACCAACGCGTGTCCTAATAATAATGTTCAGGTAGTTATGGCATTTGCGTGTATCCCCGTTGTGCCATTCAAATTTTAGGGGCAAAGCACCTTTGTGTCTAGTCTTGACCTTTGGCCATGCTCATG
Source organism: Rhipicephalus microplus (assembly GCF_043290135.1). NCBI lineage: Eukaryota > Metazoa > Arthropoda > Arachnida > Ixodida > Ixodidae > Rhipicephalus > Rhipicephalus microplus. The sequence goes on along the minus strand of NC_134704.1, from coordinate 172,966,404 downwards.
GTCATCACTATAATGATGCTGATGGGCTTGTTCATTGCTGTGTGTTGTGCTGCTCAGGGTGACGATAACGCTTATGACAATGAAGAATAAGTGCTTTCCGGGACACACGTTTTTTTCATCGAGAATAAACACGTACGTGAACGCACTCTGAACGGAGGAAGGCAACGCCGATGCAGGCAACAAGCTACGACGCAGTGAGAGCGCACAAAGCAGCGGTAAAGTGGCAACAGCGACAACAAGGTGCAACCCCAGAGTTAAGGGTGCGGAAATGGCGGCTCTACCGGAAAAAAAGACATTGGTTATACTGGCCAAACATGGTGTCACTGATTTACATGCGTGAGCGTACTATGTTAAGGGTGATCTACAGCAAGAACGATCCCCAGTGCGTCACCAACTCGTCATGACTCACTTCGAGGAGATAAGCGGATTTTAAAGACCATAGTCGTTCTTAATTTCAAGGCAGAAATTTTACTGTGCGTGCGCGCGCGCGTACTTCTGTCACCCGAGTCAGTAGAATGGCGAGAGTTTACTCCCCTGCTAAGCGACCAGCTATCTTGATCTGGTTTCTGCGTTCAACCTTACTCACTCTTTCAATAAAAAACAAATAATATGCATACTATGGCATAAAATAAGTACGCAGGCATTAGGCATTATGTTTATTTCTAAAATGTGTAGATGAGTAGCCACAAAGAGCGCAGTATTATGCGGCGCTGCCAGTCCGAAACTATCTACGAAAAAAACGGGTGTTTCCTGCGCTTCACTAAAACTAGAGCTACTCTATATGATACCTTTAGGTAGCAGAGTTGCGCCACTGATGGGACTCGCCGCTCGTGCCCCCATTTGCCAAGCGCGCTCACCTGCACAAAAAAACTTAATACTTCCTTTTTGGGAAAGGCCAACTTTACGACCGCGCGAGTGCTTGCGAACGCCGCGCCACTAGCGCCACCCCCACCACTGCTCTAGCAGTCCAGCAAGGCGATCCCGTTGAGTGCGGAAGTACTTTTTCGTCGGTGTTCTGATTCTGTCCTGTGTTGTCTGTTTTAAGTGGACGACAGTGTTAGAGGTGTCTGTGCAGTGCCGTGACTTAGTGATGCGTAGTTGCCACGATGACCGCATCCCGCAGCTGCGCATATGCATGCCGAAAATTCTCGTTTGCTTGCGTTAATTGTAAAACACAGAGGGAAGGGTCTAGCGATTGTTTTATTGAGCCATCTGCCTAATCGTTTAAAGCGGTGAAAACTATGCAAAACGAGCTATTTGCGGAACTTAAGTTGTCGCAATTCATGTGCATGATTCTCGACAAATTAAGTCAATACTTTCCTGCATGTATTACACGTCTCAGTGGGCAAGATGATGGACATATGCGTAGCTCTTCTACGTAAAGATAGCATACACAGTAACTCTAACTGAAACTACATGGTGCTCTCACCTACCACTTACTTTGCGCTCAAGAAAAACTTCCTTTCTTCAAATAACTGAAAGATGGCCTCTATATCTCACGCAGCACCTACTCACCAATTTTTGCCCGCAGAACGTCAAATAAAGGCCTTATTCTCTCTGTACATACAGAATATCATCGTCTTTTGACGACCTTTACCCCTGGACCACGCAGATACGACGCCGCTTTTCTGTTTCGTGGTTGTTTACTTCAAATCATGGACTGCCACCTAGCGCAACCTTGTTTTTCGCACAATATTGAGCAGTTGTCGTAAACATTCGAGGAAAGAGAAGGGCTGAGTATAGTAGAACTCTCTCGCACACCGTGCCCGACCTTAATGAAGTGGTACTAGGAATCGTCATTACTTTGTATGTCGATATACTTGCAGCACTACCCGGGTATGCTCATTGGATGATCAGCTGTTCCCGCTCTAGCACTGAAGAAGATCTGACAAACATCAAACTTGTGCCAGGAACTCAATTCAATACGCATTAGCGCAGGCCACCTAAAGCTAAACACATTGGCGAAATTCAATTTCGGTAGAATTCTAAAGATTGCTTTTGCACGATCTTGATGCACAATACTTCCATGAAAAACAGGATTGCCTTACTTTTGGCATGCAGGGTGGCCGTCTGCTGTTTGCCGAGCACGTTGGACACCCGAAAGGTACCCGAGCAAGGTTCCTTCAGGACACCCTGGCACCCCTCGTCCAGTATTTCACTGGTGGCTGCTACATGAACCGAGACAGTGGCGTCCTTTTAGCAAAAGCCGGTTTCTCTGAGATTAAGGTGAACGATGTCGACATTAACATTCCCTGCGAGTACAGCTACCACGTCTACGGCTACGCAACTGTGTAGCCGAGTCATACTTCAAACTCAGCTCAATTTTGATACCCCAGAGTCTTCCGCAAGGTATACGTGGTGAAGCCTGTATGGAAGCACTTCTGAAGCAAATAATCAACCAGTAATAACTTTTGTGCCTCCTGGCCATCAGTGAGGCACTGGTGTAGTGCATCATCTTCTTCATTTCGCTGCATGTGTAAAACTCTCCCTGCCGGAGAGGTGTATATACGGAATATTCAAAATAGAACCTTACAGAGATCTGTGCCTATAAAAAGCACATTGTGATCATTTTACTGTGCTTGCTGTGTTATTCACTATGATGTCGTTTGTCTCGGCCCTGTCTGATTAAACGATATTGCCTAATGAGCAGTACTCACACGTTCGGGACAAAGACGTACACAGGGTCACACTATCCGAACCAAGTCACACACAAAAGTGTCTGACCCACTGGTATAATAAATGGGCAGGTCCACAACACTGTGAGAAAGCATTTTAGTTATTCCTAAAAATAGCTTGGCACAAAGTTAAATTTCTCGTCCTGAAAGTACAGATGACAAAGGGTAGGAAAAATAGTCGATTGTGCATTGTCTCACAACAAGGGCGAAGGAATCAATGCTACAGCAATGAATTGCTTGAAACTTGCAGCGCGCACATGCAGAAAAGATGAGCTTACAACTGTCTCCGCTAAGCACTTAAGGTACGCTGTTCAAAGAGAAAGAAAGGCGCCCGAAACAAACGTACAAGTATGCTCTGTTTGAGTATACTTGTGCTGCTGTTTGAGAGGTCGCTGGTTTGACATCGCACGAGAGGGCCTTCTAATGTCGTTATTTTCATTGCAATGTATTGGTACATACTTTACAACTTCATATCCGTGACGGAATTATGTCAGCGGAGGAGCCATGGTGGGCCCAAGCATAACACTTTTGTCTTAAAAAGTAAGTGGACCATAGACCACCGTGAAGATGACATGAGGGTCATCCAACATTGTTGAGGCAGTACCGATAATACTAGAAACTTTCTGAAGCATTTACACTTGCAAAAGAAACCCATTGTACACTAGCGTAAGGGCTACCCAACATGCCTTCAGCAAATATTTTTAATGTTCATCGGCTATGCATAATGGCACATCTGTTGTCAGCCACTCAAATTAAGTTCATGCCCATATAGAAGTGACGAAATTTTCCCGCAACGGTATGCCACAGAAACGCTCTTAAGCACACATCGCAAAAATTACGACTTATTTGCGCCGTGCTATGAAAACGAACCTATTTATGAGTGCGAAATCTACTGTGCAAAAATGAGATCATGAGCGATCGTACATGCTAAAACACTCTTATATTCCTAAATTAGTTATACAGAGTCGTGCAAGCCAGAGATGTTTTACGAAAAGAAAAACTTGCATGCACTCTTTTGAAGCAGAAAGCATCGATGTGCTTGGTCGAGGAATTTGCAATCGCACTAGAACTGGCGATTCCGGATTGCCGCGCGGTCCTCAGTGACTCGAAGCAGGTTAACAGTCACCTTTGCTTCAAACAATCTCCAAGGAACCAACGAAAGACAATGTTCAACAATAGCAAGACTGCAAACGTTGCCGTCGAGTGGTTTCCTGCGGCGGTGGAGCTGGACGCGCGCTCGAACCGCAACGAGGAGGGAGATGTGGAGGCATATGCACTAACTAGCCACGGGTCTTCGTCAACACATTCCTCGGAGCCGGTACGACCCGATGCCGATGATGAAGAGCATTCCATCACAAGTTACGGCGACCTTCTGCATATATACACTCTAAGGCAAAAGGGTGTTAAAAGGGTGTGTGGTTCGTCCTTTTGGGAACTAATGGGGCTGCTACAACCATTAATCCCTTTAAGAACAAACGGCACCAGGTTTAACAGTTAGTACCCTCAAGAGACTAACATTAAGTCCTCCCATTTACACCTTAGTGAGTAACTGTTAGTCTCACAGTTCACACCAAAATGCTAATATTATTCCTCATATTTTCACCTTATAGAGCAACTGTTAATGCCCACATTTACACCTTACCGGGCAACCGTTAGTCCTCACAGGAGCACCTTGCCGGACGAATGGTTGATCCTCTCAAATACTCCGATCGGATGAACTTTTTGTCCCCAGTACAAACATTGTTTTTGTTTATTTTGCGCCAGGCGTAATACTTTTTTTGCCTGTTTTTCTGCGCAGTGAGCAAAAAATTGCGCAAAAAAGAAAACGCGAAAAAGTAGTTAGCCATTTATGTGTAACTGCTTTCACAGTCACGGCAACAACGAAAGACAAAAGTGAGATATCGAAATCTTTCATTTTTCTACATACACATGAAGTTTCTCCATTCTTTTAAGTGAATTCAAGGTGAAGTGTACAAGTCCAGTCTCGCTGTCAAATCTTGTTCACTCCTTGGGGAGCTTCTCCGACGGAAGCGATAGAGGACAGGCATTGCAGACGCCAGCGCATGGAGCCTTCTGCCTGTTGTGTTCCCATGGCTGCACGTACAATAATACAATCAAAATAGTTAGGCACACGTCACAGAAGATGAAGATGCACGCATATGACAAGTGCGTGCACGTTAATATAAAAACAAGCGTTAAAATATGACACACAATAACTTTACTTTCACATCTCGCACAGTCCTTCTGAAGCTGCTTTGACGAAAGAGATGGATGACGGGCATCACAGACGCCAGCGCACAGTCTTCAGCACGGTGTGTGACCATGGCTGCACAATAAGTATGTAAAATAGTGAGTCACACGTGACAGAGGATGAATACAAATGCAAATGAGAAATACGTGCAAGGTGAAATGAAAACAAGCATGAGATATGACATGCTAATAATTTCACCTGGATGTCACACATCGTCAAAGACTCATTTCGATTCCCGTCGCGCAACAGCTTAGGAGCGGCGACCGCAGTCACAACTCCGCACACCACCGTGCCGCTAACAAGTCGGCGAGTCCTGTGCGAGCGACGTCGTCCAGCTCGAGCAAGCGAACGCGAGACCAAACACGGCGCTGCACGTGGAGTGTCTGCCGCCAGCGAACTTTCGAACGGGAGAGCAAGCATACGCTTGGCCGCCGCCGCGAACAGCGCCGAGCTAGATTCGAGCTAGCGCCAAAGAAATCGACGGTAATGCGGCCCTTTTCCACAAACTGGAGTGAGTGCAGCGCGCAAACGCGAGTCCACCGCCGCGGCCAGCGGACGGTGCCAAGCTTCTTGCGACCGACTGGCGGGAAAACCAACTGTAATTGCGACCAATTTTCAGTGAGTTCCGACGCTAGCGAAAGCCCCGCCAGCCCGTGCTGGTACACTTACAGCGCGCGACATACTACAACCAAGCTCTTTACGAGAATTCGTAACGTGTTTTCGACGACTCCTAACACAGCGACGAGGTCTCAGCCAAATATCGTCAGCCCGAAGCTCATCGTGGTGGCGAAGACAGGCGAGCACTCGATGAGCGAGCGTAGGGGAGCCGACAGCAATGGCGGCCAATTTCCAGGTGGTCGAAAAACACAGGCAAACTGCAGACGGCGAAGCTGACCTTCGCGATGCATTCCGTGCGTGCGATATACAACACTACCGAGCCCGTGGCCGGCAAGCGCGATCCGTATCGCACACGCGACAAGTAGAGTAGAATAAAAAATGATAACCTACTTGCCTTAGAATCCAGCGCTGTTTTCTGCCCTAAGTCGAACTGAAGTATATATCTGATAGGCCTGTTCTTCTCGGCCACCATATTGGCCTTCCCAACTACTGCTGTCGTGTGTTGGTCGTGACTATCTTGAAGCCAGAGATATACAGCGCGAAGTGGTGACGTGTCGAGACTTGCTCCAGACTTCATGGGCGCAGCGAAACGCAAAAGTAGCAGCTCACGCTCATCCAAGCGTACACACAAGCACCATGTCGTAATTCTTAGATCGTCGAATTTAGGCGGCCGTGGTCGAGCACTCCAAGCGCGACAAAATACGGGGAAAGACTGAGCCAGCAGAGGAGGAGAGGGAGCCCTGGTCACCTTGGCAACTCTTCTCGCGCTGCCTGCAATGCCCGGGTGGTTCATCCCTTGGTTTCGCGCTCCACGCTTCCCTCTGTGGTTGTTCCTCAACGGTCTATTCATTAATCGCGCTCGCCTATCGGGATCCGTTACTCCCTTTTCGGTAATTTTGCCTTAGAGTGTACAGAACAAGCCGACGCTTTTACCCCCCGCCTCACTGAGACCTATAACGTAGTGAAGCAGGCACACTACGGCAGTTGCAAGTACAAGCCATATGTACCCCCGTCTGGGTAAAGCACGTCTTCCCCGAGGTATACTCCACAGATATATGAGAACACCGTAAGAAGGCGCGAATCACACAGAGGCACCTTCTCTGAGACTGTGCGCCACCGCCGGGTAACCAAGAAGCAATGCCAACTAACATCAGCAGCAAAATTTGGAGCCAAGACCCAGTCAACCAATTAGACGTGGTACAGCACGTGCTTTGCATCTTGGAAAGCCAGCGGATGAAAACGGCGCCCTCACGGGTTTTAAGTGGATTGGTTGCTGCTCCGTGACGTCAGAGAAGCTAGAGTCTCGCTTAAATTCCCCTATCTCTGCTTCCGTTATGCCGGATTGACAATAAAGCTCTTTCACTCACCCACTGAATCAGAGTGCCACCAAAAAAAACCCACCGACTATTATGACGGTAGTGAGGCGTTTAATTCATGAAAAATGCATACTGACATATAGGTGTAGTATCCACTTCACTGAGACCGCTAGATATAAAAAATAAAGTTTCTTCTTCGACCTCCTGGTCATGGTTTTGAATAACGAAGCAGCGTCTGTTCAAAAAGGAAGCAGCGTCTGTGTTGTCTGATGTACAAAAGTGCTTACTTTTAAACGAATTCCTGTCGCACAAAACCAACAATGAGCTGTATGCATCTTAAAATTCATTACTTGTTGCTTTGTCGACAAGACAAGAAGGCCGGGAAATGCACCGCACGTTTTGGTATGCTGCATTCAATGTCAAACCCATACCCTCCATACCCGAATGTATTAACTACTTAGCCACATACCCTTGCTCGCAAATAGCGAATCTATCTGAAACATACGGATGTGTTCCCACCGCATGCTCAACAATATCAGAACTGCGTGCCATTGATGCCGTGATGCCACCTAAGACTGCTGATGCACAAGCAAGAACTCTTAAATGCATTCTTGCGTGCCCATATTATCGACCCTGCTTGAAGGGTGAAACGTTATACATGTAACGAGCAATTACAGAGTTACATTCTGCATTCTTTATTGAAAGAAGGGTGAATTTCAAGGCTCGTTTGCTTTGTCTTACAGAATATTAGGGAGAACTGATAGACGATTTCAGCTAGTGAACCATTATGACGCAATTGTATTAGCAAGGCTCTCGTCCTTATAGCTGCTTAGAAAAGCGTTGAAAGTGTCGCAAGGTTCCATTGCACACATAAATTGACGAAAAGACATCGATCCTACGACACCGACGCCAAAGACAGGTACAAATGGTCATGTGTGGCTCCGTTTCGTCTTCTCTAGGCAGCATTCGTTTGTGTTCCTTGAAGTACGCAAAAACAGGGTCCCATGAAATCTCGTCTAGTTCAGATAAATCTGAAGATAACGTGGCAGAGTGCTCCGAAAAAAAATTCGACAGATTCCACGTACCTGGGAATCCACGTTATGCGAAGCATGCGGAGGGAAGGTGACCATGTTTTATTTTTATATAGCGACACTTCATAATGATGCTAAATATATGTACAAATGTTGCACGCACACACATATTGAACAGTTTCAAACGTTTATAGAACCAGTCGTTTGCACTTGTGCAATGATGCCAACAGCAACATGCGTATTAGCAACACCCTAAGCAATAACCTGATATGAAGCGCTGGTGATCGCCAGGATGGTAGCCCAGGACACTGCTAAAAATTCAACTTAAGCGGATGACACCTAACTGCAATTGATGTCGACCCGATGTTACGGCTGTATTATAGGAGTACATAATTAATTTCATAAAATTGCGTAACCAGCCCTGCAACCACGTTTGAAGTTTCACGAACAGAAATGTCTATTTGAGAAGTAGATTCGAGACCAGGCGTGACTCTAGTAGAATACTTGATTGCTACGCAGAATCATTTGGGTAAACTCCTGCTGGAACCTTGACATAATTTTTTCCATTAGTCGGGTCAACGCTGTTTATGACAGTTTTTTCTTAGCTTTCATGCGTTAAAATTGACCACGTGTGTTCTTGTCGTTCCTGGGTAGACATTAAGAGTGAATCACATTTGGCACATACCCATATATCAGTGGCACATACCCGCCACACGTATGTCCCACTGTCTGGCGGGAACTGTTTGACCACATACGCGAAGGCATTGTGGAATACTTCATGTCTTAACTAGCGCGTCATATTCGCCACACTATCTTGCTTTTCCATATAAATTTTGCTTCACGCCAAGTTAAGGAGGTGATCACAGACCACGAGAGCACCCAGACGTAAGCGGCTAGATAGATAGATAGATAGATAGATAGATAGATAGATAGATAGATAGATAGATAGATAGATAGATAGATAGATAGATAGATAGATAGATAGATAGATAGATAGATAGATAGAAAGAGTGTTTGCAATACCCCTAAAAGTGCTTCACATTTAAAACTGTTTTCTGTTGGCGCACATCAACATTTCACCAATGCTGGACTGTGTTCTCTAGCGCAGACAGTGCCTAACCAGGGAGCCTTAGCCACGTCTTAGGAAATGTACCTAAAGCAAGAATTGTGCAATCGAGAGTCCACGGAAAAGTTTGTAAGTGACAATTAAGAATACGACCACTTTAGCTCTTGCAATTCAAGTTACTTCAAGTTTGTTGGTGTTCTTTCTTCGCAAGGTATTGCAATGTTTTTCATGCAGTTATATATATATATATATATATATATATATATATATATATATATATACATATATATATATATATATATATACATATATATATATATATATTTGTGTAATACCAAGGAATGTACAGGGGAAGTTATTAGAACCAAGGGAATGTAAATAAGAAAGAAAAGTGGGTGAAAAAAGAACCAGCCTTGAGCAGGAATCGAACCTACGACCTTCGAATAACGCGTTCGATGCTCTAACCACTGAGCTACCACAGGCTGTCGTAGCTCAGTGGTTAGAGCATCGACCGCGTTATTCGAAGGTCGTAGGTTCGATTCCTGCTCACGGCTGGTTATTTTTTCGCCCACTTTCCTTTCTCATTTACATTCCAATGGTTCTAATAACTTCCCCTGTAGATTCCTTGGCATTACTGTCTGTTAGATCTCATAATTATTGTGTCAAAACACGGAATAACGAGCCCTTAGGTATACACCTCTTTCCCATATATATATTTATATATATTTATATATATATATATATCAAATCAGGTTTCTATTATTCCATAATAAGATGTACCCAGAATAACTTTTGAAAATAAAAACATGAATAAAAACGTCATTTCCAAAGTGTACTATGATTGAAGAACTTCAATACATTATTATACATAATGGAGCAAACGAGCACAAGCTTCGTCTGTCATTGACGCTAAATCTATGCACAAATGTTGTACGCAGAGACACATGTTGAAGAGTTGCAGATGTTTATATAACGAGCTGTTTGCACTTGCGGAAACATGCCAACTGCAACATGCGTATTAGAAATACAAGAAACTGATATGAAGCGGTGATGCTCGCGAGGATGCTGACACTGGAACGTGCTGCATAAATCAACTTCAGCGCATGGCAACTAATCACAATTTACGTTAACCCGACGTGACGGCTGTATCAAAGGAGTGCATATGTAATGTTCATAAAATTGGGTAGACAGCTCTGTAACCACTATTCACGCTTCCCCATGATTAGCGTCTATTTGAAAAGTAGTTCCGTGACCTTGCGTAACTTTGTGGTAAAATGCTTCATTGCCACGCAGAACACTTGGGTTCAATTTCAGCTGTGACCCTCTCATTTATTATTTTCATTCGTCAGGTCGTCGCTACTGATATCGGGTATTTCTCAACGCTTGCGCGTTAAAACTGCCCATGTGTGTTGTCGTCGCTCCTGGGTAGATACTAAGACTCAATCACCCATGGCACTTACCCGCATACCAACTTCACATACCTGCCTGTGGGTATGCGTCACAGTCTGGCGGGAAGTGTTTGACGACGTACGTGACGGGATTGTCACAATATTCATGTCTTGACCAGTGCGCCATATTCGTCAAATCATCTTACCCTATCAAATTTTGGTTCCCGCCAAGTTAAGGGGGTGACCACGAGAGCACCCAAACGTATAAGCGGCAAGATAGATAGATAGATAGATAGATAGATAGATAGATAGATAGATAGATAGATAGATAGATAGATAGATAGATAGATAGATAGATAGATAGATAGATAGATAGATAGATAGATAGATAGATAGATAGATAGATAGATAGATAGATAGATAGATAGATAGATAGATAGATAGATATATTTCAAAGTCGCCGAACTTGCTAAGACATGCTTCGCATTCAGTACTTCCAAATTCCTCCGTGGGACCTAACGCAGTCCTAAATATAATGAGCCCAGTCCTAGAGCTCCATGCATTGAATCCAGACAGAATCCGGGTCTTGGTGGCATCAGAACAATTTGCTGTTTGTGCTAATACTCTCTAGTCTTGAACACTTGCAATTCATTTTTTTTTCTTTTTTTCTTTCACTGAATTAGTCAACTATTGGAGGCCAGATATGTTCTAAGGCATCTCCCTCTCCTTTTTTGTCATTTTGATGCGAAACACACTGGCATCTTTTGGATTTCAACTTCGTCACTGGGTTTTCTGGGGCGGTGAAGTTGAAGGGGCACTAAGAAGCAAAACAATTTTTGCGTACTATTGAAGTACAATTTCACAATCCCTAAAATGAAAATGTTACCGCGACATGGTTGCTGGTGAACGAAGATCGTGCTCAAATAAACTGGGAGTAGATACAGCCCCTTGAAATTCCCGCTACAAACACTGGCACTTGGGAATTTTGAAGGCGCCTACTAGTCTCGAGGTTTTGAAGGCGCCTAATTATTTTGAAAATTCTACGTAGCTTCTAACCAATTACATTGACGGAAATCGTCATATCTGCTTGGCATACACCTAGCCAACGAAGTTTCGGAAAATTACAATGATCCTTTATCACGAAAATGCAGAAAATACACTTTGAAAAATAAAGAATGAAAAGCTGCGCTTCGGGCGCTTTAAGTACTGTAGCGGCGGATACGGCGAACAGCCACTTGCGAATGGGCAAGCCTCGACCTTAAGAAGCTTCACCCCTAAAAAAATCCTCTTGTGTTCCGTGCACCACGTCAACTAAACTTTTGGCGGTATGCAGCGGGTAGCATCAAGTAACAAAATAAATACTTACGTTGTTGTATCGATACAGGAGTAGCTTCACGCACTGATTCAAAAATTTAGCTGAGAAGAATTTTGATCCTCGTTTATGGGTAACGAATGCACTAACTTTTCCTGCGTAATTCTTTTTTCGTGAAAACCGTTTGAAACGACCAATTTTTTAACATAAAAGGTACGACTACTATTAGCACATATCGCTGAAATAGAGAAATAAAGAAAAGTACCCTTCTAATAACTATATAGGTTGGCTAAGTCAAAATATTGCTTTTTGTCCCGCATCTCATTATGCTCCACATCACCATACTCCAAAGATATTACATTTTGAAAGAGGGCACCATCACTTGGTGTCATGGCTACATTCTGCTTCCGGCAACCACGCTGAGCAGATCGTAATGTCATGTGCTCCAGTGAAGCGACAATATCAGCCAGTACGGGCTTCGGTACTAAGAACACGGATGACAAAGAATGCCGGTTTCTTTTGGCTGTGCTGTCAAAAGAGAAACACCATGTTTTATCCGGGCATGACGGCGCCAGGGCTTCGAAGTTAGAAGATGTTCAGGACGCGTTGACGCCGTTGGTCCTGCTGCCCGAGCCTTGTCGGTATAAGTTAAACCACTTGTGAGAAGTCAACTTTGATGAAGTAGCTCCCCAAAAACGCATATTTGCTTTGAAGAAGCTCCAGGTGAAGGGACGGCGTTGTGTCATCGTCGACCCGCAAAGCCTGCAAGAAAAGGTCAGGCTGCCCTGGCTGCTGCACGGAGCAAGTGACGAAAATGTGCGGGCTTCACTGGCAACATTTGGCAAAGTGGTGGAAGTCAGTGGTGAGCGGTGGCACGTTCTGAACGTGACAGAGAAGTTCTCAACCACTAAGACAGTCCTTTTAAAGTAAAGAGCGGTTTTAAGTTCGAAGACTTTCCCCAACAGATCCGCGTGAACCAGAGCTAGAGACGTACAAGGTGGCGAGGCCTCCTGGACACTTGACGGCGCGTGTCATCAAGCCGACACCAGCTGAACTTCTATGTGTTGTTGCGTTTGGCGGGTCACCCTTTTACCGCTGCCCCCATAACAAAAGAAAGGCAGCCGCCTAATTTTGTAAAGATAAGGAGCAGAGCCAAGACGCCCTGCTGTTTCCATGTACTGGGCACTGCGTGGCTGAAATTACTCTACTGAGCACCGCTGTCCTTCGGGTCCGCGCAGAGACGCAGCACGTGGCGTCTTCGTGTCCCGGTAAAAGCCACAATGGCGAGCTTCCGCCGATCACGGATGTCGGACCACCATGCTGTGCGCCTCTGACTGATGAGCCGCCGAAGCTGAAATCAGTACCAGATGTCCAGGTATGGCCCCTCGGAGGCGCCTTGACCGCGATCACTGTTCGACAAAGCTAGGGTGGTCGGCGCCAGTGGCGGGATGACAAACACGTTTCACCCCATTCACTGGAAGCAAGATTCGCCGGAGGAGGCAGCATCGCCGGGACCATACACGTGTTTGGTTTGTGTATGTGTGTTTCTTTGGGGCGTTGCTGGCATAAGGACACTCTTGTGTGCTGTGGGACAGTGCCGTGTGAACTCGCTTGCTGGATTTCGTGCCGACCGGTTGTGCCCTCGCGATCTCCGGCGTCAGCGTAGCTCTGGCCGACTGGGCTCGCCCTACATCATCTCCTGACGCCGACGACCTTCGACGACAGTGTAGCTCTGACCGACTGGACTTGCTCTACGCCATCTACTGACGCCTACAAGAGCTCTCGCAAGTGGTGCCCCGTCCTCGGACTCCTGTGACTGTGTTTCCATCTTTGCTATCTCTACTATCCCCTCGATTTGTCGTCGCTCTCTTCGGCGCACCACCTCACGCCTCTTCCTCTTTTCGACACCTTTACTCTTACCCTTTAATTCCTCCTCACCCACATCCCTTGTGAGCTACTGTTGAGGTGGCGCTCGCTGAAGCAGACAGTTACGGGGCTCACTTTTCTCTTCCTTTCTCTCTTAATAACCACTTAGAGAGTGTCGTATGGACCAATTCCCCAATCTGGGGATTTGGGGAGATGAAACTGTATTAAATCAGCCCTCGCGGGCTGCTTAGGCTGGTTCACGGAGCTTGTTCAATAGACAGCCTTTTTCAATGTAGAGCTTTCAATGTAGAGCTTCGTGTTAGAGAGCCGTGCCATGTAAATACAAAGCTCCACATCCTCCTGCCTCGGCATCTTAATCGCGGATTTCCAGTGCTGCAAACCCTGGTCGCTACAACTCGATGACAGCGGTAAGGTAACACTCAGTGACGAATAGCGACATGGACTGGACGTCAGCCGAAATCCCTAGCCCTGGAATACGGCGGGATGAAAGCAGCGAACTGCGACCGCACGTAATCGGGTGGGTGCCTGGCTTTGCGCTTGAGATGTATCGGGTCTTTTAGCCTAAACCCGTTAAAATACAGAAAAAACGGACAACTGCCTAGCCCCTGCGGTTGTTAGTAAGGCACAGAGCAGCACTCGATGTTTATATCAGCGAGTAGGCTAAGAAACAGAGCTCAGATAATTTAGTGGCAACTCCTGAGTTTTGCGGGAGTTGTAAGGGTACAATGCGGGGAACATTTTGGGAAGTTGAAGAGCGCAGATGGGTGCAAAAGAAATAGGAAAAGGTTAGAGAGTGACGTTGGCCACGTAGTGCTACTTGTGTGCTTATGCTTTCGATTTCCGCTGTGGGATTTACCAGGCTTCAGTTTCTCCAGACCCAGCATTGGAACGCTGATTGGTTCGCGTTTTTTTCACAGCTGAACCAAAGCAAAGTAGTCACCATGAACCTGATGAGATTAGCGAGAGTTAACCTGTTGAACTTGTGTTGGGATCTCGACCTGGAATTCGAGGACGATATGCCTGCATCTGAACTGCATGAAGTAATTATCGAAAGTAAAAGTAACAAGCGCGATGTTGAGCACTTCGGGAATACGTATTTATTGGAACAGGAATAGATAGAGAAACAGCGAATAAGGGAGAAAGAACACAGGAAGGTGATGCAAGAAATTTCTGATGAGCAGGAAAGGTTCAAACACGAGTGCGAAAGACTTGAATGCAGGTTAGATGCGAAGAAGAGGAGTGGTCAATTGGTACAGGTAGAACACGAGAAGTGCGAGCAATAGTTGAGGGCGGTGCGAATTGGAGCCGACGGAAAAGCTAGCACCTACGAGGGTAGCAGCAGGTTCATGAATGAACCAAGGTTGACAGCAGTGAAAGAAGCTGTCCTAAGAGGAGGGGCCGACAAAGGCCAGAATGAATTTGGTGAAGTGCTGTGCCAGAAAAATTCTAGTGAAACAGCTAAGATAGTTCTAGACGACTTGAAACAGACAAAAGTGATAGTGTGCCAATGTTGTATTTTGCCGGTGAAGTTGAAGGAGGTTTCGACCCGATAGGCAAGAACACCAGTATTAGGCCAGCAGGGTATGTGGAAGTAGCACAAGGTGCAGTAATTCTGGACAGCTCCCAGGAATCTGAGCTTGGTTCACCTGAGAGTATCGCAACGGTAGATCCTGCAAGCGATGTCCAAGAGGATTTCAACCCGCTAGGCAGGAACACCGGAGGGAGTTCAAGAGAGAGAGAGAGCAAAAGTAGACATGGTTAAGGATAATGCAGTTGTGAGCAGTTCCCTGGAATGTGAGCTAGCTTCTTCGGAAGAAAACAGCTGCATTGTTACGAGACGCGTTAACCTGTCCGGCAGTCTAGAGAGTGAGCGAAAAGATGATTTATGCGCAAATCATTTATACTGCGTGGGCAAGACAGGTAAGGAAATCAGAAAAAGCATAGGCGAAAGTGGCGTCTTAAAGGCAAGAGAATGACAAAGAGCACAGCCTACTTGACGAAAGTTACTAATCGTTTGAGGGCAGTTTACCGAAGTAGGCATTTGTCGTCGTAGCTCCGAGCCGTCAGATGGGAAGGAAAAGAAACGTGCGCTGGGTGATCATGCAAACAGAAGGAAGTGGCGTAGTAAGTAGAATGAGGTCTTTGTCATGTGCGCCAAAGTTGATTTGCAAGTGTCCGAGTCGCCGCACGAGGAGAAAAAGAAAGGCAGGTTGGTTCAAAGGCCAAAATGAAGACAGAAGAAACGGGGCAGTCGTCCTCCCGTCGTTCTATCCACCGCAGGTTTGATGTGGCGCGGGAGTACAAAGTCAGTGGTCCTCAAAATGCAGCCGAACGAGGGGGACAACTCTCTGCGCCAGCGAAAAGCTTATTGGGGCTCGGAGGCGATGCGAATTGCTTTCGCGATTGTTGTAGTCCCCATAGATAAGAAGGACCCAGACAGTGCGACCACTACGCGTACGGCTGAAAAATGAGTGAACAGCTTTTAGCTTTTGAGAGATGGTCACTCACGGAATTGATTGTTTCGGTTTGAACTTTTGTTTTGACTGTTTTGTTAGTTTTGGTTTTGTAACAATTTTAGTATTTCGGCTACCAAACAGCGTTTAGGTAACTTATTTCACGATTTGTTTTTTACTTAGGCATTGTATATTTTGGTTTTAAAGGTTACGTGCTGCGCGGTTGTATACCTACACGCCTAGGAGCGTTTGTCGAGTAAGAGTGACGTTAGAACGGAGTTTGAGTGAGTGCGGAGACGCAAGGACATTCCTTGTAAGTTTTTCAGGGTTCATGCGGAAGTTTTTGTTGTTATTTTTGTTTGCTTCGCATGTGGCTGGACGTGAGTAAAAATGTAAGTTCATTAGGTTACGTGTACGTTTTAGAAAGGTGGTAACCACAAGGAAAAGTTAATCAGTAGTTCATCCATGCAGTAGCGTAAAGCGTGCGTTTGCGGACGTGTGATGTTGATGTTCCTGGTGCTTGTACAGCATGACAGTTATCTCTTTGTCAGCTCAAAGAAAACGCATGACTAGCTTTGGCGGCACAAAATTTGGGGGCCTGAAAAATACCGTGAAGCAAAATGCTATATTTTATTAGTATAACGCCTGGTAGGTTACAGCGGAGAACTAACGCCGGCACACATGTATGTCATCAATTGGGAATTAATTTTCTTGAGAGCTGTTTAATGGGACGATTATTTTCGAACAAAGATTGAGAGCTTCGGTGAAAGCTCAGAGAAACGCTTTGATTGCTGCTTTGTGCTTTAGTTTTACATTTTAAGAATTGTTCTTTTGACATCAATTTTCGGACTCGATGTGTCTCAGTGCGGGCAGGGCGCTCTCCCGTGCCTATGGCTGTGTGCATTTCTGTGAAATCACAGGAAGGAAAGGTCCTTGGATGACTGAAGATTGCCCTGTGGCATTATCGACAGTTGCTTGGATGACGCCACCAAACAACGACGCTTCTGTCACCTTCAGGTCGCGAGTTTTCCGCCGGTGGACAAGCTGTTGCGTTTGGCGGGCCACCCTTGTGCCGTGGCCGCCAGAACAGAAGAAAGGCCACAGCCTCATTTTGTGGAGATAAGAAGCAGCGCCAAGACGCCGGGCTGTTCATGTACTGGGCGCTGCGTGGCATAAATTACTCTATGGAGCACCGCTGTCCTTCGGGTCCACGCAGATTTCTGACACGTGGCGTCTTCGTGCCCCGGTAAAAGCCACAATGCCAAGATTCTGCCGATTACGGACGTTCAACCTCGCTGTGCGTCTCTGACTGATGAGCCGCCAACGCTCAAATCAGTACCAGATGTCCAGGTATGGCACCTCGGAGGTGCCTAGACTACGGTCACTGTTCGACAAAGCTTGGGTGGTTGGCGCGAGCCGCGAGATCAGAAACACGATTCACCCCGCTCGCTGGAAGCAAATTCACCGGAGGAGGCAGCATACCCAGGATCATACACGTTTTTGGTTTGTGTACGTGTGTTTTTTGGGGGCAGTGCTGGCAAAACGACACTCGCGTGTGCTGCGAGACATGTTATTGAACAGTGCCGTAGGGATCTGGGGAGATGAGGCTGTATTCAATGAGCCCTCGCGGACTGCTTAGGTTGGTTCACGGAGCTTGTTCAATAGACAGCCTTTTTCAATCTAAATCCTTTAATTTACAGCTACGGGCCAGAGAGCCCGTGCCATGTATATAATGTAACTAAACCTTTTCTACGAAGTTGAACCTTCTCCTGCCTCGACATCTTGATCCCGGATCTCCCGTGCCACAAACGCTGGTTGCAACAGAATCGACGAGGCAGCGGCGCCAGTGGAGGCGGACATTGAAGCGGAGCCCCGGGAAGAGGCGATGCGAAGTTAGGAAGTGCGGACAAGAGGTGCGTCACAACGGCCAGACTAAAAAGCGTTTTAGTGCGATACTTTGGAACCTGCAGAGACTATCATCGAAAGCGAGAATACAGTTCTCACGAAACTGCATCATTATTTGAGAGCGCATTAAATACAGGGACAAAGAGGAAGACGAAATAAGCGCTCCGAGAGGGCTTCTGTCATTTTTTTTTATTTTGCCTTTGTAGTTTAAGCGTGCTCTCTAGTAACGGTGAATACCTACCAACTCACCTATTTTTTTAGTTCGATGTATAAAATAGGCCTCAAAGAAGGCGGTTCAATCTGAGAACTGAACCCAATATCGCAACTGACGAGAGAGTGGCAGATAAGGTGAAACAAAAGAACGCCGGCAAGCAGGATAATACCGGAGGCGGAAAGCCATAGGCTAGATGTGAAAAATAGGCACCATGCTCTGGGCATACTTCATTTCTTATTGCAGTCAAAATAGCACTTTATAGCTGCCCTCAATGTCAGATCAGTCTAACATTGGCCAGAAAGGCGGTCATAGCCTTCTTAAAGGTAACTCTAAGTATACGCACGGCTATAGCAATTTTTAGGATGGAGGCTCTTTAGGCCGTGGGTCATTCCCTCCTCCGTTTGCAGTACGTAGCCACCTCTAGATTATGACTTCTTCAATAGATGGTGGGCTGTATATATGTCCTTGGGAATAATATAACAAGAAGGCGTTAGTGGTTCTAGCACCATATCCACAGAGTGAGTGATGATAAGTGGGGCAAAGGGTCTGGCAATCCATGTGCCCAACCGTTCGTGCATCCATCCGTCTGTCCGTGCTTCCGTCCGTCCGTATGTGAGTTCGTCCATTCGTCCGTCCATCTGTCTCTCTATGCATGCTTCCGTCCACCCGACTGTCCGTCCATCCGTCAGCTATCTCTGCTCCCGTCCATCTGTCCGTGCGTTCATTCATCTTTTTATCTGTCCGTCTATCCATCTGTGACTCCTTCCGTCCGTGCTTCCGTTCGTCCATCCATGCTTCCGTGCATCTGCCCATGCATCTGTACTGGGTGCTCGCTTTTTGTTCGCGCAAATACTAGTGCAATGTTTCGGTACAACGTTCCTTGTATAACATGTCATTTTGAATGAACGGCATCCATTCAAAGTAGCAGTAGTAGTAGTAGTAGCAGTAGTAGTACGTTATTTACAGTAAACCTTATACAGAGCTCACTGCAGGGGCAAAGGGCTAAAGGCGAACAGCCTGACAAAGGCCCTTGTCCCTTAATAATTAATATAATTAAATAAATATTTAAAGTAACATAACTGATCCGCCTTGAACATAAAATGTTTTTTGAATATTGAAGCAGTTCGTGAATTTCTTAAAACAACGCCATGCTTTTTCTGGATAGCTATTACCTTTTGGCAATTTCTTTGGGATGTCTCCGAGACTGCCGTTTCATAAGTCCCTTCAGAATGAAAAGGCAACTAGGGCCTACTTATAATTATCTGCATTGTTTTAAAGAAACAACTGACTGTTCGAGCCTATGCGGTTATTAGGTGGTTAACATGTGTGTTCCAGTTTCATTCTTCCTGAAACAACGCGCCAATAAATTTTTGTTCCCTCACAAGTGCAGTGCAAATTCATTAAAGTTTTGCAGTTATGTTACAATAGGTTTGTTCGTAGACCAGCATATAATATAGGTTCTTTTTTTTTCGCATTCAAGCGCAAATGATTTTCCTATAACCAATCAAAAAGGTGGCTTGGATAGTTATTTACGCCTATTTTAATTCATAATAAAATGTCTGATGTAAAAAAACATTCGTATCATCAGCGTGCACAACAAGATCGAGAGAATGATGTACGTTGATAATAAGCAAGGAACAATGTTGGACCAATAAGGACCCTTGGGGCAATTCTTTGTTTAGTTTATTTTTATAGATATTTAATGTTGATTTGTACAAACTGGTAGCAACCTTCCAAGTAACTCTTTTAAAACTTTAGTGTTCCTCCCCACACTCCATACTTTAATAATTTATTATTGAATAGTGCGAATTGTATGAAGCCCTCCGATGAGCAAGAAAGAGCCCAAGTGTGTATTTTTCCTGTTAATTTTTCGTATCTCTAAATATCTAACCTTTATTTACACAGTAGTGCTTCTTCCGTTGATTTAATTTTTGGTTAAAGTCATGCTGACTTGTTATTTCATGCTTATTAAAAAGTCAGGTAGTATATTCAACATTACCCCTTCAAAAATTTCACTTTGTTGGAAGCACATATACAGGGCGATAGCACGCTATACTATTTACATCAACACCTTTATGTAGTGCAGTGACTTCTTCCACCTTTAGATGCTCAGGAAATACGCCGTTAGTGAAGGAGAGGTTGATAATATAAGCCAACACATCAGAAATCAGCGGTGTTCTCATTTCCTACTCGACAGAACTTTTCATAAATTTTTGATGCAACAACAATTTTAAGCTTACCGATTAGTTTTCTACTTTAGCCGAATCTGTGGGTATGATAAAAATAGAATGGAGCATTGTAGTGGATGCAGGATTACCTCTATTGTGAAGAGCCAGCACGTCAACGCGGCTGAGCGGCTGGAGGGAAGTGAAGAGTCGACCAGCGTGCCCGACCAACTGGCGTTTTCTCTCCACCTCCGTTCTTTACAATACTACAGCTCAACCGTTGAACCTTGCGGCTCTAGCCACGTGTCTGTAGCTGCGTGGGCCATCGGCAGCGTGCGTTGCTCCATCTTAGGAACGCCGTTCACACTTCCTCTATTAAGGACTTCGCTATCCGATCGCTGCCGCAGCCACGCACTGAATCAACCGCGCACTGTGTCAACGCCTCTTCGGTGGCACAGCCATCCGATGGACTTCTGCTTGACGACCTGCAACCGCACACAGTACTACACAGCAGAAGCACAAGTTCACGATCCGCTGCTTCCACTACAGCAGCTTCACTTTAGGCCTTCGACTCCACTGCCATGCGGATGGATGCTACTTCAGTAGCATCCAACTCTCTCGGACTTGTTTTCACATACAGCAGCCCAAGCGTCCTCTGCATCGACGCCAGAACTCACCATCCCCACTGCGAACGCAGCTTTAGGCAACCTCAACGTGATCACGTATGCAATGTCTACCATGAGGAAGTCCCTTCAAGACACCAGCGCATGCATCACATGAACGTTGGTACGTACAGCACTTCCTCCGCCATCGCTTACCGCACATCTTGAATTTCGTTGATTCCAACGCTTTGGCTGCAAACCTTTGATGCATTAGCCCGTCACTATTTTGGTCTCACGGCGTTAAAGTTTTGCTTGCCGTGAGCCAACTACATGATTAGGCCAAAACATGGCATCGTTACGACGGCTCTAACCACAGCTTTCCAACCGCCTGGGGTGCAACCATAGTAAGTGCCTTACGCCCGCTCTCGCCCACGTACCAGGGCCAGTCCATGTGGATGCGATCACGCCGGCAAGGTCCCACTGAAGATGTTTCGAACTACATCTATGAGTAGCTTCAGCTTCTCAACGTCTGTGGCATCACGTGGTGGTCTCCCGTTGCGCGCCAGTACGCAGTTGACTGAATTCGGGACGCCACTCATGCGGCCATTATGTCCTCTCAGGTGGCGGAGATCTCACCGACTTTCTCCATTCACAAGGCCGCAGAACTCCAGCAGAGTACTCAACGCCACCTCGCTCTCGGCATGCCACAGCAGGCTGAACCGTCCCCAACCACTTTCACGCGACCGGGTTGCTTTTTTTTCTGGACGTTTTTCACACAACGCCAAGGAATACCGCCAATCGTCGCAGTCTCGTATTTAGTACAAAGCTTTCCAAACTCGGCAGTTACCGGTGCATGTCGAAGAGATTTGCAAATTGTCAGCACTTGTGGGTACCGGTGCCAAATAGACGGCGCTACACTGACGTCACGCTGCCACGCTATTTTTCCGTGTGCTCAGCCTGCACTCCATGGACTTGGAGGCATCGCTACTCCAGTATGGTGCTTGACGTGAATGTCCCGACGACAGCAAGACAAAGTTTTTTCCAGCCATCCCTATCTTAGAAGACTTGCCTACCGACATGACTCTGGGCGTGTATTTCCTTCTTGCAGACTATGTCCAGATCACAATCGACAGCGGCCGTATAGGTCTGCGGCCTTCGTCAATTGAAGCTGCGCAGGCACCAACGCTGAGAGGTGAGCCACCGCCTGGTCCGCTTACGTTGTGTTCTGTACTTGCGCAGATTAAAGCATTATTCGCCGTCACTATACCGCCAATCTTCCAGGCACTAAGCTATCATTGAATCACATACCAACTGGGCACCACTCTTCGATATGCGTACGGCTTAGAAGATACGCTGAGAGTGGGTGCACTGTTATCGCAGATCAAGTACGCGAAATGCTCTCCGTGGGCATAATTAAGCCTTTGTCAAGTACATGGGCAGCGCCTGTCGTGCTCGTGCATAAGTACGGATCTATGCGGTCATGCGTAGACGTCAGGCCGCTAAACAAGCCCACGACGCCCTACTTATAATCCTTGCCCAGAATCGCGGACATTATTCACAAAGTTCGCCACTGCAGATTCTTCTCTCGTCACTCGATGTACGCAAAAGGTAATGGCAGATTAGCGTCGCTGAAGAGAATAAGTGCAAAACAGCCTTTCGCACTTCGTCCTGCCTATGCAAATTCAACTGCATGCCTTTTGGGCTCCCAACAACCCCTAACACAATTGAGCGTCTGATTAAATCCATATTAGGCTCACTGAAGAACCAGGCCTGCGAGGTTTATTTTGATGGCAAACTCATCGTAACACCACTGAAGACGAAAACCTGCTCAATTTAAACAGAGTGCTACGCAGACTCTACGACGTGAACTTCCGCTTAAACCGAGATAAGTGCCAGTTCGATCTGTCTAAAAAACGGCAGCATATCCACGGAGTGAATGCTGGAGAGTGGGGCGAAACATCCGTCCGTCGATTCGTTCTTGCTTCCGTCCGTAATGCGTCCGTCTGTGTGACAATTCGTGCGTCCATTCGCCCGTCCATGCATGCGTCTGTTCGTGCGTCCGCACGTCCGTCTGTGCGTCCGTCCCTGCATTCGTCCATGCATCCGCCCTGCGTTCATCCATGCGTCCATCCGTCGGTACAGCCATTCGTGAGTCCATCCATGCAACTGTCTGCGTGTCCGTTCGTCCATCTATTCAGCACTCCAAGTACCACCATCTCGCATCTTTTCATTATATATCCCGCATGTGCACCGCCATCCAGCGGACATTCCAAGGACTAAACGAGAGGTGGCACACGCACACTTTCATACGGCTTGCGCTTCGCGTCTAGTTCCCACCTTTAACCACCTCGAGTTCATGGTATATACCAGTTCTCTGTATTCATGGCACTGTGCCCCAACGTTCGCTAAACCTTTCTAACACCGTGGAGGTTACGCGCAGCGAGTATAACGTGGCAACACTTTCTTGTGAGATAGGGCTCAATGTACATGCCAATGGCTGCTAATGGGGAATGAGAGACCGGAGAATTTGGCTTTCACTGTCTTACGGCTTGCGCTTTGGATCTACTTGCCACTTTTAACCTCCTCGAGCTCGTGGTATATACTAGTTGTCTGTATTCATGGCTCTGCGCCCCAACGCTCGCTAATCCTTTCTAAAACAAAGGAGGTTACACCCAGCGAGTATAACGTGGCAAACCTTTCTTGTGAGATAGGGCTCAATGTACGTGCCAATGGCTGCTAATGGGGAATGAGAGAGAGGAGAATTCGGCTTTTACTTTCTTACGTCTTGCGCTTCGTGTCTACTTGCCACTTTTAACCTCCTCGAGCTCGTGGTATATACTAGTTCTCTGTATTCATGGCACTGCGCCCCAACGCTCGCTAATCCTTTCTAAAACAAAGGAGGTTACGCCCAGCGAGTATAACGTGGCAAACCTTTCTTGTGAGATAGGGCTCAATGTACGTGTCAATGGCTGCTAATGGGGATTGAGAGAGCGGAGAATTCGGCTTTTACTTTCTTACGGCTTGCGCTTCGTGTCTACTTGCCACTTTTAACCACCTCAAGTTCGTGGTATATGCTAGTTCTCTGTATTCTTGGCACTGCGCCCCAACGCTCGCTAAACCTTTCTAAAACCAAGGAGGTTACGCCCAGCGAGTATAGGTGGCAACACTTTCTTGTCAAATAGTGCTCAATGTACATGCCAATAGCTGCTTATGGGGAATGAGAGACAGTAGAATTCGTCTTTTACTTTCCTATGGCTTGCGCTTCGGATCTACTTCACACCTTTAACCACCTCGAGTTCGTGGTATATACTAGTTCACTAGTTCACTGTATTCATGGCACTGCGGCTCGACGCTCGCTAAACCTTTCTAAAATCAAGAAGGTTACGCCCAGCGAGTATAACGTGGCAAACCTTTCTTGTGAGATAGGGCTCAATGTACGTGCCAATGGCTGCTAATGGGGAAGGAGAGAGAGGAGAATTTGGCTTTTACTTTCTTACGGCTAGCGCTTAGGATCTACTTCCCACCTTTAACCACCTCGAGTTCGTGGTATATACTAGTTCACTGTATTCATGGCACTGTGGCTTGACGCTCGCTAAACCTTTCTAAAACCAAGGAGGTTACGCCCAGCGAGTATAACGTGGCAAACCTTTCTTGTGAGATAGGGCTCAATGTACGTGCCAATGGCTGCTAATGGGGAACGAGAGAGAGGAGAATTCGGCTTTTACTTTCTTACGGCTTGCACTTCGGATCTACTTCCAACCTTTAACCACCTCGAGTTCGTGGTATATACTAGTTCACTGTATTCATGGCACTGCGGCTCGACGCTCGCTAAACCTTTCTAAAACCAAGGAGGTTACGCCCAGCGAGTATAACGTGGCAAACCTTTCTTGTGAGATAGGGCTCAATGTACGTGCCAATGGCTGCTAATGGGGAATGAAAGACACGAAAATTTGGCTTTTACTTTCTTACGTCTTGCGCTTTGGATCTACTTCCCACGTTTAACCAACTCGAGTTAGTGGTATATACTAGTTCACTGTATTCATGGCACTGCGGCTCGACGCTCGCTAAACCTTTCTAAAACCAAATAGGTTACGCCCAGCGAGTATAACGTGGCAACCCTTTCTTGTGAGATAGGGCTCAATGTACATGCCAATGGCTACTAATGGGGAATGAGAGACGGGAGAATTCGGCTTTTACTTTCTTACGGCTTGCGCTTCGGATCTACTCCCCACCTTTAACCACGTCGAGTTCATGGTATATACTAGTTCACTAGTTCACTGTATTCATGGCACTGCGGCTCGACGCTCGCTAAACCTTTCTAAAACCAAGCAGGTTACGCCCAGCAAGTATAACGTGGCAAACCTGTCTTGTGAGATAGGGCTCAATGTACATGTCAATGGCTGCTAATGGGGAATGAGAGAGAGGAGAATTCGGCTTTTACTTTCTTACGGCTTGCGCTTCGGATCTGCTTCCCACCTTTAACTACCTCGAGTTCGTGGTATATACTAGTTCACTAGTTCACTGTATTCTTGGCACTGTGGCTCGACGCTCGCTAAACCTTTCTAAAACCAAGGAGGTTACGCCCAGCAAGTATAACGTGGCAAACCTTTCTTTTGAGATAGGGCTCAATGTATGTTCTAATGGCTGCTAATGGGGAATGAGAGAGAGGAGAATTTGGCTTTTACTTTCTTACGGCTAGCGCTTAGGATCTACTTCCCACCTTTAACCACCTCGAGTTCGTGATATATACTAGTTCACTGTATTCATGGCATTGCGGCCTGACGCTCGCTAAACCTTTCTAAAACGAAGGAGGTTACGCCTAGTGAGTATAACGTGGCAACCCTTACTTGTGAGATAGGGCTCAATGTACATGTCAATGGCTGCTAATGGGGAATGAGAGACACGAGAATTCGGCTTTTACTTTCTTACGGCGTGCGCTACGAATCTACTTCCAACCTTTAACCACCTCGAGTTCATAGTATATATTAGTTCTCTGTATTCATGGCACTGCACCCCAACCGTCGCTAAACCTTTCTAAAACCGAGGAGGTTATGCCCAGTGAGTAACCTGGCAACCCTTTCTTGTGAGATAGGGCTCAATGTACATGCCAATGGCTGCTAATGGGGAATGAAAGACACGAGAATTCGGCTTTTACTTTCTTACGGCTTGCGCTTTGGATCTACATCCCACATTTAACCAACTCGAGTTAGTGGTATATACTAGTTCACTGTATTCATGGCACTGCGGCTCGACGCTCGCTAAACCTTTCTAAAACCAAATAGGTTACGCCCAGCGAGTATAACGTGGCAACCCTTTCTTGTGAGATAGGGCTCAATGTACATGCCAATGGCTGCTAATGGGGAATGAGAGACGGGAGAATACGGCTTTTACTTTCTTACGGCTTGCGCTTCGGATCTACTTCCCACCTTTAACCACCTCGAGTTCGTGGTACTTACTAGTTCACTAGTTCACTGTATTCATGACACTGCGGCTCGACGCTCGCTAAACCTTTCTAAAACCAAGGAGGTTACGCCCAGGATAATGACGTGGCAAACCTTTCTTGTGAGATAGGGCTCAATGTACGTTCCAATGGCTGCTAATGGGGAATGAGAGAGAGGATAATTCGGCTTTTACTTTCTTACGGCTTGCGCTTCGGATCTACTTCCCATCTTTAACCACCTCGAGTTCGTGGTATATACTAGTTCACTAGTTCACTGTATTCATGGCACTGCGGCTCGACGCTCGCTAAACCTTTCTAAAACCAAGGAGGTTACGCCCAGCGAGTATACCGTGGCAACCCTTTCTTGTGAGATAGAGCTCAATGTACATGTCAATGGCTGCTAATGGGGAATGAGAGACAGGAGAATTCGGCTTTTACTTTCTTACGGCGTGCGCTTCGAATCTACTTCCAACCTTTAACCACCTCGAGTTCATAGTATATATTAGTTCTCTGTATTCATGGCACTGCACCCCAACGCTCGCTAAACCTTTCTAAAACCAAGGAGGTTATGCCCAGTGAGTATAACCTGGCAACCCTTTCTTGTGAGATAGGGTTCAATGTACATGCCAATGGCTGCTAATGGGGAATGAAAGACACGAGAATTCGGCTTTTACCTTCTTACGGCTTGCGCTTTGGATCTACTTCCCACGTTTAACCAACTCGAGTTAGTGGTATATACTAGTTCACTGTAATCATGGCACTGCGGCTCGATGCTCGCTAAACCTTTCTAAAACCAAATAGGTTACGCCCAGCGAGTATAACGTGGCAACTCTTTCTTGTGAGATAGGGCTCAATTTACATGCCAATAGCTGCTAATGGGGAATGAGAGACGGGAGAATTCGGCTTTTACTTTCTTGCGGCTTGCGCTTCGGATCTACTTCCCACGTTTAGCCACTTCAAGTTCGTGGTATTCACTAGTTCACGGTAATCATGGCACTGTGTCTCGACCCTCGCTAAACCTTTCTAAAATGGAGGTTACGCCCAGCGAGTGTAGCGTGGCAACGCTTTCTTGGCAAATAGTGCTCGATGTATATGCCAATGGCTGCTAATGGGGAATGAGAGACGGTAGAATTCGGCATTTAGTTAACGCGCCCGCTGCAATTTTTTTATTGTGCAACAACGTACACGAGAAATCTCCTACCGGTGCCACCTTGCAGGTCAAAACGTAAGACTGGTTAAATGCTACGACCACAACTTCTACGAGGGACGAACAGGTGCCGCTTTAATGAGCTTCGCCCCTAAAAATTGGCCCCGTATCTGCATGATACACTACAAATGTCGTCGCAAGACGACAGTCTTGCGTCTGCAGAGAGGGAACAAAACGCTTATTTAGTGTTCTGCGCAAGAAAATTGGTTAATGGTATTCTGGAGGCGCTGCGTTTGAGTGCCTCGAGCATGCAGCGGAGGTGAACGAGTGCATCAAGTCACGTCACACGTGAGACATGAGCGCTATCTGGCAGTTATCATAGAAAACGAAGCGCGTGGTGTGCGCGCCCGTCTCTGTGGTGATAAGGTGTAGAACGCAAGGTGACAAGTAGGTGCCACCACCATGTCATCTTAGCAAAGCATTGGAAACACTTGTCTTTTCATGCAAGCGTTGCATGGTCAGCCCAGCGTGATGAACGCTACGGTCCTTATAATTACTTATGTAAGCCTTTTCTAGTAAAAAGGCACACATACAGAGTATTGACGTGTTGTTATGATGCCTCAGATATGCGCAATAATTGATTTATAATTGACAATCACACAAGTATGAACGCTGAATCTTGAGCAATATTGGATGGGGCTGCGGATGGGGTCGGCCGTTTGGAGTATTGTTTGGCCACTTTGGTGCAATTTAAGATACTGTTAAGGACGGACAAACAGAGAAAAGTACAGACAGACAGACAAACAGACCAAAATTTTTGCGTCGAAGGTCTCCAAGAAAGACTATCTTCTTTAAAAGCAAGGCAATTGCTTCAGTCATGGCCGTGTCACCTCTAGCTGTCTGCCGGAATCTCTAGGGACACGGCAGCAGCGAACGCTTGGCTGATTATGTCGCGCTGGACGTTGGGGTTTTGGCTGCGATGCAGGGCCTCCCAGGATTCTGCAGTGTGCGAACTATCGTTTTGGCTTCTACATAACAACACCATGTGGACAAAACTTGCTACGTCACCACGAAATTTCTACTGGGACCAGAAAACTTTGGGATGCCGCTAACTGCGAAGTGCGGGGTTTGGAAAAAAACCCTGGTTTCTAACACTCGCCACAAAGCCTCGTTTTTCTTTGTCAGTGAGTACTCTGCTCTCGGCTATACTTGCTGATTTAGCCTGTGGTGTGCGACGATTTTATGGTATGTGCGCATATCCTCGCTTCTTTGTTCACTAACACGGGAAGTTCCTGGGATCGACTGGCAGGCGAGACCTCGGAACGTTTACGCTTCGAACACCAGGCTTACCAGCTGGAATCCAGTGGCATGTGTCGATATCAATCAGATCCACGGCCGATAATAAACACCCAACTGCAAAATTTTGCGCAGCACCGAATCGTTCAAAAACCTTTATTCTTGATTTGTCGGGAAACTGCACAGACGCCTGTTCGTCGTACCGTGTGAGGACAGGCAACTAAGAGTTCTAGGGACGCCACTAACACTGATGACGCGATGGTAATGCAGAAACTCGGAATCAAACGGTTAACCTACGCATCTAAACTCTCCGAGTAATACCACCGTACAATAAGCTGAAGTCAGAGAGCTGCTCTGATTACTACGGCCTCCTGTATCGGGTAGTCGAGGGAAGGTTGATCGGGACCAATGTAGTCGGCGTATGATATGGCTTGGCGCACAGTGGTATAAGTTGATAATAGTTCGTTTGATGGTGCTGGCTGATTGCGTCGATTTCGGTGCCCAAGACTTTTTAGTGTGCGCGGCGTTTACTTTTTGGTTTAACTAGGTTCTATGATGTGCCGAAGAAGATGCATGGGCCTATATGAGGAGAGATTATATCACAGTCAATCAAACCTTTGGTTCAAATGAGATTTACGGTCAGTGGCACTGTGCACTTCTATTCCCTTTTGAAGTTGTGCCAGTTCGAGCTTATGTCATCTACTTATTATCTGTGTTTTCCAGTGCGTGAACATGCTAGTTTGCGCTCGGTATTGATGCGCTACCCTACTCTCAATAGTTGGAGTATCTTGGATGGCGCCGAACGTTTGTGCGAAAGCCTGGGCATACCATTTGAGCTTTGTTCTCCATGTGTGGATGTTGGAAGGTGACCCAAATTTTTCGGCCTCTGTGTGCGCACAGAAACTATTGCAGCTAGTCCACTGGACAAGTCAACCTCTATCATAATCATGTGATGATCACTTCCTAAGGTTTTATTGAAATTACCAAACATAGACTCAGACGATTGTGGCCAAAAGTAAGGTAGGGACTAGTGGCTGCACTCACATTGTTTCCAATTTCATTTGAAGCACTGGAATCATTGTATATAGATAAGCCCTGTATCTGAAAAGTATTGTATAATTCCGCCCTTCTCTTACATCCCCCGTCTACCAGCGCGCAATCGGAGTCCCCTAAGACAAGAGGGGCTCTTTGTTTGAAATGGTCAAGGTGGTCCTAGGGAGCGCGATTAGTTCTAGTGCCCCCGACAAAATACTTTCCACTTATAGTGCCTCAGTAAGATGACCAGGTGACGGTAAGTTAATTATTACTCGAGCCACGAAGTTAATACACGGCGTAGGCAGTTTGTTCACATAGGCAATTCGGACTCAGAATTTGCATCTGTTTTTTCAGGCGTTCCTCAGGGCTCGGTGCTCGGCCCGTTACTCTTTTTATTCTATATTAATGATTTACAGATTACATCACCAGTATGTTGCCGTTTATTTGAAGACGACTGCGTTGCATACATGCACATTCAGTCAGTGAAAGATCAACAAATACTAAACAACTTTTTAGCAGCTGTTAGCAACTGGTGCTCAAAATGGCAGATGCGCCTAAACGTTTCCAAGTGTGTTCAGATGAGTGTTACACGCAAGAAGGGGCCGCTGGTTTGCACCTATCGCATCAATAATGTTCCATTAGCTCAGTAGACCAATTTAAATACTTTTGTTTGCATATCAGTTCTACGCTAAGCTGGAGTGGTCATGTGCAATTCATTGTTTCCAAGGCTTTGAGAAAACATTACATGCTAAGAATTTGCATGATGCATTGCACTCCTAAAGCTAAGCCTGTGGCCTACTTGACATTAGTTAGACCGCTATTAGAATATGCGGACGTAGTTTGGGATCCGCACACCAAATGTGACATCGATTGCATTGAACGCATTCAAAAAAAGCGCTAAGATTCATCTTCAACTCTTACGGCAGGCACGTGTCCACTACTAACCTCAGACATTTAAGCGAACTTCCAACGCTAGAATCACGCAGGAAACTGTATCGACTGCAAATGCTTTACAGTATTGTAAACGGTAACATTGGAATGGGCTTCCCTGATTACATGCAGTATAACAGCGCAAGGCCAACAAGATGAAAGCACAATAAGACGATTGTAAGGCCACGAGTTAAGACGAAGGTGTATCAATTTTCGTTTTTTCCTCGAACGATAGCAGAATGGAACGAGCTTCCATGTTACATAGTCGGCCTATCATCAGTTCATGCGTTCACAAATGCCGTGCAAGATTATCTGTCATGTTATGCGCAATTCTTGTCATTCTTTCTCTTTTACAGCTTGAAATGTATGCGGGTAACTATTTATTTCGCCGTATTCTTCTGTTGACGTAAGCTGTCCTTCGGTTCACATGCTTATTTGGTTCGTTGGCCGTTTCATTCATGTTCTGAAATGTTGTATGCGTCTTTCGGGTGTTCAATCGCTCGATCCTGTATGTGTTATTGCTCCTGTGTCATACCTCAGTGTATTATTGCAAATGCTGTTGGGCTGGTTTTTTATGTTCGCGTCTTGAGTTCACATTCTGCCGCATGTGTTGGTATCATTAGACTTATGTGCATTTGTTCTGTTTTTCTTTCTTTTTTTATTTCGGTTGTCGACTGAAACGATGCAATGTGATGTACCCACTCCTGCCATGGCTCCCAAAAGGCAGCCGGCAGTATCTGATAAATAAAATAATTATCAATCGAGCCATTTTATACACCACGCCGGCAAAATTATGTCTGTCGAACATATCTTTGACATTTGCGAGACGGCCTCGGAGCATTAGTATCGGAACGTGAGCCACTTGGACGCCGTAGCCCCGCAATACCCAAGCGAGGGTCTCGCTGAAGCCTGGGACGTAAGGTACCGATGCGCGTTTTCTTGTAGCAATGGTGTGTGACTTGCGGATACCGGCTTTCCTTCATGAACTCGGTGCAGCGACAACTGCAGAGCCCGGATCAGACCCACATCGTTGCTACAAGAAAACGCGCATCGGTTAACAATTACCGCCTGCACCTTGAACTTCTCACGAACGCTGTAGATCGAAACATTGATGCCTTACGATGGTTTCCCAAGCCTGTTACAAGTGGTCAACACAAAAGCAGCGATAGCACCTGAAAGACTTCGACGGTTCAGTGATGGAGCACGTTGTGTTATCGTGGCTTTCAGGAACGAGAGGAACATTGCAGAAAAGGTTACTACGACTGTGTCTCGTTGGCAAAAAGTGCCTTTCTATGATGGGGTCTTGCATGAGTTTCAGCGTACGCGTCAAAGATACAAAAGCTGATGTGACTTCTGAGGAACTGCTTTAAGCGGCCTCGGCCTAATGCTCCTCGGAGAGAGATTAAATCTTTTCACGTGCTTATCATGCTCACCCACAGCATGCTGCTCTGAGAACCGGAGGAAGGCAGATGAAGCATAGTCTTCACTCCAGCACCTCTAATTACGCAACACCTCTGTCAGTATCACAGAACTAAAAGCAGTGGGATGGCCACCTAATTAAAGTAGCGCACAATTTTTAAGGTGCTTTGACAAAAACAGTGCAGCTGCTACAGCAGAGCGTGCAGTTGAAGCTGAGAAGTTCGAGGAACTAATCTGAAAGTCTCTCAGCGACGCAGTCGAGGCACTGCCAAGAAACATCGTGGTAGATCGTATCGGCCTGCAGGACTCATAGCCACCGTGAAGAGATCCTAGATTACTGATGAAAGATGCAACGCCTATCGTCGGTGGCTGTTAGGCTCATCTACGGCCCTACGTGGCTTGATTTGGAAAGCATTTCTCGGCTGACTGAAACGTTGGTATCTTTAAAGCTGCGAAACTGGCCTCCCGCTCCGTTGCTTGGAAGCAAAAGTTTGTTTACATTTGGTGATTTTCTGCCCTACCAGTCCACGTTCGGGGATAACTGGATCTGGCCCGTCAAGTCCGTGACAAAAACAAATATGACACTGATATTCGAAGAAGTACTCGTATTGCCACTAAACGATGCGCTTCTTTATTTCTAGTATAACTGCATTAAAACTGCCGTCAAAATAACTAAGGGCGCCATCAATTCCGCCTTGATTTACAGACGACGCCTCAAGGTAATGTACTACGGACGGTTCAGATTCTCGGCAGCTTTCCGACTGGCGAAGGTCTTCGATGGTCAGGGCCTTCACTGGCATGCCTACGGGCACCTTGCCAGCTCACTTATCACGACTGAATCTTCACATGCTGTTCTCGAACACAGATACAGTTGCCTGGCGAAAGCCAACGTAGGTAAGTACAGCGTTTTTCCGGTTATAAAAGCTCGGAATTTTGCCTGGATGGCCTGCCATGATGATGTAAGGGATCTTAAAAGCCTGTGCCGTTTAGTTAGAAACTCACTGAGCTGAAAGCCTGCGACATGACGTGAACGCGAAGCGCCAGCTGGGAGTATTTATCAACAAACTGCAATAAACTCGCTCGAAATTCCTCAGTTTTTGCGAAATCATTCCGCTGCCCAGTAGGGTCCCATAAATATCCTTAAAAAATGTCAATTTTTCTAATGCGAAAAAGTGTCCTTTTCGTGCAAGGCATTTGATGTGGAACTGTCAGTATAACGAGCTAAGAAATGGAAATAACAAAGTGCTTATGAATAATAAGCAATAGTAACGATCAATAAATTGAACTATCACAGCCTATTTATTTGTGAATTCCAGACCTTTATAATAACGGATGCAAGTTATTTGTCTTTGAGAAGTTCTCCAACGCAAAACCTTTCAACCAGTTACAGCTGAACGTTGTGAATATGCGGCATACAGAAATATTCATTAGGTCACGAAACGCCTGCCACCTTCAATTCCATCTGTCAAGTACTCACGGGGCATGCAGCTTAAAGCATGAAAAATTTAGAACCATCTCGTTGAATGTATATTAGGCTGGAACCAATTGTTTTGGACCTAATGGGGGAGAGTGCAAAGTGCATGCAACAGCTCTCTCTTCATCGCTTTTTCTCGCCTTGGTTACGGGAGTTCTATCTTCAATATTTTCGTTTATTTGGTCTGTAGGACACAATGTTGATTTATATGTGCGGTTTCCCGACCCAAAATCCCCATATGATCATCAGAGACGCCGTAGGCCGCACTCAAGAGGTAGCACACAACATGGTACGTATAGCTCTGAAGTACTTTTTTTTGCTGCAGGGTCCTCACTTCTGAGGCATATGGAGAATTCGTGACATGCATAAAAGTAAGCATTAAGGTGGAATTTTAGGGGATTCAACTAGAGATTCATTTAAAGAAACCAACAACTGATTTTGTAAACAGTTTTTGTTAGGTGTGGCGGAATGCTTACCCTTCGTAGTGTTCGTAGCTGGAGCAGTTATTCCCAAAAACACCTCGTCGTTCATGAAGCAGTACTTTTCGATAGGAAGGACTCTGAACACAGGTGTGGTTTTCTGTCTAACAACGCTGAGAATTGATGGTGATGCCAGTAGCCCGTCTAGCGACCTGTGCAAGCTGTCCTTGTTCTGATTTCGCAGGAGTTCCTGTAATTATGCTTAACCAGATTTCTTTTAAGCTTCACAACTATTTTTGAAGATAACAAGCCTCTACGATAAGACGATGATGCTTGATAAAGTTTCTCTCTGCCTGCGCCTGCGCCAAAAATTGTTTTGCCTGTGTCGTAGATCTCTGGTCCCGTCGTCGTTACTCTCTGGACACAAAAGCCAAGTCGCCGAAAACACAACTGCTCTTATGCACGGCTGTGGCGACTAGCAGCAGACGTCATTTGTGAGACAAACTGTGAATAAAAAATGAAGTCGCTCAAAAATTTTAGTGATTCGGAAACTGCATGCACGGTTTCATGAGGGCGAAGAAAAGTTGTTGAATAGGCGCGGATGAGCATGGGAGGATTACGTCATGCGAAGGCACCGCCACTGTAATGCCTTTTTTTCTGAAGCAGGCTTATATGTATATTTTTGTGAATATTTTTTACTATAACGAAGTTAACAATATTTCTATACCAGCAGATAAGTTTGAACCACGTACATTAGCTTACATTCACATGACAGGGCTTATCGGATAATTGAAGTTTATGCTGCCAGGTGACGCCACGGGCCTATTCTCGAAATTAACAATGAAAAAATAAAAGTACAACTCCCCTTTTCACGAGAAAAACAGGGTTGGTTTGAGTCACTATGCGGGACAATATTTTCATTGGTGCAGTCTTTTATTTTATGTTCTCGGAAGTCATTGGTCCGTTTACTTGTTGCAAATAAATGCGAAGCATTTCTTAGCGAACTTCGGCGACTTTAACCATATCTATCTATCTATCTATCTATTTTTCTATCTATCTATCTATCTGTCTATCTATCTATCCATCTATCTATCTATCCATCTATCTATCTATCTATCTATCTATCTATCTATCCTCCTACGACTTTTGGCTCTCCTGGCCGTTTCGGTAACGGTATTGATACCAAACTTGGATTGGCATAGCATGACTCTATGATAAGCATCACTTACTAGTCAAAACATGTAAATCATGATATGTATGTCATGAATGTCATGATGTATCTGTGATGGTTTTGCTGCTGTTATGGTGGTTTCATCGACATGACATATTGCAAAACTGGTATGATTTGAGATATCTGCATGGCATACATAATTGACAGGCCTTAACATAAAAATAATGACATGCGTGTCATGTAAGTCATTAGTACATGCCGTGCTAATGGTGCATTGAAATGCACCGAATGGGTTATCCAATGTACATACAAGCATTTAATCACGTGTTAACCAATTTCTTATAGCCCACGGCTTTTCTGCGTATAGGCTTTGAACACCTTTTCAGACCACGAGAGAGTATTACTTTAATGCATCTGTTGCAGTTTCCAGTTCATATTCGTGACAGAGCACATTGTGCGAATCGATCGTCCTTGCACGTTACATTCGTAATATTTTACGTGACTTAGCTGTTTGTTAAAATTTCTTTACAAACATGTGTTTGTCCAGATTCATGCAAAAGTTTACATCACAGTTCGGTTCTAATGAGACCAGCTGCCTATTGAATTGTTGATAAAATAATAACTCTAAGTTTACCTCTCAATACCCCACAGAAATTAAACGACGCTGAACAGAAGTGAGTTCTCGAATACGTTTAGTTTTTGTTTTTTAAAAGATTCATTGTATTAATTTTTCTGGAGAAGTGGTGCAAGGGAAACTATGGCTGCAGGAAAAATACTTCTTCATTTTTTCAGCCAACCGCCGCTTCTCCTGTCTACGAAAAAACTTTAAAATATTTTATTGGCTGTGAAGTAGTCATCTTGTCCTCAAATAGACTTCGCCTAACTTCGTCGTTAAAAAAAAGGAGCGATAGACAATGCTACGTTTAGTTTTAAACTGGTGTTCATTTGATATACAAATGACACAGAGTAAAGAGATTTCTATGGTACATTGATTATTTTCTAAATAAATAAACTTGGCTGCTTACAGTGGCTAAATTCATGTGAAAGGCAGGCAGATACAAATCGGCACGGAGAGAAACGTTCCAGCACGTTACGCTGCAAGTATGCACCAGGCTTCCTTTCCTCTTTCTCTTTCTTCTGTGTGGTTGTCGTAACTAGCAACCCTTCAACTTGTCATCATGTACCAAGTAGCCCAAAAATGATGCTTCTAAACGGTTCGGGACCTGTACGGCTCCGTGGATTCCACTAGAGCAAGCAAGACACGCAGGTCTCTTTTCATGTCCAAGCATGACGTAGGAAACAGGCGTAGTAAGCAGGCAAATTTTTTATAGGTCCTGATCCTAGTTTTGCCTGTTTTTGAAAGTATCCATATTTTGATAATAGTGCTGATAACACGTTTCTAGTGTGGGCCAATACACCAGCGTAATTATTGACAATACAGTGAAATGAATGGACTGTTAATTTCTTCTCTGTAGCAGAAAAGATACTGGTTTTTATTCAGAGAATTCCAAATGTACGCTCACTCAGAAACTGCATGGTTCGTTTTTTGTAGAAAGATAAATATCTTCTCAGTGCGTAACAACGATCCACCGCAAGGTTAATATGCATCGAGTGCATTATTGACTTTATTTAGAAGCAGTATCCTTGCACAGGTTCTTTCCGTTTCCCGGTACCTTGATTCCGCAAGCTTCCTCGTAACGGTGGATGCATTCCTGTGCTACTTCTTTTAAGTCTTGGTTGCGCACCCACAGCAGACACTCTGAAATAATGCAGAGAACATGAAAAATTATTAACTTCTTATATATATATATATATATATATATATATATATATATATATATATATATATATATATATATATATATATATATATAGCGGATTTCAGACAAACAGTTTGTTCGTTTTTGCAGTTATATTGTCGAAACTCATGAGAACGTAAAGACGCCACATTTAAAGGACAACGTTCTTTCAACACCAGATGAAGAAGTCTTACACTTATATTTTTATTACAATAACGCGTCCTTGTTCTTTAGCCAAGTTTCTGCTCGCCTGTTTTTGTGTTGCCTGATAAAGAATGGCTCGCAGTAAAAAAAATTATCAGATCTCTTGCACAGCAGGAACGGCACGAAGTGGGAACATCACGAATGAGGAACGTTGATATGTCACGTTAAAAGCAGCACAACGTCACCAGGCGCATGTAAGTTATGCTGTACAAGACTGCCACCTCGTAATTATTACGGTTGCAACTCGCAGTTATGTTTTTCGTTCATTACCGGCCAGTGACCCCAAACTTGGTATATGTAAAGCTAGCAAAACGCTTGAGAACGCACTATGAGCGACACATATAGTCATGCTTTACGTGATAGGCATGCCATGATTATCATGTTTGCAAGTGTCATTTACCTTTGTGGTGCATCGCGTAACGGAATACCAAATGTGGCATATGTGAAGCCAGTGAAACGGCTGCGAATGCATCATGAGCGTGGTATTTAGTCATATTTCTACAAGGTATATAGCTATGTTCCTCATGTTATCATTTTCATGTTTGCACGATTCATATACTTTAGTCATTCTTCGACGTCCCGTAACACAAAATTTTTGATATGAAGCTAGCGAAACGTCCACCAGCACATCATGAACGTGGTATGTAGTCATGTTCATACATGACACGCCTCTCATGATTATCATGTTTGCACCAGTCATATACCTTCGACATCCATTGACGTCACGTAACACGAAATTCGGTAAATGTGAAACCAGTGAAACGGCCAAGAGTGCACAATGAGCCTAGCTTGTAGTCATGTTTTAAATAGCATGCATGTCATGATTATCATTTACAATTGTGTCATGTACCTTGGTTGTTCGTTTTCGTCACGTAATATCAAGTTCGCTATATGTTAAGCTAGCGAAACGGCTGCAAGCGCACTATGAGCGTAGCATAAAGGCATGTTTTACTTGGCACGCATAGTATGATTATCATGTTGGACGTGTCATTTACCTTTGTCGTCCTTTCACGTCCCATTCGTAATATGTGAAGCTAGTGAAACGGCCATGAGAACATCATGAGTGTGGTATGTAGTCATGTTCTTACATGACATACAAGTCATGATTATCATGGTCGCACTAGTCATATATACATTCGTCATCCATTCACGTGACGCAATACTACATATGGTAAATGTGAAGCTGTAGCTAAACGACCGTGAGCGCACAATAGGTTTGGCGTGTATTCATTACACACATCGCATAGATGCCATGATTTCCACGTTAGGACCTGTCAATTGTGTTTGCCATGCTGACATGTCATACCATATCAGTTGCCCCGCCGTGGTGGTCTAGTGGCTAAGGCACTCGGCTGCTGACCCGCAGGTCGCGAGATCAAATCCCGGCTGCAGTCGCTCCATTTTCGATGGAAGCGAAAATGCGGTAGGCTCTTGTGCTTTGATTACGGTGCACAATAAAGAGCCCCAGGTGGTTGAAATTTTTAAAGCCCTCTACTACGGCGTGTCTCATATTCTAATGACGGTTTTGATTACTGAAACCGCACATAATAATATTATACCATACTAGTTTTGCAATATGTTATACGAACAAAACCACCACAAGATCAGCAAGACCATCGCATGTAAATCATGAAATTCATGACAAACAGGTCATGAATTTCCTGTTACGACTTCATTCATAGTGGACAGTGCATATAACTGAAACATTGTTTTCAATAAACTTTC
This sequence comes from Rhipicephalus microplus, assembly GCF_043290135.1. Lineage (NCBI taxonomy): Eukaryota > Metazoa > Arthropoda > Arachnida > Ixodida > Ixodidae > Rhipicephalus > Rhipicephalus microplus. The sequence continues at coordinate 172,927,462 of NC_134704.1, read as the reverse complement.
AGTTGTTAATGCGCTCCCCACTATGGGTAAGTTCCAACTTGCCGCCTTTTGGTTCCACTACGACAAGTCACTTGTGCTCGTACTCCAGTAATGTTCTACGATACCAATTTTCGTATCGATCCCATTGTTGGACCGGCCAAGAGAGTCACCGTTTAAGGAAATCGACCACGCTTCAAACGCCGAGCGAATTGTACAACCCTTCAGGAGGAAAGGGTTACGCACTGCCGGGTTGCGTCACGAGGCGCGGAAACTTCGAGAAAGATCTCGCCCTTTTTCCCTTTTCGGCTGTTCTGCGCGCTGAAGAAAGGCGGGAAACTTCAAAAATTTCGCGCTCGCATATAAGCAAGTGGCGGAGGGAGACTAGCAGGCAATGAGTAAGTGTGTGATTTTGCCAGCGGGTGAAGGTCTGTCCTAAAGTTACAGGGCCTGAATGGACGATGTTGTTGGGGGGAAGAATTTTTTTTTATTGAAGTGTGGTCACTCGATCTGAAAGAATCAATGGATGATGCCGCGGAAGTTTTCAAGAGCGTTTCCTGGAAGAGGAACGTCACATGGACGGAACGACACATAGCGCTGGACTTTCTGTGAGTGCTTTCTAGCAGAGAAACATTAAAGCTTGGCTCCGAAAACTTTGTACTGAATATGTTTGTTGTAACCTATGCACGTTCTTGGGCAGATAATGCATGCGACTGCATTGTAGGTGGACTTGTGGTTTGTGCCCGTAGTTTTTTTTTAATATATTGGGGTACCCTTTGAATTGTGTTGCCTTTGATAACTTCCTAGGGTGCATGTTTGCGTTTTGTTGTTCTGCCTTCTGTGGGAATATGTTTATCTTGTTATCAACTCTCGGCTCTGACTTATTATTTTGACCACAGCTCGCGCTTTCTGGGTGCTCCAAAGGGACCACTACAAATTGTTCGCACTTTCATTTTGCGTTTCAGGGGGCCTATACGTCAGCCCTTGGAATCAGCCAGGCGACTGCCTACCTATGGAATGGGAAAAGTGATAACATTGCTTGTTACGACCTTTGAAACTCTGGCATGGTGCTTCGGCTGCCGGGTGCAGTAGTATACGTACCAGTGGCATAGCGATATAGCAAAGATTTGGAAAAACCGTAGAAGGTAGACCGTCACGAGCTGCTCGCATCAGCAGTGCTGTTCGCCTAACCAGTTGTACAAGCAGCTGCCTCATTCCGGTGATATTATCACTGTTTGTTGGTGCACTGTGCGTGCTTGGACCACGTCGCTGCCTAGATTTGTTGCGGCAGACAAAGGGGACCTCAATCGTGTAGTAATTCACTCTCTCGAAGTGTCAAGCAACTGATACATTAACGCTGAGTAATGTTTCAGTGGCTCGAAATGCGCTGTAATGTCCGACAGTGGGCGGAAATTGTCTCGACTGCGTTAATTATTATGTCACGTGCTCTAAAGGCGCCGCTATTGCAAAAAAAACTGCATGACATATACCTATCTATAGGGGCCCTTTTGAGTGATGTATCACCTCATCTAAGATTCTATAGTTATTCAATATTGTGCTTATGTTTATAGTACACCTCGCTACAACTGGTGCAACTTAACTACTGCATGTTCACATTTACCCACATTGTCTTCAACTTGTGTAGTCTGAACAGGGGATGCGCCGCGCAATGATACACGAATGAATTATAGCGGTGAGGCTTCATTATACAGATTAACATGGTATATTACCCACCGTCTGAACCAAAAATAAATATATATAGCGAATAAGTACAGAAACAGTTGGTTGAGGTGTGACTGTGGGGACTGTCTGTTAGTTTCTTGAAATGTAACTTACCTTGCTTCTAAAAGTGAGACTTATTGCAGTTGGCACTAAAACAAGGTAAAGGTGTCACAGCACCCTTCGTCTCTAAAGGCATATAGCAATGCCCATTTTTATTTCCTTCTGTTCAAACCCCACCGGCTGGCTATTTATATTCGCATGGTGCTAACCATCCATTTTTCGTAGAAGGGCACTTTAACAATGTTACAAGCTACAAGGAAGCATGTATATACAATTTTGTCTAAGCGGAAACAGTGGCTTGTACAACGGCAGGCTGAAGCCGGTCTCCCAGTCTTTCGTAGTTGTTTCTCTTTCAGACCGGAGCCCTCCACTACCACTCGTCACAAACCCTCTAAAAGAGCAGAAGTGCTCGAGGGCATCATAAGCAAGGTGTCCGATGAAATAGAGGTAATGTTTGAGATGCTGGTCGTGCTACTAAGGGACAGTGAGGCAGTGAGGAAGACGATCGCCCTAAAAGGCGAGAAGTGGCTCGAAAAGCTCTAAAAGACTATTTAGTGGAGATGGTGGTCACGAAAACGGAAAGACTCCTTACCTGGCTGTGGAACTGCCAAAGCTTCTAAAAAAATGCTTGGTGCCACAGCTTATCAAAATGTCTACTGAACGAAGAAAGCCTGCAGTGATAATCAAGCAGGAGACATTCGACCACGCGCAAATTTTCGGGTATCGCACCAACAAACAGCTCACACAAAGAACGAGGTAGTCATAGTCGTGACCACATTAGTAAAACATTAGGTCGCTATACCACACATTACCAAACAAATGACGGACATCAGCCACACCCTCACAAGGGCCATGCAGAAAGAGAAAAAGCCAAAATTTTGTCCTATATCTACACAACAGTTTGTCCCAAATGGGCCTAACATGGGATTTTGAAAAAAAGTGACGAAACCATCACCATAGCGGGCGACAAAAAAGTCGTCAATAAAGGTGACTTGAACGATCCGCTCAAAAGGGGGGGATATAGGCACTCATTAAAGAAAGGAATCAATATAAAGACCAGCCCAACCCTTCTCACCGAGCCGGCCTCGCACACCAGAATGGGTGTAGGCCTCACAGGGACACCACGCCGGGCTCAACACACTGAAAGACCTCAGGGGGAATCACTGAGGGAACACCCTTAAATACATGGAGAACAATCGGGGGTTTTCAGCTTCATCGTAGGGGATCCTCTCACCACAAAAGTATCAGCAGGGTATATTGGCACCAATTCCGGAAAACAAGAAACGAAAAAACAGAAACTCATCAAACACATAAAAGAGTGGAGCAGGGAGCTTCTACAAGACGTTCAAAACGCCACGTTTGAGACGGAGTGGAGCGACTAGTTGACGCGACGAAAAAAAGGCAATAATGTCGGTGGTGGCGGCCACTCACGACGGATAGACAGCAGGCTCACACACCTTGTCAAAGCGAAAAACGTTATTTAGAAACATCTGTAGAGGCACAAACAGTGCAGCAATTCAACGCAAATTGTCGTGGAACTGAACAAACACATCGAAGTACACTGCACCCAGCTATGCCATCACAAATAAGATTAGTTGTGAGACGTCATGGACGGCAACATCAACAGAGGCCAAATGAAGAAGTTCCTCAAGCTCTTGCTAGATCCATCGGCCGCCAAAATGGCCACGAGTGAGGAAATTGTCAAAGTCTGACCGAAGTACAAAGGCAACATCCGTGAGATGGGAGACGAAATCGTCAAGCTGTACCTCGGCAGACCTTCAGCAGCCGAACACCGGAACTACTCGGCCTCTTCCATTGAGGGTCTTGACAGACTCTTCACAGCAAGATATCAGGACAGTTCTGAAGACCATCAAGACCAAGTTCCGACATAGTTTTCAACTAGATTCTCCAGGTTACGACATCTGCAGGTTCCGACAAAGTGTCCAACAAGGTGCTTCGGAACATCCGCGACAAAGTACCGAGTTGCTTTAAAGACTACATCGACTAGTTCTTGTGAAACGGGGAAATATCCGATAGATGAAAGTGGTCCGACGTAGTCGTCTTCTATAAGCCGGGTAAACCAATAGAAATCCGAAAAAGGTGGCCCATGTCACTCAGTTTTAGCGTCGGTAAAGTTATGGAGTGGACTAGCCTGAATAGAGTTAGCGGCAAACATGAGTCTAACAACGTATACCGCAGCGCCATGAAAGGCTTGAGAAGAGGGCTAGTCATGCAGGATGCCATGATTCAACTCTAGGTGTCAGACAAGGATCCCATTGAACGAGGCTTGAGGGTAATAATAGGGCTATATCTAAGGAAGGCCTTCACCATGATCAAGCACGAAGCCTTCTTCAAAATAATTGCGAAATTCTTTCTCGGAAAACGCACGTGCAACTACAACAGAAATTTTCTTACGGAGATAACAGGCATGAATAATCTGGATGAAGAGCAGAGCTTGCATGTAGACATCGGCAGCAATGGCACACCGCAAGGGTTCGTCGTGTCACCGATGCTCCTCGATCTCACCATGATCGTATTATCAGTAAAATTATAGCAATCAGAAGGCATCAGTCACACAGTTTACGCAGACAGCACTATGATTTGGTTCACGAAAGACATCGGCGTAAGCAACATGAAGAATTGACTCAAAGAGGCGGTGAAGGCAGTCGAGAGTCGTCTGGAGAGCGCCGTATTGCAATGCTCAAGGGGGAAGACAGAACAGCTACTGTACCACCCCTAAGACTAGGCCTAAATTGCAGAGACGTAGCAGAAATACACAAAAGAATATTCAGAATAACCACTACAAGTGGATTGAAGATATTTTTTGTTGAAAAGATGAGAGTCCTGCGTCTCTGCGTCAAAGGCAGTGGAACGAATGCACAAACCAAAACGCGCCAGGTGACGAAAGTCATGGCGATCAGTAGGCTAATACAGACAGTTTCTAATAAAATAAGGGGCATGAAAGAAAGAAACATTGTCCTGCTTCTCCAGACCGTACAACGTGATCAGCCACGTCTTGTATGTTGCGGCGTTCATACACTCGAACAAGATGAAAAAAGGCAAGGTTGACGCGCTGATTTGAAAAGCGTGCAGAACTCCGCTGGGTTTACCGCAATACATGAGAAACGAAAGCCTTCTACATCTTGGGGTCCTCAACACGCTGGGCTTAATCGTTGAAGCACAGGGGATAGCACAACTCGAATGATTGTACGGAACCAAGGCAGGCAGAAAATCATGAAAATGTTCTTCATAAACTATCACGCAATGAAAGGCCCTGAGACGCAGGTTTATCCGGACGTCCAATGCATGGTAACTACGGAAAAGATCCCGACGAATATGCACCCTGTCCACAGCGCCGAGAGACAAAAATGCCACATGGAAACAATCCTATAGAGTCGAGGGGCATCGGAGGATGGGCTTTTTGTAGACACCACCTGGTATTTCCGAAATATGAATATCAGTGAAACAGCATCTCTCTCTCTCTCTTCGCAATGGAGTTCATAGACACGAAAGGTGAGACCATGACAATAGGTTCCGTAAGGACCCGTTAGATGGAGGCAGCCCGAGAACTGGTCATTTCACTGGCCGTAATAAACGGTCAAAAACAAGACAGATTAAAAAGTCACAGTTTGCAGCAAGGGCGAAGCAATAAACGCAATGGCTACAAATTTAAAGACCCCACGTAGAATGCAAAGCAGATCGAAAAGCGATGCGCGTTTCTGGTGCACAAATGACACACAAAACGTACTCACAGGTACGGATGTATGCGAATGACCGTCTTGGTTAATACTTTGCTGTGTCTGAAAAGCATGCGCTTTTCGAAAACGGAGACTGCAATGATGGCTGTGACCTTCGTGCGCCCCACAACTACAACAGAATAATTCCAGGTAAAGCTTGAAAAAGCCCGAGGCCAGCCAAGACGTACGATCTTCCCTTCCCCCCTCCTCGGGGTAAGGGCATGCGAGGAAGCGTCGCTCTCCTTTTCTAAGCGGGGAAAAGTATGCGTGGGAGTTTGCGCCATTTTGCCGTTAATGCTGAAAACACAACTCTTCCCGAGATGCTCGTGAGCAGCGGTAAGTGCACGGTAGATATAAATAGCTTGCCATTTGAAAGGTCACGAACGTGCTCCGGGGTGGCTCAGTGGTTAACGCCTTGCTTTCAAGACGCATAGGTGGGGTGTTTTTTTTCATTGTTCTCTTTTTTGCAATTTCACATATGTAGAAACGTACAAATATATGGTGAGTGACAGCGACGCCTACACCGACACTGGCGGCAAAATTAAGCCGAGAGTGTCCATAAAATCACTATCGCAATAATAATCAGTGACTCCGAAATAGCCAGACGGCCATGAGAAATCTCCAAACGGGTGGGTCCCTATCAAAGCAGCCAAAATCTTGAACCGCAGGGCAGACGACTTCAGGATCAGCAAAACTATACCAATATACCTCAAATAGATCTCGGTGCACATAAGGGAAGTATGCAAGAATACACGAGCATCCCTCCGAATATATACGAGGCCCAGCGTACCGAGCAAGAACTAGACCACCACCACTCCAACAGCGACGGCACCACGCTCTAATCACGGAACGACTCCTATGAGGAGGAGATGGAGACAATGGAGGCGGTGCTAATGACGAATATGCGACATAAGACGACAGATACAGACTGGTCACGTACTAAAACATACTGGCACACTATAAGGAGAACAAGAAGAATACCCCCACCACACAAACTGCTAGACCGATATCGAGAAACAGACTGGCGAAGATTGCAGAGCAGATCCTTTTGAAATCGAGTACGCATAGAAACAGTAAATTTCAGGCAAACCCACAAGTGAGCTGTGACCTCTGTAAGCACGAACATGCGGTTAAGACACACATGCTATGGCAACGCACCAGGTCACGGTGATATACGGAAAGGGCACTATATGACCAGAACTTCTCGAAAAGCTGTGGCTTAGGGCGCTGACTGGTGTAGAACTGCACAATCAACTGGGGGCAAACTAGTGGCCTGGAAGGTGGTACGAAGGACTGCTCACCACACATAATATCCGGGTGGCCTGACCCCACGCCGGAAACTTTTCAGGGGCATTTTTTAAATGTGAAGCATTTCTTAGCATAATGAAAGCACTTTTGTCGTCTATCTATCTATCTATCTATCTATTTATCTATCTATCTATCTATCTATCTATCTATCCACGTCTGGGTGCTCTCACGGCCACCCCTTTCAATTAAGGTAAAGCAAAACTAGTACGCCATTGTAAGGTGGTTTCACGAGTACAAATCGCTGATAATCACAACAATAATGTCAATATTCCGTCGCTTACGTCGTAAAACACTTACCGCCAGGCAGTGGCACATACGCATGGATGGGTGTAAGCCACTGGTTCGCGGCTATTTTCCACTTCTGAATGACACTTCATACGTACTCACGAACGGCGACAACACAGATATATTATTTTAACGCTTGAGCGCTAACATGAAACTCACATCAGCTGCGTTGACGCAATGAAAGCATGGAATAAATATTATCGTCCCAGCAGGTATCGAACCTAGGCAATCTGCATGCCAATCAAGTGTTGTGCATCTACCACAGAGCCAAGTCAAGTCTGGAAAGGGCTTTTGAAATAGACTGTAATATTCGTGAAACGTCAATTAGAGTAGCAGTGCTCGCTATCGAACCTTTATACAGTACATAGGTACTCCTTTTCTACAGCTGTCAGAACGGGCTAAGAATAATTGTAGTGACGCGCCATCCACAGAAACTCCCTTATCTAGCAGTTTGTAAGGCTGCCATCTTTGCTGGCACAAGCTCTACGTATGAGTTTACGGCTTCTGGTGCTGCTATGTTGCTGTTACCCAGGTTTCTGTTGGCATCCTTACACCACAGTAAACATACGACTGTTTAACTTATGTCTGTATAGGCAAAGTGTGTACATAATTTTGGCGTCATTTCGTACAATTTTTCTTAATAAAACTATCACAACAGACTCCACCCTTCATCCGCATGCTTCGCATACCATCCCTCCCCAAGGTACGTGATATCTGCCAAAATTTTTAATATTTTCTCTCGTCCGTTCATTACCACAAACCCCCTACGCTCTAATTACAATGTACTCTAAACGTCTGAACCTGAATTCAAAACATTTTCAAGACAAAACCTTGGTTGCGTATAGGGTTTCGAAGTTTTCTATACTGAGAATGCAGGGCTTATTTACGAGAACTCTGTTTACTAAATTCCTAATTATTCACCCGAGTGCCGTTCTTCATGTTAGACAGATGTAGTATAGATTATTTATGACATACCCGTTTTTTAGAAATCAGAAAATTACATCGAGATAATAGTAGTCAAATATCAAAGTAATCATGCCCATCGTTCACAAAGCCTGGTGTTACACCGGAAAAACTCGGGACAAGCAATTGAGAGACTTCGAACGACTAGCACGCATACGTGCGTAGAATCTGGTCAGAAAATTGTGCAAGCATTCTGAATATTGCCACGTTCCTTCCTCAAGTTTTGTTATCGCCCCGTTACACTGCACGTTAGTCTCAGTGCAAACCCCACCTGTAGTGTTCGAGAGGCTTCGCGACTGTAGAAGATCCTTTTGTTAAAATCACGCCCATGTCGCGAACATTGCAAATTATTCGGGAACCTACGTGACCGCTAGCGATGACGCTAGAACACTTGACGACACTGGTATAAAAGCCGACGCGCTTCTTCGCTAGTCAATTGATCGACAGCCAGCGCTCTGTTCACCCTATTGGTGGCATCGTAATACTGTAATCTGTCTTTTCTTTTACGTGGCCGCAAGTTCGGCCAAACAAACAATTTATTTGAAACATCTAGTCTGCTTCATTCAACCGTGTCGTGACCCCGTTTCAATATACAAGTGAACAGCTTAATGCTTGCCTTTGATTGGTTGGGCGTCTCTGCTCCTTTTTTATTCCATAAAGAGGGGCGAAAATTAGAGCAGCCTTAAGCTTTGCATTTAGGGGTGAACCGAAATACAGATATCGTGTTCCTCGTGCGTACTTCAACACTTAATGAAATAAATTTTTTCGAACTTGCTATGCACTCACTACGTGACCTTAAGAAAAGTGGTGAAGTAACGTATATGGCTTTCGCCGTGGGTGACTGGCTTTAGACTATGGAGTCATTAAGATAATTCTTGTTCTTTTACTCGGTGGCCGTGTACGCTTGTACCATGCTTCATCATTGCAATATTTCATGTTGTATCATAAATCTTGTATACAGGACACTTGCGTCTGCAGAGCATGAAAGTTGCTTTCACTGCATTTCCAAGTAGAGGATGATATTTTCACGCTGTCTTCCGGGAGGCCGTGGCTCTGTGGTAGAACACAAGCTTTCCACGTAAACAAGCCGGGTTCTAACCCCACAAATACTCGGAGTTTTTTAATATGTATTTGTTTGCAACATTTTCAATTATTCGGTCACACCCAACATGATGACTTTTTGTCAACGCACAAAATAATATTTCGTTCCCAACCAATGACGCCAAAACCGACGCAGAATGTCTGCAAAAAAAGATCTTTAATGCCATCACGTTAAAAATATTTGTCCCATCTGCAAAAAAGAAGCACTCCAATAGCGGGGACTGGGGTTATCCTCCGAAAACAAAGAAAAGGTTGATATTGTGGTATTTTTCTGCATAGTTCAAAACAAACGGATCAAACAAACGTAACAGACTGAAAGGTCGCACTTGGTGCGTGCCAGGAGGATCCGTTTTGATTTTGTCATTAAAGTTCCATGACGTACACTTCAAGCTACGTGCAATTTTTGTGAAAAAAAACAAGCATGTCGTAAGTTGACACACACTACAGCTTTTCATACAAACAACTGCCCTCAAGTAAATCATTACAAAGTTGTTTAAGAGTTTTTGTTAGCTATTCACAAGAAGGTCCTTTTGACTGTGCAAAGTATTTTCGCGTCGACGTGGAGTGTGCGTACAAAAATGGCCGGAGTCTTAGTGTCGCAGTCTTTTTTTTTCGTTCTACATTGTCTAAATAAACTCTGTGTATAGTAACACTTACGTGTGCTACCATAGAACATTTCTTGAACAGCGCAGTGCTTATAGTCTGTGCAGTATAATACACTGCTTCCTTTTTTGGTATCTGTAAAAAAACAAAATTTTGTAATTAACGATTTCAGTTATTAGACACGAAGGCTCTTGTAACAAAAGCTTCAAAGCCAATCAGTCAAATAAAATTTTGCACCACAGCTTGGTAATGATAAGCCGCGGTAGCTACCTATAGCTTATGCATCTACATGAGAGGTCACCAAATACTTTTTAATGCGAAACATTTCTTTGCACGCGTCAAGCACCATTAGTGTGTTTATCTAAGTGTCAATCCATCTATCTACGTGTATATCCAACATCAGTGTTTGCTGATTCAAAGGTTAAGGTAAGTGTACGACACCACATGTGCTATGAGCAGAACGTTTTTCAATTGTTGCCGATAGGCACCGTGCACTCGTATATTTTTTAATGCAGTGCGAAAGCACAAAGCGCAGTGAATGAAAACGCAATAATGGGAGTTGCACGGTCAAAATTGAACGCGATGCACGCACCTCTATCCCTGCATGAATGGACGGATTATGGCAAAGCAACATGGCGGACGCTTTGCATGCCCCTAACGGCAAATGTCAACAGATTCCGGACAGGAAAGTGCGAGCGACGCAGCCCTCTCTGGTCAACCTACTTCATCTATGACGCCAAAACGTCCGACTACAATTTATCGCTAAAAATAAAAGCAGCTGCAGTAAAAAAAACCTTCCATGCACAACAGCGCCTGATGAAAGGATAATTGTTCGTTCTTGTTTTATTCATGAAGAAAGAACCACATCGCGTTATCGTGGGGAATAGTGTGAGTTGTTTAAAAGTTTCCTTTTCACCTGGTTAGGCTGTATGGGCTGCGCCATTTAGCGCAGTCCAGTTGCACCAAGCAAGCAGAAAGTTGTTCAATAGCTGTTACTGCTGCTGTGGCTTCCCCTAATCTTGCCCTGCTGCTACTGGCGTAGGCAGCCATGCCGTAAATGTAGGCGACGCTGGACAAGGCAGTGGCTACGTCGTGGGGTCCCTTTTCAGGCGGTTGGTTTGAAGTGCAATAACACCACGTGGAGCACTATGACATGGTTTGATTTCAAAATAGGCATGTTCTTTGCACAAAAGTAGCACTACGAGGTTTCTAGACTGCTATTTCTCTTGTGTCGGGGTTGAGCTGGCCGTGACGCTGACGAACAAAACCGATGAAGCGCCGAAGCACGCCGATGCTGCCGGTGGTAGCCACCCACAGCTTGGACACGTTGCGCCGTTAGAAAGAACATATGTCTCGCACGACGGCTCTTCACCAAGTGATTCATTTTCAACTATGCACACATACGCCTTATTCTAGCGGTGCATGTTACATACATCACTGCCGTGCGAGGTGCCTCCTCGCCACTGGATCACAAAACAAACCTAAACGGACCATCACAACACATCATCCCACCCTCTGGAAAGCCCGTCATAATAAAGTACAATTGACCAGTATACCTAGCTCAGCACATCGAAGAATACACAGCACACTAACATAAGAAGAAATAGAAAGTAGAGCACACTAACAAATCAACAGGTAACACACCGCAAATGTAAAACAATGGATCCAGGAGAATACAATATAAAGAATGAAAAAAATAAAAGCATGCACTCAACATTGCACAGCAAGGCGCCATGCCAAATGCAGTACTGCGTCCCATCATCTTCTCCCTAGAAATAGAATGTATGCTCAGTGAGCGCCATGTTTCAGTGTGCGGCATCGATGCCTCTACCGGTGCCGTTTCTGCGACAGGTGTCTCAGGTGCTGCCAACGATACCACTTTGGTGGAACGAGGCAGTCGGCCCATAAAGATTCCTTCCTGTGCAATTTCGGCATAGTGGGTGCCGAACACGCAGGTCGTGATGAGGCGGGTATTTGGGATGAATCGGCGCCTCTGATGCACAAGCCGTGCGGAGGGAAGGAACGGGCATGGTCAGTGACACCTCGACCGGTGAAAGCACCTCTACCGGACGCACAATAGGGATTGCGTCTGAAGGCCCGGTGGGAACGGTCGGCCGATACATATCCAGTGGCCGTAGAACAGCAACAGTCTCCCGGATGTCATACCCGGTCATAGGAACCTCAGCCGGAACATGAGTAGGAGCAGGCAGAATAGAAGTAGCTTGCTCAACTGAGGTATGGTCAGAAGGAGGTGCATCGGGAGCACGGCACAGCTCTGCTGTCACTTGCTCACGGAGCAGAAGACAAATCCGTCGAAGCTCAGTACAAACTGAACACACATCAGGTGGACGCAGCACTTATGCACAAGTCGCGCACACAATTTAGTTCATGGTTAAACAGTGAATTGAATTTACTGAGTGACATGGCAGGAGAAGGTGGTTCAGATGCTGTGTGGCAACCAGCCACATTTGAAATGGTGACAGTATTTGCTTAACCGCTACTCGAAGTAGGTGAACAGACTACATCGTGAAGTGGCGAGAATTCTAGACAGGCTGATAATATCCGAGCTTACCACACGCGGGACAAGTTCGATTCCCAGCCGCACACTGAGAAAAATTCGCTAAAGAAAGAAGAAGAACATAATCTTTAATGCCGAATCAAAAAGACTTGTGTTTGGCGTTTGTTTAGCGAGTTTGGGCACCCACCGGGAATGCGGTTCCGACACCTTGCATCGAAGCGGCTTCTTCAACACACTGGATGGCACAGAGTTGCGCTGTCAGGTTCGAGTGCCAGCGTCCGCTCACAGCGCGAGTGGAGGCTGACGGTAGAAGAGAGAGAGATGAATCGGCATTCAAATTGTGTATTAGGCCCTTACACTGCCACAGCAGGTTATCAAGAGTTGCAACTTCGCCACACGATGTGCATCTGTTTGTAGTGTAAATATCTGCATAAGCGTGCATTATTCTGGTGTTTCTGTATGAATCTGTTTGCAATTGTCGGAATCGTACCATTTGCATCTCGTTAAGGCTTTTGTAAGAGGATAAGTATAGGCGTCTCATCGCTGCTATTGTGTGATGATATCGGGAAACCTCACTATAGTTATAACGCGAGAACAAAACGACGATACAGAGACAAGAAGGGGTCGAAAGACACGAGCGCTCATGTCCTTCGTCTCCTTCTTGTCTCTGTGTCGTCGTTTTGTTCTCGCGCTATAACTATCGTCATGCCATATCAACTATCCCAAGCTGCCACACATCGTGAAACCTGGTCCGATCCTCCCACGCTCAGGTGTTTGCAAAACCTAGCGGGGGCTCGTCTTCCTCCACCGATGCTCGGTGAGTCAGGCCTCGAAAAACGGGATGAGCAACTTCGTTGGGGTTGCTCAGTCCAGTGTGTGCCGGGATCTACCAAAGGTGCCTTCGGTTATCAAAGTCGAGCTCTCCGGTATGTATAAGATGTCGCTGGAGTCGGTGAAGCGCCTTTTGTGCGATCCGCCCGTTGTTAACATGGTGCAATTGCTAATCACGTGCGTGGCCTTGTTCTCCGTGCGGGATAGTGCTACAGCCACTTCTTCAGCCGCTAAAGCGTGTGCCGGGTTCACAGTAATGCTCATGATGTATTTCCCACGACTGCTGGTAACTACCACCACGAAACGTTTTCTTTGGGTATAACGCGCTGCACCACTGAAAATTGCTTCGGTGTCGTTGGAGTAACTTAGGGTAATGCGTTGTGCCCTGGCTTTACGCCATGCCGTATGGTGTTGGGTGTGCATGTTTTGAGGCAATTAGGAACACGTATACTTGTTCGCGCACCATTCTTGGAATTTCAACCTTGATTCCATGCTGCGTACGGTATGTGAATCCAAATTTGTCGAGCACGTGTCGGCCCGAGCGGGCCTAGGATAGGTGCTCGAGCTGGGAAACTTGTTGCACCTACACGAGTTCTCCGAGAGTGTTGTGCAACCCTGGCTCTTGGAGTTTGCTGGTGCTAACTCCGGGTGCCAGTCTCAACGTGACTTGGTACGTCTTGTGTATCAGGGCGCTAAGCTTGTCTTTTTCCACAAAGGTCTATATATAAAACGGTGCCGTGTGCATTATTTGTCAAATGGCAAAGGCTTGTATGAGTCGTAAGACTTTGCCTTCGCGTATGCCCGCATGTTTGTTCATGATGTGTTGGATGAGTTGCATCGTGCCGGTGGCCTTCGCGTAATCTTGCGCAGTGCTTGGCCATTGTCGCCCTTCTGCTCTATGATTATGCCCAGTACCCGGATATCCTTTACCATTGGGATTCGTGAGCCTTTTGATGCCGTCAATTTGATTTCTTGTATTTCTGACGGGACTTAGTTCTTGGGCGGGCGTCCCTTTCTGAACGGTTTATATAGCAGTAATTCAGATTTTATGACCTAGCAAGTGAGTCCCGTGCCCATGAGGTAGTGTACCACCCATTGTATGGTGACCTGGGAGCGATCCTAAATCTCTCCGTGACTGGCAGTTGTCGTCCAAATTGTAATATTATATTTGTATAGCATGTGGTGCAGTCCATCAGTTTGATGTAATCGTTCGGGTAACCCCAGAAGGACGAGATTGAAGAGCGTTGGTGAGATCACCGAGCCCTGTGATCTGTCCTAGCTTCAACTATTGTTTCGATTTGATTATAGTGTTCCCACTCGCTTGCGTGTGGTTCTTCCCGTATGGAAGTCCCTGACGTAGTTGTACACTCGCATTACGATATTCAGCTTGTCTAGTTGTCACAACATGGCATCGCGGCGACTTTTATCACAGGCCTTCATCAGGTCCAGGCCGAGGATGGCTCTTGTTGAGCAGCCAGGATTTTTTATGATTCGATGTTTCAGTTGCAGAAAGACGTCCTGTGTGGAGATATGTCTTGTGAACCCAATCATTGTGTGTGTAAAAAGGTTGTTGTCCTCGAGGTATTCCGTGAGTCCATTGAGAAACGCATGCTCCATTCCTACACACGATGACAGAGGGATACGGCGCACGTTCTCCAGCTGCACTTTCTTGCCGGCTTTTGGTATATGTATGGCCTGTGTTTCTTTTCATTGCTGGGGTAACTTTCCACACACCCAACAGTCATTAATATAGTCTGTGAGTTTCTCTAGCGATCTGTAATCAAGATTGTGCAGTGCCCTCTTTGATATTGGATCGGGGCCTGGGGCTGAACTGGTGTTATGACGCGATATGAACCGCAATGGAGCGTTACACGTGATATGAACCTCGTTGAAGTCACCTCCAATGAAGAGTTGTCACCCCTGGGTGATATCGTGTGCTCGTTTGAAGAGGACGTAGAAGTGGTGTTTGCGGCATAGGGGAGTGCTGTAGACATTTAGCACGAAGATGCTGTCAGGCGTCTTAGGTGCCAGAGTTAGCTCTACGAGGATGTTTTCAATATCCTTGACTTAAGTGTCGTGTTCGATAACCGTGAGCTCTCGCTTTCCCAGCGTGGTGACCTTTAGATTCTCCGTGCTGCTAACCTGAAACTGCAACTAGACTGCTAACCTGAAAGTTTCGCAGGGCCGTTTGTGTCCTGCAGTATGATGATGTCTGGGCATTCGAGGATCATTTTCAGGTATTGTATATGCGCTCATTTGTTTTTGTAACTTATGCAGTTCCGCTGCCATACGGTGTTTTTTTTTCGAAGAGTGCCAGTCTATGCTTATGTGGGTCTACACGTGTGGCACCGCTTCCCTATGCAAAATCCCCAGCACGCTGTTGGCAGTTTCTAATCTAGACAATCTGAGATAAATGGTCTTCAAGCTTTGCTTAATCACACACGAGATAGTCGCGGTGATAGTCTTTTCGAGACTGCTCAAGCGAGCCTTGAGTGCATTCAGCCAGGTGTCGCCTGATGGTGCGCGCGTACCCATGGGACGTACTGCCTTTGTGAGGAAGTCAGCGGATCCACGTTTAGTATTGGGGCTATTGACCTCACCGTCATCTATAGTTTTTTTTGTGTTCCCTGTATTTCCGGTAGAACAGTCTGACTGTTAGTGACATACTAGAGCTTTTGTATGAGTTCATCGTTTGCGTGAATCTGTGCCTGCATGCATTCCATTTGCTTTTGCGTGGTTTGTATAGTCTGTGTTAACCAAGGTATCTCCGTCGCTATCTTGGAGTTCATTTTTCCGCCAGCCTCCAAGTTTGTTGCGCGTTTCTCTTTGACCGCATCTGCAAAGCTCACCGAGTCAGTAGTCTGTTCCGCTGCGCGACCACGTCGTATCGTTCTTGCCTTCGACTCTGCTGACGATTTTTTCTTTTCACTTTGTTTTTTTATTTCTGGTTCAGTTTCGTTTATCGATTGTGTACAGATTTCCCGGTTTTGATGGCGTCTCACATTCCTCCACTGCTTTTTTTGCCACACCCGGGGATGCACCAATCTCTTTGGCTGACTGTAAGTTCATTTTCGCACCGCACACTGACCGGAGGGAGCTGCGTTGTTTACAGTGCCCCTTCTCAAAGCCTTTGACTTTCGCCGTTAGGGTACAGTGCCTAGTCGGCAGATTGTGGCCGGGATACACGGGGGACGCGCACACGCGTCTTTTTTTTTGCGTGCCTCTAACTATAGTGCATATTCAGGAGACTTGGGAGACGTGCGCACTCGCCTATATTCTGCGTGCCCCTAATGATAATGCCTAGAATATGCACTATAGTTACATGCACGCAGAAAATAGACGCGAGCAAGCGTCCCCCATGTATCCCGGCCACAGTCCGCCGACAGCTGCAGGGCGCGGAACACGCGTGTCGCGTTCCATTTTCACCGAAGCCGTCTCAAGGTTGCTTTTTTGGGCACCCGATGCTGTCCCCCTGCTCGCGTGGTTACGTGCTGTGTGAAATTTTCGGGTGGGTCACCTCCTGGACATCTACAATGGCATTGTAGCCTACGATCCCACGCGCCATTCGAGCTGGCCGCCGCCTCACTAGACGGCGCCCGACGAAAAAGAAAGTCAATGAAAAGAGGCTGCCAAGGCGCGGACTAAACCGTTCTCCTCGGAACGCGTCTTGGTCGTTAAACCCCGTGAGACTCTGTTCACCTCACCTGGTGCTGGGGAGTCACCCGCACGGCAGGAGCGCTCTCACAGTGAGCCAGACTGAGAAATAAGTGGACGCTCTCGCGACACAGCTCCCGACAAGATAATGAGGCGCCATGCTGTAACAATACTTGTGGATATACGGCAGAATTGTATCTACTAACGCCAGACAGCCGACCATCCGTCTAGACAGGCTTGGTGTCGCACGAAAATATCATTTAATCTTAACGTCGATGAAATGACGGAGTTTTTCTTAGCCGATGCTCGGAGGATAGCAAAGTGCGGAAACGCAGAGGCGGAGACCCATCTCTGAGAAAAGGGCAGTTGTTTGCTTCAATGATGGAGCATCGATTACGGGTTCGTCCCATGAGGCTGTCTCATATGAGACGTGAGGTACTTATTGAAGAGAATTGGAGGAAAGGGGAGCTTGGTGCTGGAGAACGAGATTGGGAAGCAGAGACAGAGGTCATGCTTAGCGCAGACTTTGATCCAAGGTACATCGAAAAGTTGGTGTTGATGTGTGGAGTATATGAAGGGCTCGGCAAGTAATACCGACATTACTATTAATACAGCCCAGTGCTTACTGTGTGGTTGGTTTAGTGGCCACCCCATGTTTTTTTTTGTAAATAGGTATCAGTGTGTAAATAAACTGAAGTTTGGCAGGTAGTAAGCAAGCAGTCCAGTTCTTCAACGTGTCATTGTGATCACCTGAACCATCGGGATTACATCTATCATCCCAATCTTAACTACGAGGGTGTAGACGAACTTGCCAAACCAGCGCACTCCGCCGAGATCCCGTTAACCGAAAACGCAGCTCTTTCGACTCGGCGCGCAACAACCTTCACCGGGAGCTAACGTGCGAGCATCTAGACGCTCGGGTTGCTACTGGACGCGCCCCTCCTCCCATGCCAGCGACTGGTTTCACCCGCTGCGAGCGAGGGCTCCTCCTAGCCGTGAGAACCCACTGCGTGTGGCCAGCTGAACAGAGGCATCATCTGCGCGGCGCAAGCTCTCCGAACTGCGCTGACTGCCGTGCTGTGGAAACACTGTCCCGCCTCCTGTCCGAGCGTCCTGCTCTCTATGAAGCATTGAAGTGGCTCGCGGAGAGATACCGTTTTGTTGGACTGCCATCTGCAACCCTGCAGGACCTCCTACACCCCAACGGCTACGAGGACCATCGCCGCTTTGCCCTTGCGGCCTTACTGGTCTTTCTTGAGGACACCAGTTTAACCGAGTGACTTTTATAAGCCACTCGCCATGGGGAAGCGTGTTCTCCTCCCACCACGCTAGTTTCATTTTTTTTCTCCTCCTTGATTTCCCCTCCTTCCCTATCCTTTTAGCCTACTTTCTTTTCTCCTAACATTGAAGACAGCTATCGTGCACTACACATCCCATTTCTTTACCGTTCCGCCTTTTTAAAGATGATAGTCTTTCTTGGGGACCTTCGACGCAAAAGTTTTGGTCTGTCTGTCTGGCTGCACACTTGACTGTTTGTCTGCCCTGAACGATACCTTAACCGGGACCAAAGTGGACATACTGTACTGCAAACAGCCGGCCTCATTCGTAGCGCCAACCAAAAACGCTCAAGATTCAGCGTTCATACTTGTGCGATTGTTGACTAAAAATCAATTATTGAGCATATCTGAGGCACCATGCCAACACGTCAATATTCTGTATGTAAGTCTTTTTACTAGAAAGGCATACATAAGTAATTCTAAGGGCCGTAGCATTTATCACGCTGCGCTGAACATGCAACGCTTGCATGAAAAGGCAAGTGTTTAGAATACTTTCCTAAGATGACAAGGTGGTGGAACCTACCCATCGCCTTGCGTTCTACACCTTATCACCTCAGAGACGGGCACGTACGCCACGCACTTCGTTTTCTAGGATAACTGCCAGATAGCGCTCATGTCTCACATGTGACGTGACTTGATGCACTGGTTCGTCTCCGCGGCACGCCAGAGGCACTCTAAAGCAGTGCCTCCACCTCCAGAGTACTATTCACCTATTTTCCTGCGCAGAACATCAAATAAACGTTTTCTTCACTTTCTTCCGACGCAACAACATTTGTCTTTCAACGACATTTGCAGTGTAACATGCAGATACGGGGCCAATTTTTGCTCCTTTTTTTTCCTTAAGAATCACTCCCTCCATTCCGTGCAGCAACTTTGCGAGGCCTAATGGCGCCCATTCATTTTACGGGTAACGCCAATATGACGGTCTTTTTTCTTCGTCTTGGCACGAAGTCCAAGATGGCTTTTTTACCTCCAAGCTTCAATGCGGTGGCCCACATGGCCCTCCGCCATCACGTAGCTTCCACGGCGCACGACATGGCCGTGCTTCCGCTTCACAGGTTCGAGGACGGCGCCAAAATGGCGCGCCTGCGTGTTTAACATCGCCTTTTCAAGGCCAACAGTGAGCTCCGAGCTCATGTGAACAGTTTCTTGCACAGTTGCCTACTGCTTATTGCTTCCGTTGTGTATCAGTTCACCGCTTAGCGAATTCTGCGCAATGTCCTGCACGGAATCGCACTTGGCCCACGTGCAATAAATGCGGTCATTATCAGGCCGTCTGTTATTCCGCTCCTCTTCAAGATGCAGCCTCTTCGCCTCCTTCCACTAGTGTCCATGCAAGTATGGTCACCGTTTTAAATGTGGCTAGTTGCCACACAACGTCCTCGCTGTCCATCGTAGCAGCAGTAGGCAATGTTTCCCTGACTTCTCTCGTGGACACCGGTGCATCCATCTCGTTAATTGGCGACACGGACTTTTACAGACATTTTAAAGGCGCTGGGCTTTCTCTTTAACGCATTCTTCTGCAGACTTATTCTAAAGGAACAATTGATAATTTCGGATCTTTCGCAGCCCCCGTCAGGTATTACAGTCGTACTGCATCTATGACCTACTACGTCCCAGAAAATGGCAACTCCCTTCTGGGTCGTGATGCTAGATCTTCATAAACATTCTCGATGATTATCTGACTGGGGCCGTAGTCACCGTGCAATCTGATCGTCTGAACAACGCGCCCAGTGAATTCCGTCAACTGTTTACCCGTGAACTGCGTGGTGTGCATGGTTTCGTGCATACAGTGGCGCATCGTCCTGGTGTGTGTACAGTTCATGCTTAACTTCAACGCCTTCCTGGTCTGCTCCGTCAACAAGTTTCTGCAGAACTGTTTCGTGTTCATGCCAGTAGAATTATTGAGCCTGTCTCCACTTCGAAGTGTGTGTCTGCACTCGCTGTTGTAAAAAAAAGATGGTTTCCCCCACCAGTGGGTGCACTTACGTGAGCAAAACGGAGCAATCGCCATGGACGGGTTCCCGCTCTTACACATCGCAAAGCTTCTCCAACGACTGTCGGGGGCCTTATGCTTTTCTAAGTAGGATCTTGAGAGCCCTAATCACTTTCAGTCCTAATTTGAACTTTCAGATTTGAGTAGAGACTCAACCACATGTGTTGCGCACAAGGGACTGTTTTACTTTCGTCGCGTGAGCTTTGTGCTCACGTCTGCTCCTACTGTGTTTCTGAAAATGATGTCGATATTACCTAAAGGTTGCAGTGGTGCACTGTGCTACTTAGACGACATATTGGTGGGGGCCGAAGTCTAGAAGAACAAGATGCACATTCACCTTCTGTTCTCGCATGAGCGAATGAGGTGTGAAATAAATAACACGTGTATTTTTGCTGTGAGTGAATTACAATATTCGGGCCACAAGATAAGCTCCCGTGGCACGACACCGGTTGTGTCAAACGTTAAGGCGATTTTGAATGCACCGCGTCTTATGGATGCCAAATCGTTGTAAACATTTCTTGGTCTTGTTGGGTACTGAGCAATGTTTGTGCACCGTTATGTCGATTTAATTCAACCACTGTGCCTCTTACTTCAGCAAGGACAGTCTTCTGCCTAGTCAGCTGAAGCTGAACAGGGCTTTATTAAAAATAAGTCATTCCTGGCCTCAAAGCCAGTTGTCCATATCTTCAATGAGAAGCTTTCTGTCGTCATCAAAACAGATGCGTCCGATGTTGGACTAGGAGCAGCGTTTCAACAGGGTGATCAGCTGATCGCCATTGCTTTTGTATTTCACACATTCTCCCCTGCCGATAGCAGATACTCAACTGGAGAGCGTGAAGCTCTCGCGTGTTTATTTTCTTCTGCAAAATGACACGTTTATGTGTCTGGTCGGTGCTTCGCTTTGCGGACAGATTATCAAGCACTCGCTGCTCTTCTATCTGCCGGATCTGAAAGCTGCCACCCCTTCGCTCTTCCAGGTGATTTGATTGATTGATATGTGGAGTTTAACGTCCCAAAACCACCATATGATTATGAGAGACGCCGTAGTGGAGGGCTTCGAAAATTTTGACCACCTAGGGTTTTTTAACGTGCACCCAAAACTGAGCACACGGGCCTACATTTCCCCCTCCATCGGAAATGCAGCCGCCACAGCCGGGATTCGATCCCGCGACCTGCGGGTCAGCAGCCGAGTACCTTAGCCACTAGACCACCATGGCGGGGCCGCACTTCTAGGTGGTGTACAAAACTTCTGTACGAAAATATCAGTGTGCAGTAGAGCAAAACGGCCAATAATGAGATCGCTGATGCCTTGTCGCGTCTCCCTCTTCAGCTACCGGTTACTGAAGAGCGTAGTGAAGAAATGGTTTGCTTTCTTACCCCCGTATTCGAGAACGTCCCTTCGCTCATCGCTTCACCTTCACTGGGGAAAGCCGATGGTAGCGCCCTTTCTAGGCATGGCAAGTCACTGCATATCTGCGATAAGGAAAAGGATTAAAAGAGGAAGGACAGGGAGGTTAGCCAGTTCTCCGACCGGCTGTTTACCCTGTAGTCTGCGATAATCTGCTGCAATTCTTGAGTAGCGCAACGTCATTTTGAGCCAAGCTGTGGCGCAGTGTTCACCTCTGTCAAGTGAAGGGTGAAAGTCGAGTCGAGGAGCGTTTGTGAATACGGGGTTACTTCTTGTATTACCAAATGTGAGCTTCAGGCTGCCACTGCTGCAGATCCAACATTATCTCAAGTTATTACATATGTACATGAGGAATGGCTTTTCAAAAGTGCCCTTTCATGTGAATTTTCGCCTTATTGTAGTGGTCCGCAAGAACTGTCTTTTATCGAGGAATTGCTTTTTCGTGATAAATGGCTGATTCTCCCGGCTTCCTTCCGGCAAAAGCTTATTCAGCTTGCCCATGAGTCTTCTCCTGGCATTGTTCGCACCAAACATCTATCGTGACAGCTACAGGTGGCCCGCCTTAAACAGGTTTAACATGCAGTGTACCATTGCCGGATATGTCAGGTGGCACATAAGTCTGTCAAACCTTCATGCGCACCATCGCAGCCTGTTCCGTGGCCTGATCAGCCTTGGCAAAATCTCGGTATGCATTACATGGGTTTATTGCGCAATGTCGTGCAAACAGCTTCGTTCATTATTTTCCTTACTGACTATCACTCCAAGTGGCCTGATATTTGTTGCACGCATAATGTACCTTCTAAAATTATCATTGAGTTTCTGTCTTCCATTTCCAGCAGCAAAAGTTTTCCTGATGCAATAGTCACGGGCGATAGTACGCAGTTTCAGTCTTTAAGTTCGACACTTTTCTTTCGCGACGTTGCATTGAGCATTTGAATTCATCTGTCTTCTACCCGCAATTGAATGAACAAGAAAGAGTGAAAGAAGAAGGAGAAAGGCGGGGAGATCAACCACGGCTGAGCCCCGGAAGGCTACCATTCACTGGGGAAGGAGAGAGGGGGATGGAAAGTTAGAGATGAGGAGAAAAAGTTACCAATTGGTCGATGTGTAACAGCTCCACGTTTCACATCGCAAATGGTAAAACAGGCGGTGTTTTTGAGAAAATGCAACATCACTGTTGCCTTTCGGAACTGGGATAGGCAGTGCCATGGTCCCAATACCTTCTCAACAGGGAAATCACTTCTTCCGGTTGATATAGAACACTGTGGAGGTGAAGCCTCTCGTTTGAGGATGCCGGCCAGTAACATAAAAGGTATTCAATAGTCTCATCGACGTCGCAGTCGTTACACTCCGCATTGTCGGCCATCCCAATCTTACATGAGTAGGCAATGATGGAGGCCACCCCCAGACGCAGACGGCACAACACTGTAACTTCCTCCATGGGAAGACCAGAAAGTATCCGCAGTCATAGAGATAAGTCGAGAGCATACAGTCGATGATCTGCAAACTGTTATGACTGCCACTTCTGAAATGTCATGTTCTGCACCAGCTTGCTTGAGTACCCAGCCGCATCAATTTCAGGTAAAAGTATGGAAACAGGGTTCGTTTTTACGTATGTATTTGCGATTTAACCATGTTCTGAAGGAACACATTCAGATTTCACAATTGGAACAGCATTCCCTCAGCAACTTTTGACTGAATGCTTGGCTTCATGTAGGTTGTAACTGCAGGGCACCACAGGAGTGTCTCCTTCTAAACTTGTTCATGGTCGGCAGCATCCAGTTGGCCTGGACATAGTTTCCTATTACATTGTAAATCCTTAGTTCATCCAAGTCAGCAACTTCGTACCACAGTACTTTCCTGTCAACAAGCAATGCAGCAGTATGTGGATAACCGTTGAGGTACTAAACTTTCTAAAGTTCGAGTCGGTGACATAGTTAAGGTTCGTGTTGCAGCAGAACGTTCCAGGTAACGGGGTCTGTACTAAGTCTTAGGACAAGTTAGTCAAACTTCTTTCCGCCTAAGTAATGACAACAATTGGAACGACTCGCGTATAGTTATTTTTGACATTGATTCCGCTTCATTGCCTTGAACTTCTTCGCATTACTTACAAGAAAACTTATGTAGCCTCCATCTTCAGATATTACCTTCTCTAGGGGGGAGGAACATTCCTTAGGTGTAGATCCAGAGAAAACATTTTCCATTGAGTATACACCAGCAGCTCAGTTCGTTGAACCGAATGTCACTCCAGAAAGTCATGCTGCAACTAAGACAGATATTGCAAGTGAGTCGTCAGACTCAACTTATGCCTCTATGTTTTCAGCTGCGCCCGCGCAGCGTGTAAGAGAGCTGGTAGGCTTACAGCCGCAAACAGAACTTGCTGCTCCTCAAAAGAGAACTTCGGAGCACAATGTGCTTCGGGCTCCAAACGTTCGCGTTAAAAGCTGTCCAGGTTTCAAGACCGTTTGTCCTTCCTAAATTCTTCCCAAATAGTACACTGACACAAGTCAGCGTACTATACTTGTGCGTTCTTCTGTATATGCTCTGTGTTTATCTATTGTATAAACTTCAAAATCTGCTGCGTGGTAAGCTGACATGCTATATTTTTTCTCATTGGCTTTTGTTAGTATAAAACGTAGGAGCTTCACGTATCATTTCTTTGTAGAGGCAGATGATGCGGTGTTCTATTAGTGTCTGTATTGATTTTGATTGTCATGTGGCGCCTCACGCGAAGGTGGTGTGTATCACGATGTGTACTTAGGTGTAAGTAAAGAGTTGGCAACGAGCACTAGGAGGAGGTGGAAGTTCTCTTCGGCGCTCAGCGCGCCGTCGTGTGGTGGTTTCTCTGCGTGCCCGCTGACAGCGTTGGTGGGTTGCGGCCCAGTGCTTCTTGTTTCTCTTCGTCGAAGCCGTCGAGGCCGGGGCCGCCAAGACAAAAAAAACAAGTTCACTCTTCACTTTGATCAGCATTAGCGTCATCGTCATGGCGTATAGTGGGTGCAATGGATAACCGACAATGCACAACACGCTAGCCTAGACCCTTAGGAGTTTCGTCCCTAAAATATGGTAGGGTAAGATGGTTTCGTGAATACTACACGCTGGTCATAACAGAAATGATGTGACAATTTTGGCTCCAAAGTGATCAAAGCCTGTCCGCCAGCGCATGTTGCACAAACTCGTTACCATGGGCACGTATGTGCCTATGATTTCTGGTGTGCGTCTGAAGGGTGCGCCTTCGAAAAGTGTACGTCACAAAAAGAAAGAGACCATAGAGTGCATGCGTGGTGTGGTGTAAGTTATGATGACGTTGAACGTTTACCGTGCGAGATTACGAGGAAGCGCGGCGTGATGTTAACGGAATAAAAGAAGTTACTAAATGACCCGCCACCATGGTGATTCCAATGGTCAGTAGCCTTTCAACGCGACAACCCAGCAATGTGCAAGGACAAGCTGACAAGTGAACCCGAGGGCCAGAGAAGGCTTGTGTGCAAGAAGAGCAGGGCGGTTCGAGGAGCACGAGGCGAGTGTGTGGTGATCACCAGACAAGCCGCTATATATGGACCATCGGGTTGAGGACCCGAGCCGTGAAAACTTCAACCAGCTGATGCCTCCCGCCATCACGGTCTCGCATGAAAGAACTGTAGCCATCCGGTCATGAACTGAAGCACAAGGGTGACAATGCCTGCAGACGAGCAGTAGCAGCTGAGCTTCCGGCCCAAGCTATGCGTCCGGCTATCCGGCCTTGTTTTGTCTGCTTTCTCGGCGCGTCGCAGAGCAACCACCGAAAACTCATTGTTACCAGCCAGCCCCGAACCACTCTAAAAGCCGCAGTCTTTGGAATCCAGTTTCGTAAACGTCATCGAGCCGGGAACGACATAGTGAGAACCACCATCTTTATGCCCCACTCCGACGCTCACTTGCATTCAAACTTAAGAATTTAGTTTTAGTATGTGAACTTGCATTTTGTGTGTAGTTACGAGTGCTTGCTGCACGGTGCGCTTTTTATTAAGTGTTTATTTTACGCAGGCCAATTTTCGCTAGAACTTCTTTATAACGGTTTGCGTGCTGTTAGGGAAACAAACCTTTTCGTACTTGTTAATGCAATCCGAGGCTCAGCCGCAAGGAGCTCTTATCCACTATAAAAAATGGCAGCATATCCACAGAGTGAATAATGGAGAGTGGGGCGAAGCATCCGTCCGTCTATTCGTTCTCGCTTCCGTTCGTCCATACGTCCATCTGTGCGACCGTCCGTGCGTATATCCGCCAATCCGTGCGTGCGTCTGTTCATGCGTCCACACGTCCATCTGTGCGTCTGCCCCTGCGTTCGTTCATGCATCCTCCCCTGAGGCCGTCCATGCGTCCATCCGTCCGTGTAGCCATCCGTGCGTCCTTCCATTCATCTGTCTGTGTGTCCTTTCGTCCATCTATTCAACACTCAAAGTACCACTATCTTGCATCTTTTTATCATATATTACCCATATAGAAGCACATCCATGCAGCGGACATTCCAAGGACAAAGGAGAGCTCGCACACGCACACTTTCCTAAGGCTTGCACTTCGTGTCTGCTTCCCACCTTTATCCACCTTGAGTTCATGGTATATACTAGTTCACTGTATTCATGGCACTGCGGCCCAATGCTCGCAAAACATTTCTAAAACCAAGAAGGTTACGCCGAGCGAGTTTAACGTAGCAACCATTTCTTGTCAGATAGTGCTCATTGTGCATGCCAAAGGCTGCTGATGGGGAATGAGAGACAGGAAAATTCGGCTTTTACTTTTTTATGGCATGCGCTTCGTATCTACTTCCCACCTTTAACCGCCTCGAGTTCATCGTATATACTAGTTCACTGTATACATGGCACTGCGGCTCAATGCTCGCTCAACCTTTCTAAAACCAAGTAGGTTACGCCTAGCGAGTATAACGTAGCAACCCTTTCTTGTCCGATAGTGCTCAATGTACATGCCAATGGCTGCTAATGGGGAATGAGAGACAGGAGAATCCGGCTTTTAGTTAACGCACACGCTACAAGTTCTTTATTGTTCAACAACGCCTAGGAGAAATCTCCTACTGGCACTACCTTGCAGGTCAAAACGTAAGACTGTTTGCACACTACGACTGCGACTACTACGAGGGACGAACGAGTGCCGTTTTAAGGAGCATCGGCCCTGAAGCAACCAGTATCTCAGTGCCACATGTATATTACCGGGGATTGACAGTTTATATGTACTCAGGAAAGGCGAGAACAGATACCTCTAACTTGAATGCGAGAGTGTTAAAAAGGTGACCTTGGCAGCGTTCACCCCACGAACGCAAAGCACAGAAGTGTGGGTGTCAGCAGCACGTGAACCGGGGGCGTCCGCGCAGAAGTTTGCCTTTTAAGGGTGAAGCTCCTTAAAGCGGCACACGTTCGTCCCTCATCGTAGTCGTAGTGCGTAAATTTAAACTTTGACCTTAAACTTTGGTCTTGAACTTTGGTCTTAAACTTGGTTTTCGTCTTAAACTTTGACCTGCAAGGTGGTACTAATTTCTCTTGTGCGTTGTTGAACAATAAAAAATTTCCCAGCGCAGTTTTAGCAGATAGGACTAACTATTTTGAACACGGTAATCTACAGTATCTGAATTCACTCTTATACGTAGAGCACTGAGACTTCTAATATGTGGTGCCTCTCCAGTACTGACACACATATGGAGCTGTTGTGACGGCCATGTGTTTGCAACACGTCGGGTAAGAGAATTGAATGTTGTATGAGTTCATAAACGATTCATAACAATTTTTTATCATTTGGGGCACGAAGACTGCCACATTAGACTGAATACACGCTTTAGGGCAAGTTGTCATCCGTCATCTGCTCTACAGATGAATTTCTGTGCGCCGAATCTCGGAGGCAATGCTTTGGATTATATGGTTCAAAGTAGGGTGAAAGATTACGCCTCCCGTAATTTTATCGACAAAAACATTGTGAAATTCATTTTAACGTACTATACTTCAGTTTTGTATTCGCACTGTGGATACTTGTGCGCAAGTATCCACAGTGCGAATGCAAAACTGAATTTGTTATGAATCGTTTAAGAACTCATTCAGCATTCAATTGTCTTACCCAACGTGTTGCAAACACATAGTCGTCACAGCAGCTTCATCTGTGTGTCAGTAATGAAGAGGCACCACATATTAGAAGTCTCAGTGCTCTACGTATAAGAGTGAATTCAGATACTGTAGAATACCGTGTTCCAAATAGTTAATCCTATCTACTAAAACACCCTTCCTTCACCAAATGCGGTCACGTTTACTCGCGTTTGAAGCTTATTGCCGCTTTTCCGTTCCGATTTTCACATTTCTCAACTTACCAGCGCATTCTCGAAAAGCTCTGATTTGTACCACGAATATTGTCGCTAAAAACAAAATAATGCAACATGTTTTTCTATATTACTGTATGATGGCCTTCGGTTGTATATTTACGAGATTTTAAGAAAAATCTAAAAAGTAGTTTTTTATTATTCAAATTTCCGTGGAGTACACTTTTGCCAATATGAGAAATTTGAGGCAATATATAAAAATTTACGTCTGCCCTACGGCAGCAATAATTTATGTAGCTAATGAACACACTACATCCTTAAAACTTGTCAAGTTTGAAAACGCTGCTTGCATTACTTTCGGAGAAACAAAAGGGGGATACGTAACCTAATTAAACTGTCGCAAAATTAGACATTTTTCAAAGCTATTTTCTTAAAGTCTAGAAACTTGAAACCGTATGAATTCATTCTTCATTAGACATGCATTTCAGGTAAAAAATATCTTCCTTGAAACAAAAATATTTATGTTTTTATAGCATCTTCAATTTTCAAAAATGACAGGTGACAAAATTGGTGCCTCCGTGTTGGTGAATTTTGATATTTTTTTCTCGTAAGTTATGCCGTTAATCATAAAACGAAGTTGACTTTCGGGCTACCTGGTGAGAGCTGCACGAAGTATAGCATACTCAATGAAATCTAAAGTATCAACCTTTGGACTCGTGTCGATCTCTCGTGGAATCAGCCAGTAGTGTTTTAGTCGCGACACATGAACATCACTAGGTAGTGTGGCAGAAGATGAGTGTGGTTCAACGGGAGTGATGAGGTAGTCGACGTCGGTGACCTTGCGGAGAACTTTGTAGGCCCGGTGTATCGGGAAACGAGCTTCTCGCACAAGCCTTCACGCCGAGGCGGCGTCCAAAGTGGGACGAGAGAGTCAGCAGGGTTGTTTGTGCCAGTCATCGTAGCGGACCTTTTGTGAGGCCTAAGAAGCAGTGAGCCTAGTGTGTGCGATTTGGCGAGCGATGTGGGCTCGAGAAGCAACGTCCTGAGCACACACCGTTGGTTTGGTAGTATCAGAAGGAAAGAGTGTGTTAAATGGCAACACAGGGTTGCAGTTGTACAGAAGAAAGAACGGAGAATAGCCGGCGTTGGCATTCCTTGATGAATTGTACTCAAACGTGACGTAGGTGAGCACTGCGTCCCAGTCATGGTGATCAGCAGAGACGTACATGGACAACATGTCTGTAAGAGTTCGGTTGAGGCGTTCTGTGAGAACGTTGGTCTGGGGATGGTAGGCAGTATCAGGGTGATGTTCGGTAGAGCAGCTACGGAGGATTTCGTCGATAACTTTTGCGAAGAAGCAGTGGTCACGATTCGTCAAAACCTTCGCGGAGCCCCATGCCACGGAATGACGTCATTCATTAGAAAGTCTGCGACGTCTGTAGTGCAGCTACTTGGCAAGGCAAGGGTTATAGTGTATCTGGTCGCAAAGTCAGTTTTGACAGCGATCCATTTGTTGCCTGACACGGACGTCGGGAAAGGACCGAGCAAGTCGAGACTGACGCGGAAGAATGGTGCTGGGGGAATGTCGATAGGTTGGAAGAGGCCAGCCGCACGGAGAGCAGGACGTTTGCGACGCTGGCAGCGCTCGCAAGCAGTGACTTAGCGGCGCACAAATTTATACAGGCCAGACCAAAAGAACCGTTGCCGCACGCGGTGATAGGTGCGTGAAAAACTTAAGTTTCCTTCTATCGGAGCGTCATGCAGATGTTGAAGAATGGTGGCACGTAGGTGCCGGAGAATAACTAATAAAACTTCCAGGCCATCAGGCTTCATGTTGCAGTGGTCCAGAATTTCGTTGCGGAGGACATATTGGCGGAGCGAAGGGTCGGAATGTCCTGAAGATACTCGCTCAATTACCGTCTTCAAGGTGGCGTCCCAGCACTGCCCTGTGCCAATGTCACGCAAAATCGGATATGGCGAGCACACAAATCGCTCTTATGGACAGTGAGGCTAGCAGGGTCCACCGGATAACACGAGAGACTATCGGCATGGCGTAACCTGCCAGACTTATAAATTACGTCGAAGCTATACTCCTGGAGACGTAGAGTGCAGCGACTTAGGCGACCAGTAGGGTCCTTGAGCGACGACAATCAACACAGAGCGTGGTGGTCCCTAATAACTTAAAACTCCCGGCCATAGAAGTAGGGGCGAAATTTCGCTACAGCTCAGACCAACGCAAGACACGTGCACGCCGTTATCGAATAGTTTCGCTCAGATGTGGAGAGAAGGCAGCTGGCATATGCAATAACACGCGTTTGGCCCCCCTGGTGTTGAGCGAGGACGGCGCCGATAACGTCAGCACTGGCGTCTGTGCGAACTTCAGTCGTCGCGGACGGGTCAAAGTGAGCTATTATTGGTGGTGAAGTGAGCGGCTAAATCAGCGTACAAAACACAGCTGCTTGGTCTTGGCGCCACGAGAAGGGCGCATTCTTTTTTAGAAGATCAGTGAGGAATCATGCAATTGTAGCGAAATTGGGTATAGAACGTCGTAAGTATGAGCATAAGCCCAAAAAACAACGAACAATTTTGGTAGTAAAACTCAGAGGAAAGTTCTTGACAGCGCTAGTCTTGTGAGGGTGCGGTTGGACTCCAGCAGCACTTAAACGATGACCAAGGACCGTGATTTCTCGTCGGGCAAAATTGCACTTTTTCAAGTTCAGCTTGTGTCCCGCTCGACGAAAAACGGCTAGAAAGGTCGACTAACGAGTTGAGTGGCTTTCAAATGTTGGGAAAAAACAATCACGTCGTCGAGGTAGCAAAGGCATATGAACCATTTACAACAACGGAGGAGAAAGTTCAACATGCGTTCGAACGTTGCCGGGGCGTCGTACAGCCCAAAAAGCATAACCTTGAACTGATACAGGCCGTCCGGTGTGACAAAGGCAGTGTTTTCGCGGTCCAAGGCGTCGACAGAAATTTCCCAATAGCCCGAACGCAGACCTGTAGATGAGAAGTATCGCGCGCCATGAAGGCAGTCAAGGGCGTCGTCGATTCGTGGCAGCGGATATACGTCTTTGCGGGTTATCTTGTTCAAGGCATGGTAGTCAACGCAAAATCTTCAACTGCCATCTTTCTTTTTGACAAAAACAACAGGTGACGCCCATGGACTTGAAAAGCCCTCTGTGACTCCTTTGGAGAGCATCTTCTCGACTTCTCGTTGTATGACCTGGCGTTCGGACTGGGAAACACTATATGGTCACCGTCTAACAGGACTAGCATCGTCGGTATGTATTTGATGACGCACGACGGAAGTTTGACCTAAAGGGCGGTCATCGGTGTCGAAAATATCTCGGTAGGTAGTCAGAACGTGGTGGAGTTGCTCAGCCTGACAGGGCAGAAGATCAGGGGCAATCATCATAGTAATTGTATCGGTAGGTGCGTTTGCTCGGCCGGCTGCAATAGGAGACGAGCTGTCTTCAGGATCTAATGCCACGGTGTTACATGCATCAAGTAGGGAAACATGGCCTAACGAAATGCCTTGCGGGAGAACTTGGGTCGAACTACTAAAGTTGAGAAGCGGAAGCTGAACGTAGTTGTCCACGATAGTCACGATGGTGTGCGGCATAGCAACAGTTCGCGCCAGGAGCACATTCACTAATGGAGAGATTATTTAGTCACCGTCAGGAAACGCTGGTGATATCGTTAAGGCAACAAACGTGGTGGCTTGTGGTTACAGCTGAACATAATCAACCGCACACAAGCAGTGTGACGGTGATAACGGCACAGCCCCAAGTCGAGGCAGTTCTAGTTAGGAGAACGCTGGTTGCACAGTCGATGAGAGCGGCATGAGTGGACAATAAATCCAATACAAGAAACAGGTCATTGGGGCACTGCTCAATAACTGCAAAGAAAACAGATGTGGGGTTATCAGCGATTGTGATGCGTGCTGTGCACATTCCTGTGATGGCAAGACTTCTTCCATCAGCGACACGAATAATGCCAGAAGCAGCCGGTTTGAGAACTTTCTTCAGGCGGCGACAAAGACGGGCACTCATTACAGAATAATGCGCCCCGGAGTCAATAAGTGCAGAAACAGTAGGCCGTCAACGTCTGCGTCAATCAAATTTTGTCGTGTCAGCAGTACAAGGAGAGGATCTGAGGTCGGTATCGAGGATGCAGCTTCACCTCTAAGAACTGCACCGCTTAGTTTCCCTGATGAGAATTGAGCGGGGAGGTCGGGCGTCGTCGTATAGGAGAAGGGGACGACGGGTGACGTCCAGGTGGTGAACGAGACTGATGACGTCGAGGCGACGGTGAGCGGCTGTGCTGCGTATCAGGGGCATCGAAGGGTGGAAGGTGGCGGTAGCTGTAGGGCATCGGCGAAGGAGGCTGGAAAAGGCGGTAGCTGTCGGCGCGGCGAGTAGTGTTATACTGCGTTCGAGACGAAAACCAAAGGTTGCAGCAATACCGTGCCATGTGCTCTATGGGGTGGCAGTTAAAGCAGATCGGCCGATCATCCGCCGTTCGCAATTCGCCCGGATCGCGAGAGCGTGGAAAAGATCGTTCCTGGGGCGGTGACCTGGGGCAAGGCGGTGACCTTGAACGGAAGCCAATTGGTCGAGACTGAGCCACGGTGCAGACATTGAAGCTCAAATTGCTGAGTTCTTCCCGCACAATCGACTGTACCAAGAAAACCTGAGGTACTTGTGAATCGACGTGGCCGCTGGTGGGAAGAGCAGGTGTGATTGCCTCGAGTTCCCGCCGGATAAATCGCGTAACTTCAGACGCTGGTGAAGACTGCTGATCGGAGGTCATCCCATCTTCGCAGGAGGACGTCGCACCGGTGTTCGGCAGTAGAGTGAATGATCTTGAAATACGCATGCTTTTGGCCTGTTCATAACCTTGGCATTCCTGAATAATTTCCTCGACAGTCGTGCAGTTCTGGCACATTAGCAGGTTGAACGCATCGTCCGCTATCCCCTTGAGCACGTGGCCAACCTTATCACACTCCGACATGTCGTTGTCGACTTTACGACATAGAGCCAGCACGTCCTGTATATACGAGATATACGGCTCTGTGGACGTCTGAGCATGTATAGACAACTCCTCCTTTGCAGCCGCCTTTCAACCATGGGCTTCCCAAACAAGTCGCGAAGCTTCTCCTTGAATGTGTCCCAACTGCTGATCTCCTCCTCATGGTTCTCGTACCAGACTTTGGCCATGCCTTTTAGGTAAAAGAGCACGTTGGCCAGCATGAGAGTCAGGTCATACCGGTTGAGCACACTGGTACGTTCGTAGTCAGCTATTCAGTCGTTAACATCAACTTCGTCCGTAAGGCAGAACGTTCCTGGACGTTTCGGATGCGTCAGCACGTACTTGGGTGGGGGTGGGGCCGAAGGAGGCGTTGCTGAGGATGATGCAGGTGTCGCCGACGCCGACGGAGAGGTGGTCGTAGGATGAGTCCCGTGTTCCATCACGGAAGCTCTGATATGACGACCACTGTGGAGCTCCGTGTATGGCGCTTCGTTACCCACCACCTCCACCAGTTTGTTACGGGGATTAGAAATACACTGAAAAGCGAAACGAGTGTCTTTGCATTATTTACAGGTAGGTGTGACACCCCAGGGCTGCCAGGACCTCGCGCCCCGAATCCGCTTCCTCTTCATCGATGCGTCTACGATGGCGGAGCCATGCCCACTGCCTCGTAACAATATGATGAAAAGATGCGAGATGGTGGTACTTGGAGTGTTGACTAGATGGACAAACGGACACACAGACAAATGCATGGACGGACGCACGGATGGCTGCGCGGACGGATGAACACAGGGACGGACGCAGGGGCGGATGCATGGAAGAACTCAGGCACGGACGCTCGGATGGACGTGCGGACGCGCGGACGCACGAACAGACGCACGCACGGACAGGAGGATGGACGTATGGATGGTCACGCAGATGGACGCATGGAAGGATTGAAGCAAGAACGAATGGACATATCAGCACATTGCTTCTGGTGTTTCTAATACCCATGTTGCTGTAGGCATTGTTAGGCAACTGTAAACATCCGGTTATATAAAACATATTGGACTGTTCAACATATATGTCAGTGCGTACACCCTTTGCAAATCTTTTAGCGTAACTTTGTACAGTCTCAACGAAAAAGAAATGGAAACACAATCACATTCCCTCCACAATCTCTGCATGGTATTGATACCAAACCTATGCGGTATCTGGCGAATTCTTTTGAGAGGGGAGGAGGTCATGCTCACAGGCGTGCAATGCCTGAATAGGAAGCAGTGGCAAACCTCGTTGCTCACTCCGACGCTTTGGTGCCAGCAGCTGTCCAGCAGGCTAAGGAAGCCATCACAGCCCAAAGCCTGCCGGCACCTTAGCGGAGGTGCCCCCCCTTCCCTTATGAATCATCCAGACCGAAATAAACGTTACCTCTCTCTTCCAAAAAAGTGGTCCACCTCCCCGAAAACAATTCCGAGGAAATGCGAGTGCATATCTTCTGCCGAGAGAGGATACCGTTGCAGTCAGACATTCGGCTTCACCAGATGATATGGTTTTTATTGGAGGAAAATAAAAAAGGTACTCATTTCTATGAAGACGCTGCAGTCGCCGAGGTGTGCGGACGCATCCACTTCGGCTGCGTCTTTTGCGAATGTTTCCGCGGCATTTTTGTCACTGTGTGGTACATATTTGAGATCATCCAATTCGTGAAGAAGACAGGATTTGGTAGAGATCGAACTTTGAGGTGGTCCACTGCTTTTCGGAACATTATCTCATTTTTGTGCTGCCATCGAGTTGGCCAAGTGCTATGCACATCGTCTGGCATCCTGACGTGGTGGGACGCGTGCGTCCGGCATAGGAGCTATGCTAGCAGAAGGGGAAGTGCTGTCGGTAGAGGAGTTTACTGAATATTTAGGACGGCGGATGTTGTCCGACCGAAAATCAAGACCTCCGACGAAGCCTGCACCAGGTGATGACAATTCACAAGGCGAGCTGGCTTGTGAACAGATGGACGGCGCTGAGGCTTCGCAATCAAGCAATGCATTCTGAATGCGTCGCGAATGCCACCGAAGCCGGAAGAGCACATCAAGATAGTTATTCGCTTACGGGGGGGAATTGAATTTGGAGAACGTTGGTTCTACATCTGTGGGCAAGGCTGTTGCCGAGGCGTCAGGCTTTACTACTGAGCAGAATAAAGAATACGTTATTTTCCCCAGCTTCAGAAAAAATATCTTGGTGGGTAGTACGCCAGAAAGGAGCAGCACCGAACGCTATGTCAGAACCAGGTCAGTAGGAGTGGCAGACAAAGATTTTGAAGTCAGTGCATGCGAGATTGCCTCACACTCTACGTGTAAAGGGGTCATTCGCCATGTGGACATTATGGATGGACCTGCTGCACTTGAATGGAACATCGTAAATGATGCAATCTACTGGCTCTGGCCGTCAAAAGAATCAAGAATACCGGCTCGGAAATTGTTGTGTTCGACGGCTTAAGAATACCCAAGTTTGTAAGGTATGGCCCAACTCTGGTCTGTTGTTACTTGTACCGCAAGCAAGTCGACGTAGCCTACGTGAGCGGGAAGCTTGGGCACCGGGCGGATGGCTCTCCTTCGCCCGATTACCTTGAATGTCAGGGATGGGGTTCTAGGAATCCGGCAGAGAACTATAACTATGAGCCTTGTTGCAAGCTTTGTGAAGGTCGACAGCTGACGGCGTATAAACAAGGCAGACAACGGTACCAGGTTGCCTGCGTCGTACGTGTTCGCTGACAGGAGCGAGCCAGGGTGGAACTAGCAGCGGAACAAGAAGCAGTCGAGGTGGCGCAGCTGGCAAGCATCTCTCAACGGTGTGGGAGCCGTTCGAAGTCGGGACGATGGTCATCGTATGGAAGTCCCACCTCAAAGAACCGCTCTACGTCTATTGGTGGAGGCGGCAGTGAAGCTTGAAAGCGGGCCACCTGGGCTGACAACGTCAAAGGTGGACCCATCACTTTCCGAACACGTGAGCAAAGCCAAGAGCATGTGGGTTGTAATCGCAATAAGGACAAGATCGCACAACTAGAGAAAGAAAATCATAGTTTAAAACAGCCATTGAATGGCTTGTAAAAGGGATAGCTGAACTTAGAAAAGTTTACACTCCGATAACAGCACTAGTGAGGGTAGCAAACTTGATAGCCCGGTTGAGGTACCGAGGTCTGTGGAGGTTCCGAAAGAGAACATGATTGACGAGGGGACACCAGCTCCAACAAGAGGGCGCTCTCAATTGCGCGGGCCTAGGCCAAGGTTGGGTCTGAGCTTCAAGAAGTAATAGTGACATTGCAGAAATATATGAATCAGATCTTTATTAGATAGGAGCGGATAGAAGAGAGAAAAATATCACGGATGAGAGATTAGGTAAAATTTAAGTATATCTTAACGAGATAGTGGTTTCTGCTATGGAGCGGGAGTGCTCTCAGCCGCTGGCCCAGCAGGACATGTCCCCTAGCGGAATTAAACTCTAAATGGGTAAACCAAATTTACATAGCCAAGAAGACGGCTTCATTAAATAGTTCATTGAGAATTTGGCAGTGGAATCGTGGGGGTTTATTAGTAAAAAAGGCATCCCTGCAGCAGTTTGTTAGAACGGGCAACTTGAAACCTCAGGTTATCATGTTGCAGGAAACTCTGACATCAAGTGTTCCCTTAACCAGTTTCAAAGTGGACGTTAAAGATAATGAAAAGGGCAGAGGGCTTACAATACACTTCAGCAGAAGGTGGGCTTATGTTAGGCACCATCTTTTCATGGGAGATTGCAGGATTGAATATATTATGGTCGAGGTGATTTTAGGTCGGCAAGGGGCAAGTCAGCGTTTACCTGTTTAACTTGTATAGCAGCCCCAGCGACACGAAACAGTTTCAAAGCTCTTTTGAGCAAGGCAGCCAACCTCGCAAAAGATGCACCGTTGCTTATTGGAGGGGACTTTCATTCGCCCTATCATGTGTCGAAGTATATCTGTAATACAACCAAAGGCGACAGAGTATGGCAACAGGCCCTAGACTTAAATTTATCTCTCATTACAGACTCTTCGTAACTCACTCATCGTAGCACGTCGACATCTACAGATTCGACACCAGATCTTACTTATGTTCGTGGGGTGGCGAATGTGTCCTGGTCAAATTCAAATATAGATTTCGGCAGCGATCATTACATACTTATGATTACTTTAGAGATGGCTCCTAAAAAGAAGCGAACATTTGGGCTTGTTGACTGGGATGCAATTAGGAAACAGAGAGAACAGAGAAACGAAGACCAGGGGAATGAGTTGAGCTTGGAACAGTGAACTAGTCAGCTCAAGAGTGACGTTGAGGCAACGACTAAGGAACTTAAAACAGTTATAGAACCAAATCAAACGGATAGTCGTCTGGCACACTTGTTGAAAGCAAAGCAGTCACTGTTGGCAAGTTGGAAGGTTCAGCGGTTGAACAAAAGGCTTAGAAAGTGTATAGCGATGGTTAATAAAGAAATTGAAAATCACTGTCGGGGATTGTGCAAGCAGCAATAGTATGAAGTATGATTTATGTGGATGGTGGTATTAAAAGGGGGGGGGGAGGTGCCTGGCATTTATCAGACATTTAGTGGATGAGACCAATTTTAGGTCTAACCAGAAGGCGGTGATAGGTAAGCTGGTTCATGAGACGTACCGCAACTCATCAGAGGAAGAGGTGCTGAAGAATTTGGCTGAGAGATACCTTCCGCTGCAAACCTGCCCGAATACATCTGATGTCCGTTTGGAATTTAGTGGAGATGAGATTATATTTATAGATCAAGAATTTACTGAAAGTGATATAAAGATGGCATTTCAGGATCCTAATAGTTTATTGGCATTGGGGCCGGATAGCATTTGCAATAAATTGTTAAGGAATTTAGAGAAGGGGTCTATTGAGTTCCTTACACGGGAGCTAAATAGCCGATGGAAGGGAGGATCTTTCCTAGAAGAGTCGAAACTTGCAAATACTGTTCTCATATCGAAACCTGGCAAGAGCATAGGGCTGGAAACGCTCAGACCAATTTCACTAACATCTCGTTTGGGGAAAGTCACTCAGCACGTCATTTTAAGTAGGCTAACGCGTTATGTTGAGGACAATGGGATCTTTTCGCACTCGATGATAGGTTCTCGTCCCGGCATCTCGACTCAAGATGACATGCTTAGTCTTAAACATCACCTACTTGATCGTAGGACAAGAGAGACTAAGGTATTACTTGGACTTGATGTGGAAAAAGCTCCTTCATTCTACAGGTGCTGTCAGGCTTGATTGTGGGGCAATGCATTTTTCTCTTTGTTACGGCTTTTCTTGAGGATAGAAGGACATGTCCCAGGTTGGGGGAAATCAAGTCTTCAGTCTTCAAATTGGGTTGTCGTGGTACACCACAAGGATTCGTACTCTTGTCAATTCTGTCCAATCTGGCGATGTCAAAGCTTGCTACCGTACTGGAAACTGTGGAGGGTATGGGCTATACTATCTACGCGGACGACGCCACAGTATGGAGTGTCGGCGGTAGTTACGGAGAGCTTGAGGCTAGGCTGCAGGAGGTGGTAACGCTTACGGAAAACTGTTTGGCTCGTATGTAACTCAAGTGCTTCTCTGAAAAGTCGGAGTTGTTAACCTTCAAATCCAAAAAGTTAGATCGTAGGCCGAAGAATTGGGTGCCGGAAGTTGAGACTTGCATCACAGTTCGTACTAGCAATGGGTCATTGGTACCGAAAGTCGATGCTAATAGGGTCCTTGGTTTTGTAAATGAAGCAAATGGATCGAATATTGTAACTATTCAGCGTATTACCAAAGAGACACAGGAGGCCTTAATACTAATCTGGAGGATCTCTAACAGACATAGAGGATTAGAAGAAGAAGGCGCGATGCACTTGCATCACGCAATTATTTCGTGCCATTTTTCGTACATAGCTGCTATGCTAATTTGGAAAAAAAGAGAAAAAGAAAAGTTTGAAGCTTTACTTAGAAAAGCCGTTAAGATGGAGCTCGGTTTTTCTGTGAGTACGTCAAATGATACGTTGTTGCGGCTGCGTTTGCATAATACTCTTGATGAAATCGCCGAGGCTCAG
This sequence comes from Rhipicephalus microplus, assembly GCF_043290135.1. Taxonomy (NCBI): domain Eukaryota; kingdom Metazoa; phylum Arthropoda; class Arachnida; order Ixodida; family Ixodidae; genus Rhipicephalus; species Rhipicephalus microplus. The sequence goes on along the minus strand of NC_134704.1, from coordinate 172,888,561 downwards.
TGTATAGCACAAAGAGAGCGGTTGCTGGGTACGCCATCTGGTAGGTATATCTTACAGTCAATTGGAAAATAGGTGGTGACATGTGATGGTGCGCGCCTATATAATTAACCATGAACATCAGGGCTAATATCATGGTTCGTCCGTTTTCGTGAAATGTGCACACTGTGCGTAATATAGGGAGGCGAATGGCGAGTACTAGGGCTTTGTTGCACGAGGCAAAGGATCAGGAGAGTCTGCGTTTTTTTGACGCAGCATGGATTAACGGGAAAGATGCTTGGGTGGCGGTGGTGGTGGTGGTAGATGGAAAAGGGAGCGTTCGAAACGCAACTTCTGTTTATACGAAAGATGCGGGGGTCGCTGAGCAGGTGGGCCCCGCCGCGGTGGTCTAGTGGCTAAGGTACTCGGCTTCTGACCCGCAGGTCGCGGGTTCAAATCCCAGCTGCAGCGGCTGCATTTCCGAAGGAGGCGGAAATGTCGAGGCCCGTGTGCTCTGATTTGGGTGCACGTTAAAGAACCCCAGGTGGTCAAAATTTCCGGAGCCCTCCACTGTCTGTTATTGTTACAACGGAAGAGGGAAGGTGGTTCCAATCGGCGGCTGTTTTCGGTAAGAAGGCTGCTGAAAAAATTTGGTGCGGCAAAACGGAATGGCAACCTTATGCTGGTGATCAATGCGCGATGAGTGGTATGACGGTTGTGAAATGAGGTCTCGCTTCATTGATGGATTGTGAAAAAATATCTTATGAAAAAAATGCAGTCGCACCAGTTTCCTCCGGACAATTTAAATTGGGCAGGTCAAGGTTAGATTTCATTTCTGATATGCTAGCAGTACGGGAATAATTAGAACAAATGAACCGAGCTGAGCGGTTCTGAACAGATTCTAACGCGTTGATTAAATTTTGCTGCACGGGATCCCATATAGCGGACGCGTACTCAAGCTTTGGGCGAATTAGTGATCGGTATAGTAGAATTTCGAGGGACAGCGGAGCGCGAGAAAAGTTGCGGCGTAAGTATCCTAGCGTTCGGTTAGCGTTATTACAGATGTAGGTAACATGCGTGTGCCAAGATAGATTGTTGGTAATGTAAACGCCGAGGTGATTATATGAAGAGACATGCTGGAGGGGAACTGCGTTAATTCTGAAGGTACAGGGGGGAGAAATAGATCGCCGGGTTATTGACATGCATTTAGATTTGTTAGAGTTGAGAGTCATAAGCCATTTATTGCACCAGGTTGAGACAGTGTCAAGGTCTGACTGTAGAACTTGGTTATCTGATTCATTGTTTATTTCGCGGTAAATTACACAATCGTCTGCAAATAGCCTTATAGTGGAGTTAATGCTGTCGGGGAGATTATTAATATATATAAGGAAAAGTAAAGGGCCTAATACGGAACCTTGGGGTACGCCGGATGTTACTTTAGAAAGAGGTGAGTTATAGTCATTAGTTGTTACAAACTGAGTGCGATTGGTCAGAAAGCATTCAATCCATTTAAGAATGTTCGGGTCAATGTTTAAGGCACTAATTTTTAGGAGGAGTAATTGGTGAGGTACTTTATCGAAAGCTTTTTGAAAGTCAAGAAAAATGCAATGCACAAGTGAGCCGCGATCTAAAGCCGATGCTATGTCATTAGTAAAATAAAGAAGTTGGGTTTCACATGAGTAACTTTTTCGGAATCCGTGCTGGTAGGGAGTAAAAAAAGAGTTTGATTCTAGGAATGAGACAAGGTTGGAGTAAATTATATGTTCTAACATTTTACAAGGAACACTGGTTAGGGAAATTGGTCTGTAATTGAGAGGAGACTGTGTGTTACCAGACTTGTGCAGAGGGACCACCTTCCCCACTTTCCAGTCAAGCGGCAAAGTGGAGGTCTGAATAGATTGCGAAAAGATTAGGGACAAGTAAATTGATGAATACAATGCAGTGTTTTTTAGAAACTTTGAGTTGATTTCATCTACGCCACAAGACGAGGATAACTTAAGCTTGTGAATTAAATTTTGCACTCCAACGGCATCAACGGTAACAGGATACATGGGTAAAAAAACACGACTAGGCATTTGTGGCAACACAGAAGCAGAACAACTTTTAAAAGAAGTAACAAAAAAATCAATTAATGCAATGCAATTCTCTTCACAGCGAACTGGCTGCCCGTCTGAGTTCGTAAGCGAAATGTTTTTCTTTTCCCTAGGTTTAACAGTTTTCCAAAACTTAGAAGGGTTGGTTACAAGAATTGAGGGAAGGGTACTATAAAAAAACCGCGCTTGGCTTCCTTGATAGCTGCTCTGTATTCGGAAAGGACAGATTTGCACACGTGCCAACGGGCGAACGAATTAGTCTGCTTTGCCTGACGGAACAACCGTTTCTTTTTATTCCGCAATTTTTTATGTCAGTTGAGATCCAAGGGGGGCGTTGGCGACCCTTGATAACGTATGTGGGAATGTATCGCGTGATTAAAAATTCAACTTTCATTTTGAACAAGTTCTAGTTTTGTTGAACACTGCGATCAAAGAAGCCATTAGCAAAGCTCTCAGAATTCGATTCGAGTTCACTGTTGATTGAGTCATAATCGCCGCGTGAGTAGCCTCTTATTGTTTTCCGATTGTTTGACTGACGCCTTAAAGAACCTGTTAGATTGAAGTGCGCGAAACAATGGTCACTTATGCCTGGAATATATGAAATAGAATGGACAAGGTCTGGTACAGTGGTGAGAATCAGATCAAGAACATTTGATGAAGTGGGGCCCATTCTTGTTGGCTGCGTGACGAGTTGGGTAAGGTTAAAGTCTTCGCACAGTTCCACGAAATGTAAACTGTCGGCTGAAAGTGAGCTTAATGAACAAGAAGGAAGTGACCAGTTTATTTTCGGGTAGCTAAAATCGCCTAGAAGAAAAACAGGCGTATGCGGGTGCCTTTTGACAATATCATTCAAAGCATCATGCAGTTGCTCGCAAAACACTGGCGTCGCACTCGCAGGGCGGTAACAGCCACAAATTATGACATTTTGATAGTTGACATGGAGGGAAACACAGACAAATTCTAAAGGTGATGCTATTACTACTTGGCTAGAAACTATATAATCAGCTACGGCTATAAGTACACCACCTCCTGGCGATTCTTCTCTATCACATCTGTAAATGGTATAATTATTTTCACAATCGAAAACTTTACACTCATAAAGACTATCGCGTGTAACAAATGCTGTTCTTTCTCGACCTCTTTCATCAACTTCTATTTGCCAATATCCGCTCCGTAAATCCATCGATGACAAATACCGCGCATGGCATAGTCGATCGAGAGAGTCGTCTATACGAGGCAGTGGGTAAACGTCCTTTTTCGTAACCTGATTTAGCTTGCGGTAATCAACGCAGAAATGTAAGGTGCCATCTATTTTCTTCTCCAATACTACCGGTGATGCCCAAGGACTATGAATAAATGGCATAAAACAATACTGGGCTATTACTCGAGAAAGGGATCTGTGCAGCAAGAAGTATTGTACGACTGCGTGATGGGTGTACAAGTGTCTTCCTGACGTATTTCCGAAATGAGGTGCAGCATCTTGTGAAGGGAATTGTTGTTAGTCACTTGCACGATTACGTTCCGATCACGGATTTGAATTCTTCCGAGACTGCACCACTACACCCTGACGGTATAGATTCTATACTCGAGTCTATCCACATCGAAGCAGCCCTATAACCGAACCAGAAACGAAAATTCGAGAGCCTTATACGGGAGTACGCCTCATGTTTTTCCACGTCATCGAAAGTGCAAAGAACATCTATCACCAAACACCACATCATAATCGATCAATCTGTTAGACCTATTTGCCAGCACCCGTACCGAGTGTCACCAAAAGAGAGAGAAGTCATCAGAGGCCAAGTTGAAGAAATGCTCAGGGACGACGTATTTCAACCATCGGCCAGCCCATGGGCCTCACCTGTAGTACTGGTAAAGAAAAAGGACTAGACCTTGCGCTTCTGCGTTGACTACCAAAATTGAACGTCGTCACAAAGCGGGATGTCTATCCCCCTCCAAGGATCGATGACACCCTTGACAGACTACGAGACGCGAAATTCTTCTACTCTCTAGACCTCAAGAGCGGATACTCGCAGATAGAAGTGGACGAACGAGATCGCGAGAAAACTGCTTTCGTGACCCCAGATGGGTTATACGAGATCAAAGTACTCCAATTCGGCCTGTGTTCCGCACCCGCCACATTTCAGCGGATGATGAATACTGTGCTGTCCGGATTAAAATGGCAGTCCTGCCCTGTTTATTTTGATGACGTCGTGATCTTTTCGGCCACCTTCGATCAGCATGTGGAACGACTACGGACTGTGCTCGAAGCGATTAGTTCAGCAGTGCTGACGAGAAAACCCCAAAAGTGCTATTTTGGTTTTCATGAACTGCTTTTCCTAGGTCATGTGGTTATCTTCGAAGGCATTCGACCTGACCCCGAAAAGACAGCAGCTGTAAAAAAGTTTCCTAGACCGACAAATGAAAGGGCTGTGAGACGATTCTTAGGACTTTGTGCCTATTACAGAAGATTCATCAAAGGTTTTTCAAAGATTGCCGAACCACTAACCCGACTGACGAAAGAAGACACGCCTTTCGCTTGGACAAGCGAGCAAGAAGACGCGTTCAATGAGCTACGAGAGCGACTCCTAAACCACCCCGTCCTGGCACATTTCCACGAAGAAGCCGAAACAGAGATTCACACGGACGCAACCAATTTGGGACTAGGCGCCGTCCTTGTGCAGCTGCAAAACGAAGAGGAAAGAGTGGTTGCATATGCTAGTCACACTTTTTCGAGAGCTGAAATAAATTATTCGGCGACGGAAAAGGAATTTCTGGCGGTAATATGGGCCATACAAAAATTCTGACCGTACTTATATGGTAGACCATTTCGAGCAGTGAGCGACCATTACTCGCTGTGCTGGCTCGCAGGCCTAAAGGACCCTTCTGGGTGACTTGCTAGATGGAGCCTCAGGTTGCAAGAATACGACATAACAGTCGTATACAAGTTGGGTCGCAAGCACAGCGATGCTGATTGCCAGTCACGTGCACCAATAGAATCTGCACCTGTGGAAGATGGAGACGACTTTCCGTTTCTTGAGGCCGTCAGCACCGCAGACATGACTGAATATCAACAATCTGACGCGGAGTTGCTTAACTGATCAAGCATCTGGAAGGGCAACCCGTACGTGTTCCTCGAGTTTTCGTCCGGGGATTGTCCTCGTACCTGATGAGAAAAAACGTTTTATACAAGAGAAACTTCGAGCACAGCAGGGAGGAATTCCTACTCGTCGTTTCTTCGGCCTTGCAACCCGAAATTCAGGAAGCCTGCCACGATGACCCAGCAGCAGGACACCTCGCAGTGAGTAGAACATTGGCTCGTATCCACACCAAGTACTACTGGCCAACGTTACTGGATGCTGTACAGCATTATGTAAGGACATGTAGAGATTGCCAGAGACGCGAAACGCCTCCATTGAAACCTGCAGGGTTTCTCCAACCAATCGAACCACCTGAATCTCCGTTTGAAAAAGTAGGAATGGATCTACTTGGTCCATTTCCTACGTCATCAATGGGCAACCGATAGATAGTAGTGGCGACAGAATACTTAACCCGATATGCCGAGACAGCCTCTCTCACCAGGGGCACGGCTATAGAAGTCGCTGAATTTTTTGTCACTAACATTGTACTACGCCATGGTGCCCCAAAGGTGGTTATCACGGATCGAGGAACTGCATTCACAGCCAATCCGACGCAGTCCATTATGAAACTTACTCACACATGTCATAGGAAAACAACGGCTTACCACCCCCAAACGAATGGGCTAACCGAGCGACTCAACAGAACTCTAAACGTTATGTTGTCCATTTGCGTTGACTTGGAGCACCGTACGTGGTACAAGATACTGCCGTACGCCACTTACGCTTACAATACTGTTGTGCAGGACACTACAAAAGTGACGCCATTTCAGCAAGTCTATGGTCGAATAGTTACCACACCATTAGATGCAATGCTCCCTGTAGGCGACAATACAGAGCACAAGCCTGACATCAGCGAATTCATTCAGCGAGCCGAAGAAGCACGGCAGTTGGTGCGACATCACATAAAACAACAACAACGCGTGGATGCAAACCGTTACAACCTTTGTCGTAGAGGAGTCAACTACGTATCAGGCGACCGAGTTTGGATTTGGACTCCCGTGCGGACGCCTGGCCTTTCCGAAAAGCTCATGCGCCGCTATTTCGGCCCTTACCGAGTCCTTCGTCACGTCAGCTCCTTGAACTACGAGGTGTCACCGGAAGGACAAGTGAGCTCATCAAGATACCGAAGAAGCACAGAAATCGTGCATGTAATCAGAATGAAGCCATACTATGACAGGCAATGAACATCGAACTATACATACCCGATCATGAGGAATACCTATTTCTCCAATGGAAACCACGCATTCATACCATCTCCGCAACACTGCTTTTACGCATCGGTACGATGCATTTTTAGAGGAGGGATAATTACGCAAGGCAACGCAGTATTCAAACTACGCGCGCTAGTTCGTGCGCCCTTCAATAGACCAGCGGCTTGATGATGAAACAAGAAAAGGCCGTGACGGCGCGCGCCTCCTCAGGACGGGATTTTGATGAAAAAGAAGTGGTGCGCCACTCGAGGTTCTCTCGGAGATAGATCCACTTTTGCTGATCGCCTGTTGGAAACGCCGCTACATTTTCCTTTACTTTTCGGGCACAATTTAGCCGCAATAAACCATTATTCGTACACCATTTGGATTGTACGTAACAATATGCTTTATTCAGTCGGCTTTCGTCATCCTCGCAATCACTCGCCTGCAGAGGCCAATCATATCCTTAATTCAGCTCGTGAAGCTCTCACGATTTCATTGAAATTATCCCCGCCAGCCAAGTTCAGTTCGAAGCTTGCGCATAGCTGCACGACCGAAAAATTAGGTCATGGTGTTTTTGAAAACCGACCAGGTGGAGATGTCAGCTTGGTGGTTGGTGAACAATAGGTTGGCCAAATCTGTGAGGCAGAATATGACGTGAGTAAGCTTCGCAGGGCTCTCTCACTTGTTGATAGCACTGGCACGCTTGTACTCTCCCAGCCACTCTTCGGTATCAAAATCTTCAGTTCCGTTGTAGACTGGTGGGTCACGCAGACGAAGTACACCAGGGCACATGGCAGACGGCGGCCTAGAAGAGGCTTGTGGGGAATCGACGCACTCGGTGATTCCGGAATCAGATTGTAGCTTACGGTTGTGGAGCTCCAGGCCATTATACAGCACCTCCACCGAATGCAACTGGTGAGTTCGTGTATGAACCTTTGTTAATATTGGTTAAGTCTTAGCCGCAACAAACTGGTTTATGCAGAAACCTCGCAAGCACGAACCACATGGACGTCAACGTCTTTTTTCACGCTGGCACAGATGTGGCGCCGCTATGCTTCGGTAAAATATATACAGGGTGGCCAATGCCACTGGCTTGCTAGTGCGCACGACGATTCCAGTGCTCCCTAAAGTTCAGCGTACGAACGACCATTGCATTTGCCTGATTCTGCTGCCTCGATAGGGCCACAGCCATGGTGGTGGCCTTGTGATGATTACGTTTTGCTATCGGCCACAGAAGTGATAGCCGCTGTAACGCTGTAATAGCGTGTTCGTCGCCACTTGGCAGTGGCGACGAACATGCTTCGATATCGCCTAATCATTGCTGCCTTTTCGCTGCAGATTGCTGCTTCTTCACAGCTGCACTTCGCACTGGAATCGGCGCAGATCATCGCACGAGCATACGTGATCAGCTGGCCCAAGCAAAAAGCGACCAGGAGATGCTACCGTCAGCTGTTTCCGGTGGCACTGCAGCATCACGGGACAGCGCAGACATCCATAAAAGGCTACGTCGGCTGCGGACGGCTTTCACTCGGCAGTGGCGACAAACGCGCTTCGATATTGCCTAATTCTTGCTGCCTTTTCGCTGCAGGTTAGTGGTTGAACATTGTAGCTTTTTTTTTCTCTCTTTTTTTTCGTCGTCGCTGCCAAGCTTGTGAAATTTGTGACTTTCTTTTTTTGTAACGGACGCGTAAGCGCACACTGTTGTTGTTGAACAATGGCAAAGGAACTGTTAAAGCTTAAGGAAGAACTACGGGCGCAATTCAAGCAAGAGCTTGCAAAGTATAAAGACATGACAGAACGGGATCATCTAACGGAAATTCGAGAATTAAGAACTGAGCAGCGGAATATGACTAACAGCATTGAATTCGCTCACCAAAAAATTGAGGAACTGAAGCAAAAGCTGAGCACTGCGGTCTCTTGGTAAATGTTGAACAAGAAAAACAAAATGAGCTTCTTCGGGCTAAGTGCACAGCTTTGAAGTCTAGAGGTGCTGACATGGAAAGGCGACTTCTGCTTGCCGAGCAGTACTCTCGCAATGTCAATCTAGAAATTCAGGGCGTTGCTAGACAAGAAATTGAAAGCGTGCCGCATATCCTGTCAATGATCAGAAGTGCCATTAATGAGCCAATCAGAGAAGCCGACATAGAATCTTGTCATAGAGTGCCTACGCGAAACCCTGAGCGATCCAACATCGTTGTACAATTCAAATCAAGAGCGAAGCGTGATGCAACTCCGAGGAAAGCAAAGAAGGCTCGACTAACAACCAAAGACGTGGGACTAGATATCTCGACACCGATCTACACCAATGAGCACCTTTGCCCGACATTGAAACGGCTACTTAGAATGGCAATAAGAAAAAACATGAATGCAACTGGAAATCTGTGTGGACAGCGAATGGCGAGATTTTCGCGAGGCAGAGCAAGCTTTCAGCTGTAATTCAGATTCATGATGAAAGTCCTTTATCTAAGATAACTTCTAGTTCGTAAAGGCTCACTGTTTGGTCCAAGAAAGATGGAATACCACGAGTTCGTATTGCCTCATTTGCTTAGTGCTCAAAACAGACTGTGTTGCATTTCAATGCTCGATCTGCAGAGTTTAAGAGTGATGTCATATACTACCTTCTCAATGATTTCCACTTCAAGTTTCAAGTCATCATGATGAGTGATACATGGTATGACGGCGCAAGCTGCCAGCAGAAGTTTAATGAATATGAGGCATTTTTCCTTGACCGTAGTAACAGGCGTGGTGGAGGCGGTGCTATTCACGCACTCGGAAGTATAATTTAGTATCAGATTTCTGTGTCACGTGTGAGGACTACGAGGTATTGGCACTCAGACACAATTCAGAGATGATAGCTGCTGTGTATCGTTCTACAGGGGGCACTTTTTTGAGCTTTCAAAGCTTTTTTGATAAATTTCTGCATTATGTATCGTCCAATAATTTTACACTGGTATGTGGTGGCGATTTTAATATCGATAACTTGAATGATAACCCTACTACCACAGATTTTTTGAACATGCTTCAATGTGCCGAATTTAGGAATGTCATTTCCACAGCAACACGTGTTACACCATTATCTGTCCCGTGCCTTGACTTATTATTAACAAATATCGAAGCCAGTGTATTTAAGTGTGGAACAGTTTCATCAGATATAAGTGATCATTGTCTGGTATTTATGTGTTATTCCCACAAGCCGAATATTAAGGACTTGTATCGTGAACCGTACACAATACAAACTGTAACAAACCACAGTTTGGAATCTTTTGAGAAGGATATTAGTGAGCATGATTGGTCTTTTCTTTTCAACTTAACTTCTGTAGACGAAGCCTATCGAAAATTTGTTGCTGTATTTGTACATATATACGTAAAACACTTCCCATTCAAGCAAGTTAAACGATCGAAAAAAATACGTAAACCGTGGGTGACCCCCTCTCTTGCTAGTATGATACGACTTAAGAATAAACTTTACAACTTATTCTTGAAATCAAGAGTACTGACAGATTTGGCAGAGTTTAAGAAAAACACGTAACAAGCTGAATCGGGAGCTTAAGCGAGCTAAGGTAACTTACTACGAGAAAATGTTTGCTGAAAGCGCCCAGCAATCACCTGACGTTGTTTGGCGCTTAATTAATGATGTGCTTGCTCGCGGTAAGCGGGGCTCCGCACCAGCTAAGATTACCGTTGACAATGTCGAGCTCGCTGGTAAAAAACTTGCGGATCACTTGAATAATCATTTTGTCAATGTGGGTGTATCAGCAAACGTGCCTTTGCAGACAGACTCTTTCAAGGCTACACCAGGAAATAAACGCCCCGACAGTATTTTTCTAGCACCAACGAATGAACAAGAAATTTACACGATATTCATGAACCTAAATAATAGTAAGGTACTAGACATTGACAACATTCAAATAAAACCTATAAAATATGTCTTAGATTGCATTACTCCTGCGCTCAGCCACATTTTTAATTTGATAATTGAGTCGGGTGTTTTTCCAGAAGATATGAAATGAAGCAGAGTGACTGTGTTGTTCAAGGGTGGTGACAGTAACCTGGCGACTAATTATAGACCTATATCTATTATTCCTGTGTTTTCTAAGGGATTAGAAAAGTTAGTCTATACGCGTATACCTGCCTTCTTCTGCTCCAGAAATATGATCGCTGACTTTCAGTTTGGTTTTAGGAAAGGAAGGTCAACGGAGACGGCCCTATTAACATGAAATGAATGATACTGCAAAAGTTTGAACGAAATCTTTTCCCGTTAGCTGTTTTTCTTGATTTCAGCAAGACTTTCGATTGCATTAATCATACCATTTTACTGCTTAAGCTAGAATCATACGGAATCCGTGGCACGTCACTTCAGTTGATAAAGTCATACTTGCAAAATAGACAGCAATACGTTCAGTTAAGCACTCATACGTCATCATATTTACCTGTTCTAAATGATGTGCCCCAGGGAAGCGTACTGGGGCCGCTATTATTTAATGCTTACATAAATGACATCGTGGATATTGATTCCAGTGTGAGCTTTGTTATGCTGATCACAAGAACTTACTTTTTTTCAGGCCCTGACGCAAATGAGCTAATTATCCGGTGTAATAAGCTATTGAACAAGCTTTTCTTGTGGTCTAGCAAAAATTTATTTAAAATTAATCAAAATAGTAATTGAAATGAAATAGTTAATGAAATGAAAATCCTAGGCGTGGTTTTGGACACAAAACTAACATTCCTTTTACATTTAAAATACTTAAAAAAGAAAGTAGATGAAATCACTTATAATTTAAGTCGTACAATAAAAGACGATAAACATACAAATAGAAACACACTGCAGTTAATATATAAAAGGGGTATAGAACGAATGGTTACATATGCTTCTCCAACACGGTATAGCCGAAAAATCATTTTTATTGAATAATTGAAATCAATTCAAAGATTACCTTTACTATTAATAACTAAATCATTCAAAACAACATCAAATCTCTCACTAAACATTTTGGCAAACACTCCACCTCTCCATTTGACAATCGAAAAAGAAAACGACTTACACTTTACACTTAAGAAAGGAAAGAACTTCACATGGCAACAGAAAATATACACCGAAAATGAAATAATGAATAAACACGACCATTGGCAAGATCATCCAGCAGACAAAGTTAGTATACCATTTGGAACGACAGAGGAAGAAGTAGATTTTAAAATATACACGGACGGATCAAAGAAAAGAAAAGAAGTAGGAGCGGCATTTATAATGCTAAACAAAGATAACCAAATCCAAACGGTGAAAAAATATAAACTTCCAGAGTACAGCAGTAATTACGAGGCGGAGATCATAGCAATCCAGAAAGCAATAGAACATATCTTACTTCTAGAGGCCTCCGTTAAATACCAGCTCTTTACAGACAGCCAATCCGCACTCCTGGCAATAAAAAACCCAGATAACGTAAATCAACTTATTTGTAACATCAGGAAAATCTTAAGCCAAGCAAAAAGCATAGATATCAAACTGACTTATGTAAAAGCACACACACAATGGAAATATAGGAAACTCATTGGCGGACGAATGTGCAAAAGAAGCGAGCAAAGCTGGAGAAGAAATATTCGTTCCCATAACAAAAACATTTATTTTAAAAGAACTAAAGAAAAAGTTAAACGAAGAATGGAATTAATTATGGAAAAAAGAAGGAAAGCATAGCTACACGTTTACATGGATAAAAAACGTAAATTTTATTCTGTCGCATTTTCCAACAAATTACTACACATCACAAGCAATAACAGGTCATGGAATATTTTCATTCTATTTCACACGATTCGGAATACTACAACAAGCGACATGTTATTGTTCAAAAATAACTAAAAGTTTTGATCATTACTTACAGCAATGTCCCACTGTAACAAACGAAAGAAATTAATTAAAACGAATCTTGGGACAAAACCTGCAAAATAGGAAGCCAGAAATAATCAAACAAAAAGAAACAATGAAAATACTTAAAACAATGGTCGAAAAGATCAACTAGGCCATCCTACAATGCTTGAAAATCAAGGATAGACTAAGGACTTCTAAAACCCCTAAAGCTAACAAGAAGTGCTTATAGATAACAAGAAGTGCTTATCAAACCCAAAAGAAAACAAGTAGTGCTCGTTAGGGGAAATGGCTAAAAAACCAATATTTGGGAGGATACCTTGGCTCTCATTTCTCACGGTCACTGGAAACCACACGCACACGCAAACAACACCAGAACCTAGAATTATCAGATTAAACGCATGTCAAGAATCAACGACCGGCGGATCCACGACCAGCGGATTTCAACGATCAATGACCGGCGGATGTCAAGAATCAACGACCGGCGGACTCGGAGGCCTCGAGGCCTACAAGAACACCGGACAAGGACGAAGGAACACCTCCTCAAGACCAGGAGAAGAATGAAGACCACAGGCATTAGTAAATTCTGTTAAACTTAAAATTAAAATCAAAATTTGAACTTAAATATAATTGACTCTACGTCAACTATATTATCATAGCCACGGATTAGCCTTCCTTTTGAAAGCATTAATAAACGCCTGTTGACTAGCTGGCCCGCTCCCCGGCCCATTGATTCCTGGTGGTAGTCTCCTCATCTTACTCATTTTCTCACTCAACTATAGTACACTTCTTCCCTTCCCTTCCCTTTTATCTCTTCCCTTCTCTTCTCTCTACCACACTTTCCTTACTTCTCCTTTTTCAATCCATCCCACTAATCCTCAACTGATCCCACTCTTCCTCCTACTCTTCCCCTTGACCTTATCCTATTTCTATTCCACTCCTTTCCTTACCTGCGATACAGTAGTGGTGCAGGCTCTTCTCACAATCTGTCTTTAACGGTCACTGCTTTGTCAGGGAGTGCGACATTGCGCTTCATGGCGGCGTCAGACGTCTGGGTCATAGCATAATCACCATCGGGTACTGGAGGGAATGGTGAAAGCTGGGGTTTAACTGCGGATTGCAGCTGAAGCCAGTGAAAATCGACAGAGCGTAAAGCAGGTGGGCTGGCAGAAAGGTATCTGAGGAGAAGCGGAGTTTGAGCCGAAAGAAACCTCCAGAGCAGTCACTAAGTGAAGCGTGCGTGGTCGGAAAATTCATTTGACAGATAAGATAATGAGGGTAATTTTTATAACAGCAAAGATAACTGAAGTGCGATGTTCGGAAATTGTCCCTCACGCAGTGCATATTTCAAGCACAGCAAGAGTACTCGCACCCGCTTTGGAGACGGTAGGTACTATCGAAGGCGTCAGAACTTTGGGGTGGGGGGCAAAGGTGGAGGTTTGAGCTCATCATACATATATGAGTAGCGGTATCAAAAATCGCAGTTACAGGTAAACATTTGACGATAATTCAATAAAAATTGAACCAGTGGTTGGTAAAATCACGGGATTTGCAGTCCTAGTCGTTTATGCAGCGCCACCTGCGGGGCCTGCACCAGCTAGTTTTCCGAGCGATGGTCGGAGTTCGGAAACCAAGAGGGCCGATGTTGTGCTGAGGGGGACTGATGACTTGTCATCAATGCCTTGTCATGCCTTGTCATGTTCGACGAATGCCTTGTCATGTTCGCCGTATCCACAGGAAACTTAAGTCCATGTGAGATGCTTGATAATGTCAAATGCCTGCAGAGACAGTAGCGGTCAAGGGGGCTTCGCATGATACCCATAAATGAGCCTGGTGTCCAGCTGTACCAATTCAGCCAAGACAAGTGTGGCAGTTTGCCCTCGAGATGCATTGTTTGGTGGCGGGGCTGCTGTTATGCCCCTGCATTGCCGGCCGCTACCCGCGATCGCCGTTCTGCATAAAGCGCCATCTGAAGAGGCCGCAACGCGGCACTAGTGCCGTGAATTCTGCAGGGCCGCTGGCTCGTTTGCCAAAAACGCTTTACACGCCTCACCGATAGAATACCCGAAGGGGCAATTACAGCCTAAGCTGTCGTCCCTTCTGCGTTTCTCAGGTCGTCAAGGTACACCGGACAATAAGTCGAGTATCTGGGCTTACTCTGCAAGGACGTTTCCCACAATACTTGGTGCATTCTCATCTTAGCGGCCTGCCAGGAGCTAGCAGTTATTTATGAGTCCACCGTGAATCTTGACGACTGGATGGGTCAACTTTACGCGTGAGTTCCACGTCATACCATACCAGTTGTGCCATGTTGTGACATAGTGTATTGCATTTATCTCCCTCTCACTGTACGAACTGTGCGTGCACTTCCCTCTTTACTCTGTTCAGAAGGAGGTGATGTTTGACTTTGACTCTTCAGTGGTGGAGCGGAAGACGATTTCTATTGAAGGGTCCTGCACTGGATTGTTTTCTCTTGCAAAGAATTCTGGGAATACGGTAGATGCAAAACGCTAGCTCCGAGACACTCGTGTGTGCTCCATCTGTTTCATGTTGAAACGCGCTACTAAACCCGTATATGATACTGTACGTAAACGCTTCTTTTTACCAACAGCGGCTCCTATACTCGCGGTCTCCGGAGACTCAGATGGCTCCAGTCAGGACCACACTACCCAAAGCCGCCACTGAATTGGACGTGGTGCGATGTCTCACAACCTCATTCTAACAGCACCGAGAAGCTTAAGCGAGTCCTCAGCGGAGCAAACAACAGTCACAGCATCCTAGGTGCCGAATCGGACTGTGGTCACAAGATGTTTTGAAGCACCGATGGTTAAGCACTGAAAGTGACATGAATCGAACAGTGGGGTACGACGAAGGATCACGCTTTGTATTCCTATCCAGTTCGCACTCAAGATATATGCCGACATCCTACTACCGGCACAACTCCAGCTCCAAAAAAAGCAGCCGTGATAATAACCCTTTTGCGGCCCAGCACTGGTAAAATCACCGCAAGAAGACAAACAAGATTAAGGAGACATCGCAGAAGCAGCGACAGCAACAGCCACAGCCGCAGCAGCAGAAATACAGGTAAGCTGAGCAACATTGGCCTCCCAACATTAGCTCCCAACCATTAGCCTCCGAACACAGCTCTCACGACTTGAGCCAGAATAAGATTTATTGAGCTTGAGGAATGGGGTTCTATGAAGGCAAAATTGGCAATTTTAGAATTCGGCAAAAACAGCAGCAACAACCACAAGAGTAAACCACTCGAGCTTTCTCAGCAGCTAAGCAGCAGCAGCACCAGCACCAGCAACGAAAACAGAACGCTTGACCATCGAGCGGAGACACTCTAGTCGCGCTGGCAATTCAGAAGAAAGCCATGAAAGAATTAATTCCTTCCATCATCAATAAGGACATGGGGCACGTAGAGAAAAAACTAAAAAGTTTTGAAAAGAAAACGCAAGTGCAACAGATAGAGCTCTGCATGTCATTGAAAAGTATACCAATAGTAGCCACATAACAGAGAAAGCAGATAAGGCATTCAAGATGCTGGACCCACTGAGCTTGACACAAGAAAACACTAAAAATGCCTAAGCAACTAACAAAAGCTAGCACAGTTGGTGTCCATACAGGTGAGGCCACTAGCGGTAATAGTGGTCCAAGAGGTCAGAGTGAACCCAAGTATACAGCGTTATAAGACTCGTGGTGAAGGTGTGAATATTAAACAGTGAACGTAGAGTTTTGCCATTAGCCCACAAATCAATGACGGCAATGCAGCATAAAGCAATCCAAGGAATCAAAATTCCACATATCAATAGTGAAATCTTATATAAAAGAAAGACAAATAGAAGGACCTTCATCTAAAGAAATGAGAGTCCACGTACAGAGGGAAACGTAACCCTTGACAAATGTTTCGCAAGTGCAGCAAAACTAGCAAGCATAATTCCCTCATAGTGCTGGGCGACTTCAATGCAAAAGGCTCTAGCTGGCGATATTTAAGGCCGGTTGCAAACAGAAAGAACATTGCCCAACAAACAGAACTCACATGTATGACACTCCAAACGGATCCAGCAATACCAACAAGACTGGGCAACTGTAAATCCCAGCACCCTAATCGGGATCTAACGATCTGTGAAAATTGCCAAGGCGTCGAATGGTGCCCCACTCTGGAAAATTCGGGCATTGATAACATATTATGTAATCTCCTACAAACCGATAAGACTCGTGAAAAGGGTAACACAGCGAAAATAGCCAATTCACGTGCAGTTTAAGACTCACAAAATGATAAGTTAACTGCTAGCGAACTTAAGTGAATGATGGGACGATACAAGATGTCAAAAAGAAAGTACACTAAGACAATAACAGAAACAAACGGCGCTCCTGACGTCGACTTACATCTCCTAGACCGCTCGGTATCCTTGCAAAAAGGTGGGAAATGCAGACACTTATCAGTAAACTAAACTAAAAAATACAGATACTATCCAGTGCGCTGAAGAATACGCCTATCAACTTGCTGAAAACAATTGGGCCAATCCCGGCGATTCACTCAACGGCATACTGGAATGGCCGAACCAAAGAACCTTGTGAAGTCATGATAGACCAAATGAACGTCATAAGTGAAAACAGTAGAGCAATCGAAATAATAATGCATTCATAACTTCGTATAAAAGAGGATTTCATTCAACCCATTCAAACCGTGCATTACAAGATGTTTACCGAGAACGGGTCGACATCTTCATACCAAAAAAGTTATAAAGGATCAGCAGGCACAGAATTAGACCAGCCTTTTTCGGACGCAGAAATCAGAGGAGCGAGATTTAGTACCAATAATAGCACTGTGGCAGGAGCACATAAAATCACCAATAGTATCAACAGAAACCTAAATGATGAAGCAATTGAAGCTTTCACAGAATAAATAAACAAACATTATTTTGCACAAACTATTCCATGACGATGGAACAGGCGATTGTCGTGATGGTGCCAAAACCAGAAAACACCTTGCTGACCTGCAGGTGTCGGGATCAAATCGGCCCGGCGATGGCTGCATTTCCGATGAAGGCGGAAATGTTGTAGGCCCGTGTTCTTTGTCAAATTTGGGTGCATGTTAATGAACCCGAGGTGGTCTAAATTTCCGGAGTCCTCCACTACGGTGTCTCTCATAATCATATTGTGGTTTTGGGACGTTCAATCTCACATATCAATCAATCAACCAGAAAAAAGCTTGACATCGAGGACATGAGACCTACCTAGCTTACGTCCTGCAAAGCAAAATTTTTTTAAAATGGTCAATATCTGGCTCTGAAATCACCTCGAGAAGAACCAAATATTGCCCTACGACATGCCTGGCTTTTTTTTTGCACCTTTGAACAAAAAATATGAAGCTACTTTCAAAACAACATGTAATAATGAACATCCCTAAGATTAGAAAAGAGGTCATTATTGCTGCTTACATAAAGGAATCTTTTAAAAACACCAGTCACAAAGCAATGCCCGGAGAAAGTTGAACATGAAAAATGAATATTCCAAGAAGTCAAAAGTTTATTTAGTTGCAGGAACGCAGTAACCAAGCTAGGCGATTGGTAATCGAACATTATTCGGCCTGTAAACAAAGGAACACCACCACTATAGCAGTCATTTCACCCACACTTTTTAATGCCACCATGATAGACATTGTCGGTGTAAACCATGGGACATAATAAACAAAACACAAATCAAATAAAGCGCTACGGCATATTTAAAGTGCGCGTCTAGAGTGCATATGTTTTTTATGCACTCATTTGCATGCATACTTCTGAGCAAAACTTTTGTGTGGCACTTTGCTTGTGAAACATCGCTGCTATCTGGTTTTCTTACTTTCAATTTTACTAACTGCTGTATAATGTGAATTATTACGGTTTATTTTCCCCGGGATTCTGATTTGGGGTATGCTATTTTGTCCCATAATCTGTATTGTGCGATTAACTACATTCATGTAACGCGTTCGGTTTTGTTTTCTACCTTCCAGCCTCTGCTGCTGAAGCCTCCATTTGGCTTTGGCAGGCCTAGCAATATTTACTCTTTTTGAAGAAATTAAAGGTATCGTTATTATTATATGCAACCATCATCACAGTGTGGATCACTACAGGCAGTCTAGCGGAAAAAAGATAGATTACCATACGCAGCTAGCATAATAGAAGAGTACACAAGCATTTAGAGACTTCAATGCTCATCTGAAAAGTCAGAACATATTCGCTTCATAACATAAAAACGCACAAGGAATGGACCTGCCTAAGACTGGCAGACAGGCTAGAACAAAATACTCTTCTGGAAAACATACCTAAGAACACTGGGTATGTGGCTGCAACCTAATCAGTGATGTTTGCACACACTCAAGCAGCTGAAGACAGTGGTACAGGCGACCGAACCGATCAACTCGCGTATAACACACAACCATAAGCGCTTGAGAGAGCAAGACACTTTCGTACTGATCAAAATTCTGATCATCCGTCGTAGTACATATTCAATTCAATAGTATGATATAGACATGAAAGACAAGGAAAAATGGAACAAATAATATCGCTGGCCTACAAGACAGCCCAAAAATAACCGCGGATTACGTCAAATTACAAGTGATTGAGGCTCCGGCTTCGCCAAGTATTTAAATAACTATCTAAGGCACAGCTATAAGAACAGGCAAATTGATTTTTCCAGGCTCAACAGGCAGATCAGTCCTAACAAACTTAGGGCGGGATGCATTGATACAAACAACAAAAAATAAGGAGCTACAAATGAACTTGGAACGGTACCCAGTATTCCCAATACAGAAGAACATGTATGCTACTGTGCAAGCTGGGAACAGATAGACCAGAGCAGAATATATTTAGCAAAACGACGAAACAATACTAACACGCCAAGTTGCCTTATCATACCGGTACGAGTAAGTCCGTGTCTTTGTCACACACCATAAATAGAACATTACTACTTGCGCTTCAAAAGATGTAGCCTCGACAACAGAAGAGAAAGAGGCCGTCATAAACCTCACAATAAAAGAGCGATGAGCTCAAAACATTCCAATATTTGTCGTTGCAGCCTCACAAAAAGCTTCCATACACTATATATAGGTTAAACCTGGAGCACACGTGCTCGGGTTATTTGGTAAGATGACAACCCACAGTAAAATACGACCGTACAGGTGCATGAGCACCGGGACACAATGGTGTGATTAGACACCTGCATGCGGATGAGGCAGCTCGAGGGTTTTCGAACCACGAAGCCACCCCATGCACTGCAGTAGAAGACCATGTTCCCCTGAATCCTGGCTACGCAACAATCCTTATATAATATGGATAAAATAAAAACGTCGCAGCTTTGCTGCAATGGTGAAGCAATGAAAGTGATAGCAACAAATCGGAAAGTCACGTGCAGAATGGCGGGCAGATCGAAATGTGCCTCGCGTTTCTCACGCACAACTGACGCACGCAACGTACTCACAGGTACAGATGAACGCGAATAAGCGTCTCAGTTATTACTGCGCTGTGTCTGAAAAGCGCGCCTTTTGCGCAAACCGGGGGAGGGGGGGGGGGGGTTGTGAGACGATTGCAGTGACTTTTGTGCACCCTGCAACTACAACAGAATCGTTCCAACTCAAGCCCAACACAGCCAAGACAGATGATCCTCACCCCGGGAGATAAGGGCTTGCGAGAGAGATAAGGGCTCGCGAGAGAGCCAAAGCACACGTGAGAGATGAGAGCCGCCGCGCGCTCAATGCGCCATCTTGCTGATAATTCTGAGAACACGATAGTTCCCTCCGATATTTCCACCAACAGCGGTCAGTAATAGGTATATATAGCTTGGCGTTTGAATGTTCAAGGAGGTACCTTTCGGTGGCTCCTTGGTTAACGCATCGCTTTCAAGACGCGGAGGTCCCACGTTCGATTCCGTGTGCCCAAGTCTTTCTTCTGGACTTTTTTTTCTTTCTTGCGTTTTCATATTGTTACGGGAAGGAGACCGGCTCGGAGTAGTAGTCACAGATGTATTTACAGCCGGTTAAACGAGCAGCACCAGCCACAGAGATTAGATCGCACTCGTCTATCTGCTTTTTCTTCTTCATCCCCATGCACTGGTACGTAGCACGACCTCCGTTGGCGGAGGCACCATCCAGGGGCTTTAAAGGTCGTTATCTGACGCATTTTTGTAGAACTTGATCCGCGTGTCTCCTACAAGATCACTGGATTACACAGCAGATGATGTTGCAAAAGTGGGGTGACCTCGTAGGTAGCAGGTGTTACTTGACGCAATACAAAGTAAGGTACCCTGAAAGTAAGGTACCCTGATAGGCCCAGACGACGATGAGAGGACCAGAGTAAAACAAGGGTACCGGGAATGAAATGTACGTCTCTATGTTCCGCATCGTACCAACGGCATTGGTTGGACTGCGACGCCATCAGCCGAGCGCGGGCGAGCTGACGGGCACGATCGGCTTGCCCAATCGCATCGCGGGCATACTCGCTGGCGGACGAGGTATCAGCTGAGATGACCGTGTCCAGTGGTAAAGTCGGCTCTTTTCCGTACAACAAGTAGAACGGCCTAAAACCCGCTGTGGCGTGACGGGATGAATTATAGGAGAAAATTGCGTAGAGTAAGGCAAGATGCAAGTCTCGGTGGTCGGGCGACACGTACATAGCGAGCATATTTGTTAGAGTACGGTTAAATCATTCCGTGGAGCCGTTTGTTTCAGGGTGGTAAGTGGTTGTCAGTGCATGTTGCGTGGAACAAGAACACAAAATGTCGGCGATGACTTGCGATAAAAATGTACGTCCACGGTCCGTGAGGAGTTGTCTCGAAGCACCGTGAATCAATATAACGTCTCGTAACGAGAATTCAGCCACGTCAGTTGCACAGCTGCTCGGTAGAGCTCGCGTGATAGCGTAGTCTGTAATCACAATTATTCATTTGTTTACCAATGTTGATGTGGGGAAAGAACCAAGCAGGTCTAACCCAACATGGTAAACTGGTTGCGCGGGTATGTCAATTGGTTGAAGATGGCCAGCGGGTAGCAGCGACGGTGTTTTATGACGCTGGCATATGTCACATGTCGCGACGTATCAGCGTACCGAGTGAGCAAAGCGTGGCCAGAAGAAGCGGTGCCGGACGTGCTCGTACGTGCGGGATGCGCCAAGAGGTCCAGCCGTGGGAGCGTCGTGAAATTTGGTGAGAACACAGCGCTGCAAATGCTTAGGCACAGCAATGAGAAGGTCAGGCCAGTCAGGTCAGAAATTGCGGTGGTATGGCACACCCTTCCGAATGACAAAGTAGCAGTCGGAAGCATCATTTGGGGAGGATTCCGTACGGCTGATGATTTCGAGCAGCACTGGATCGCGCTTCTGTTTTCCCCCAATGTTAAGGAAGTCGGACACTGACAAGTATAGGGCTCCGTGGGCTCGTCAGTGTCCTAAGGATCGTCGACAGGGTACCGGGAGAGGCAGTGGGCATCATGGTGTAGGTGGCGAGATTTTAGACCCCCGAATAGGAAAACTCTTGCAGGCGCAAAGCCCAGCGACCAAAGCGGCCTGATGCATCTTTCAGAAAGTTGAGCCAGCAGAGCGCGTGGTGGTAGGTAACTACCGAAAATGGACGTCCGTATAGATAAGGTCAAAATTTCACCACCACCCATGCGAGAGCCAAGCACTCACTCTCAGTGATCGAATAGTTACGTTCAGGGGTGGATAGGAGGCGGCTAGCATATGCAATAACGCAATCATGGCCACGTTGTTTTTGAGCCAGCACTGCACCAATGTCATGTTCACTTGCATCTGTACGGATTTACGTGGGGGCAGCAGGGGTGAAGTGTGTCAGAATCGAAGGAGTAGTGAGAAGAGCAATGAAAGTGGAGAGCGCAGAAGCCTCTTCAGAGCCCCATGAAAACGGGACGTCTTTCTTAAGGAACTGCGTAAGCGGCCTCGCTATAGGCGCAAAATTTTTCACAAAGCGTCGGAAGTGGAAACATAGTCCGATAAAGCTGCATACAGCCTTCGCAGATCGTGGTACAAAAGAGTTTTTGACGGTGCTTATATTTGCCGGGTCTGATTGTACACCGTTGGCGTCTACTAATTGGTCAAGTACTGTGATTTGATGGCGTACAAAGTGACATTTGGACAAGTTGAGCTGCAGGACAGGGCAACGGAAGATGCCTAAGATGTGAGTTTCAAATGTTGGGGAAAAGACTATTACATCGTCCAAGTAGCACAATCAGGTGAACCATTTGAATCCTCTGTGCAGGGAGTCCATCATTTGTTCGAAGGGGGCTGGAGCGTTACGAAGGTTAAAGGGCATGACCTTGAACTGATATAGGCCATTGGGGTGATGAATGCCCTCTTTCACGGTCCATTTCATCTACCTCTATCTGCCAATAGCCGGAACGAAGGTCTATGGAGGAAAAATAGTGGGCCCATAGAGGCAATCAAGGGCATCATCTATTCGTGGCAGAGGGTGCACGTATTTTTTGGTAATTTTGTTTAGGTGTCAATAATTGACGCAGAAACGCCATGCACCGTCTTTCTTGTGAACTAGAGCTACATGAGAAGCCCAAGGACTGCAGGATGATTCAATGATGTCCTTGGCAAGCATTTTGTCGACCTCACTTTGGATAATGTGATGCTCTGCCGCCGACACCCGATATTCACGCCTATGAATAGGATGTTCATTACAAGTGTTTATGCGGTGGGTCATTCCAGTAGCTTTTCCTTTCGGACGGCCGCTGAGGTAAAAAAACGTCAATGTAGGACAGTAGAACTCGGTAGAATTCGTCAGTCTGCTGCGGCGTCAAGTTGGAAGTGGTCATAAACCTAATTGCGCTGTCGGAGTAGATGTTAGATTGATGCTGAGCGTGGAGGTCAGACGGAGCGGCCATCATGAAAACATCTACCGCATTGTCTTATAGGGTGCAGAGCAACGCCAAAGAGATCTCTTGTCGCAGCACTTGAAGTGTAAAGCTAAAGTTTACAACTTGAAGGCACGTAGAATTCCTTGTAATGGACAAAATGGAGTGCGGTAATGTGATGCCGTGGTTTATGAGGGCATGGGCGATAGGTGTCAGAACAGTCACCGTCGGGAACTGGTAGTATTGAGACGAGCTCTACGTACATCACTGTCTGTGGAGGGAGGCGCGTAAGTCCCGTTGTGGAGAGGTAATTCGGCCGTTGGGCAAGGGGTTCGGTTGCGGGCAAGTGTACATGGATGGTACTGGCCGAACAGTCTATCAGGGCAGAATGCGTGGACAGGAAGTCGAGGCTTAAGATTACGTCGGGGGGTATTTATCCAGTTAGCGCATGACGCCGACTCCAGCGGTGAAATTCAGCCGAGAGTGTCTACATAATCGCATTAATATATCCACCACCACATGACAAACTCAGTGCTTCAGAGACGATCGTACTTCGAAGGCCACCCATGGACACTTACATAAATCTGCACAATCTCCACCTTATTTACCCCACGGCCTATAGAGACATACGCGCGTGGTGTGGAGCTACACCAACACTTGTTCATATCACGTGAGATCATGGAAAGCGTGGGAAAGAGCACGACTAAAATGGCACGTGGGGCAAATAGCAGGCACTGATTTGCACATTCCCGGAAGATCAGTGACGACTGAACCGAAGAACTGAACGGATGGCTCATGCCTGTGAGATCTTCAAATAGACACACCACCTGGTCGAACAGAGTACGCTTTCCACCATTATGTTTACTTGGGGCCTCTAGGGTTTTCTGCCTGTCGGGTTTTTGTACATAGTTTTTCTATCGCTACAACTATGTGACGGAATAACCTGAACAAAAACTAAAAAAAGAGATGAACTCTCTTGACACCTTAGGACCTAACTTACAGTAGGGAAAAACTTCATGGAGTGTCATGCTGCATTTTCTCTTTGAAGATTTATTGTTCATTGAGCGCATCAGTGGTACGTGCTCCAAGTGAAATGCTACTCGCGTCACGCAGCTTTTATGTATCTGAATCACTCTAATTTTGAAGTAACACATATCGTCCAAGCTAACAGATACCCCAACCATGTAGTGTCGTCCCACTTGCTTTAATCGATGAAATTACTAAAGTACTGGCGATTCCGGCCACTTTCTTTGTCCATTGATTCATTTCGAAATCTGGCTAAGACAGTTTTTATTGTATGTTCTACCAATAGATCAGTGTGTTTGTCGTCAGGTTACCACATCAAATTTTGCTTTTTCGTTACAGTTGTCACCGCAGCATATTGCCAAAACATTATTTAAAAATGATCTATTGGTATCCTAATTGTGGTAAGCTCTCTGATGACTAAGCTATCACAGCCATTTTTAGAAGCAAAACAGCGCCAATATAATAAACACCTCTTCAGTAATTCACTGCTTGGGTCTCCCTAACCTCGCTGAGCCCTAATACATCCCATTGAATGTCCTTTAATTCCCCGAATAGGACAGCTTGATTAGCCTCACTAGATAGCATTCTTGGGGTTGAAGGTAGCCAAGTTCAGATTCCAACGGTGGCCACGCCAGACGAAGGTATTCTTAGCACCATCCTTGGCATCGCAGGTCAGACGGCTGTCATGGACAGCTGCTGCTTCGCAGCCTCTGGGGACTGAGGGCCAAGGGTTAAAGGGTGCTGTAGTCAAGGGAGGTGGTGGGCAAGTACTGAGACAGGGTAGCCAATCGTGCTCTGGCGAGGAAGTGCATTACTGGCAGGTGGTCGCCAGTAAAGCCTCACCCCAGACCTCTTAGACCTCTTGTTTTAAACAATTCTCTTATCACACGTGTAAAGGGAATATACGATTGGCAATGGTCCGACATCTGCATTCGAATCAAATTTGCTCAAGCCATGCTAGGCTGCTGCGCAATCTCAAAGTGGGGGGGGGGGGGTTCTGTTGCACTTTCTTAGCCCTGTCCTGACTACCTAACAGTTCTCAACGTCACCTAACATGTAATAATTCACATTATTGATCAATTGAAAATAAGCACCTGCGAGTAATCAAGAGTATTATGTACATGGGTGTGCATGAACCTTAATGACTCAAAACAAAAATGCATTACGTGCGCATGGGCGAATCTTGTGATCGAAGACCTTCGCAAAATAACTGCATATATAGTGTCACATGATCTGCTTGTTGGAGATCACTGATTGGAAGAAGACAAAGAAGATCTACCTGAGCTGCTGCTTGGCTAGTCTATTCAACGAGCCTATAAAAGTACGTTTGTCGTCAGAAACGTGACAAGACTGGTGGAGTAGCTGAGTACATTGACTCGTCCACTCGATGCATATGATACTTCAACTAGCTGCCGGATCTCAAGCCCTGCACCCGTGGACACGCTTGTTCACAGAGCAAGCCACCGCCAACGAGGCCTCCGGACACCGACTACAGACGCAGCGTTTATGACTTCGACACAAGCTGCCATGCACGCTCCGGCACCTTCTACGCCAATCTACAGCACCGTCTAGAACCTACTGACGCCTAGCCGCTTTCACCAAAAGCAGAATAAAAATGTTGATGACAGGCTGATTGAGTTTGAACGTATCGCAGCTATCAGTTACTGGGATACTGCCGTGCAGCTCCGGACCGCGTATACAGCTTGAAGGATGGAACCAAGACGTGGTTTCTGAACAGGTATGATGTTCTGACATGGCGCAAGTTCCAGCGTCGCCGTCTGGAAATCGACAGGAGTCCCGACTACACGAATGGCGGAGTGTGCACTACAATCACACATCCAGATGCCAAACAAGACCGTCTCGATGTACGTCGAGGACATGACACGGCTTTTCGAATGAGCGGATCCAGCTATGGGAAAAGAAAATTGTTGTGCCACCTCATGCGTGGTGTGCAGGAACAACTTTTTGCGTCTTTGGTGCGTAGTCTTCCAAGAGTTTAGCGGAGTTCCTTACTGAAGCGGCAACAATCGAGCAAGTACTGCACCAACAGCCTGCCCTGTTTGACCGTCAATTGAAATGTACATCAACTCCCAAATTTTTCACCACCCTTTGGAGCAAAAGCACCCAATAGATTCGCGAGATCATCCACTATGTTGTCCGCTAAGAAGTAGAAAAGATATACGGGACAAGACGAACCGATGTCAGTTCTATCACCAGTGTCATCCGTGACGAGGTCCAGCAAGGGCTGCACGCCAATCGTTTTTCACTGATGTCGGTTGATTCGTAAACGGCTCTTATGTCTACTGACAGTCACTGTCGTACGTACGCGGAAGCTTTGCGATCTGTCACGCCTCTTTCTAGTCCAGGAGCCCCAACCTAGACAAAGCTGCACGTCCCGATCCAGCCAATGCCGCACGTCCCAAATCCGACAATGCCATACGTGCCGATCCACACAATGATGCCGTCAGTCACGATTCAGTCATTGCACGCTGGTTTGGACTTCGATGGTTGCTGAGCACTGATGCGCAAGTCTTACCTCTGGCGTACGTCGGACAGACGACCCCTCAGAGGCTGCTCATACTTACCGCCAATACCTCTGGTGGCAACTTAGACCACGTGGGTTTTCCGTTCATTCACCTCGCCCCAAATTGGTCAAAGGCAAAGGGAAATCGAAGAGTGTCTCGCGTAACAGCGTGCACCTTTTACATGGCGGCAATCACGGTCGCCATCTCCGAGGAAACCCGCAGCCACTGGGCCACGTTTTGAGGTGATGGAACGGGGATGCTCCCCGAGCTCTCGTCGGGAAAACTGAAGGCAGCGGCCTTCGGGGGCAAGGTCGATGGAACACAAAGTGGGGGAGATCTCCCATTGGCGCTTTCATGCAACGCTGAAGGCATTTCGTCAGAGATTAAGCGCAGTACCGAAGAAACGCCGACAGCCACATCTGAACATAGTAACCGAGTGTCACTCAACATACCTGTGCTGATTGACGGTTTTCAGGTCAATGTCTTAGTAGACCTGGTGCAGACAATTCGATTATCAGCGGGAGGCTAGCCAAAATGTCAGGAAACTGATTACGCTGTAGAATGGAATGTGAATTCGAACAGCTGGAGGAGACGTTGTAGCACTGCTGGGTCGCTGCGTGGCAAGAGTGAAAATTTGAGCGTCAACGTTTGTAGTTACCTGCCTCGTTCTTCGCGAGTGCTCATGTCAGCTGATTATCGGCATGGACTTCCTTCGAGAACACGGTGCCATCATAGTTCCTCGTGAGCACATTGTGACATTCTCGACTCAAGGCGCAACAGATCGAGACGCTAACTGTTGTAGACCAGCGCTGCACGTTGCTGACAACAGTGTCACGCTGCTGCCTCGAGTGGCTGTTCCGATCAAAGTCACATGTGGAGACCTTCGAGATGGTGACGTGGTGGCCGAGAGCAACCTGTCACATCCACTTCTCCAAGGTGTATGCGCCGCCCGAAGTGCTTTGCATGTCCTTGACGGACAGTGACAGATACTAGTTAAAAATTTAAACTACAAACGCCGGCACCCTTTTCGCGGAACCACCGTAGCCTATGGAGACCCTGTTGCCGATGTCGAAGAGTGCTTCGCGTCTAAGGGATGAGAATTTTATAGACCGCATCACATTTGTTAGACGCTGTCGGACGATAGGAAGGCTGTACATCATGGCCTTTTAAGGCAGTTTCAATCTTGCTTCACTTAATCTTCAAAGGCCGCCAAACACACCTCACGAAGCATCGAATAATCACCGACGATGAAGTAAGTCCCATCTGGCAGCAGCCTTATTGCGTTTCTGCCAAAGAACGTCAGTCTAGTCAGACATAAGTAAAAGAGATGATCGAAGATGGGGTTATTCAACCATCCAGCAGCCCTTCGTCTACGTCAGTCGTTCTAGTTAAGAAGAAAAACAGAACAATGCGATTCTGTATTGACTACAGGAAGCTCAATAGCATCATAAAAAAGACGTTTATTCCTTCTACGGGTCAATGACTCTTTCGACAGGTTACGACGCGTGAATTATTTTTTGTCCATTGATATGAAGAGTGGCTATCGGCACATCGAAGAGCATGAACGAGACCGAGAAAACACCACGTTTGTGACTCTAGACGGACTTTATGAATTCTTAGTTCTTCTTTTCGACCTCTGTTTTGCCCCAGCCACTTTTCTGAGAATGGTGAATACTGTTGTCGCTGGCTTGAAGTGGCAAATTGCCTTGTTTATCTCGATTATGTGGTCGTCTTCTCCGAGAGCTGCGAAGAACGTTTGAAGTGCCTGAGAAAGCTTCTGGTAGGACATGCCGTTATTGCGGATGGAGTGCAACCTGATCCAGACAATACTGCTGCCGTCACCGCTTTCCCTTTTCCATCGGACAAAAGAGCAGTAAGTCGTTTCCTCGGCTTGCGTGCGTATTATGGCCGATTTATGGCCCACTTCTCGAATATAGGTGAACCTTTTATGCGACTCACTAGAGATGACGCGCCCTTTACTTGGAGCACGGAGAAAGATACAGCGCTGATAAAGCTGCGGCATTGAATGCAAGCAGCCCCTCTTCTTGCCCATTTCGATGATGACGCTGCTGCTACATAAATACACACAGATGTCAGCAACGTCATACTTGTCACTGTACCTGCCCAACTACATGGCGGCGTTGAGGATTTATCAGCTTACGCGAGTCGTACGCTTTCTCGAGCCGCAATCAACATCTTCTACATCACAAAAGGAATACCTCGCAGTAGTGTGAACAACGACCAAGTTTCGGCCTTACCTCTATGGTCGTCCCTTCAAAGTGATGACTGACCACAACCCACTCTGCTGGCTGGCCAATCTCAGAAATCCATCTGGCCGTCTAGCTCGGTGGAGTTCGCGCTTGCAGGAGTTCAACAAGGCGATTGCGTACAGGTCAGCCCGCAAATACGAGGATGGTGACACGCTTCCTCGAGGGACTGTGGAATACGCTGTTGTCAAAAACTCCGAGGATGAAGATGGCTTTCTCAGGGCAGTCACTTATTCTGACTTCATGTCAAGACAGCGGGCACACGAAGAATTACGCTCAGTTATTGATTTCTTTGAAGGCTGTAACTCCCAGGTCCCTCGGCATATTACTCGCGAGCTGTCCTCCTTTTGTCTAAGAGAAGGCATTCCTTATGAGAAAAACGCTCGTGGTAGCGACAAAGCCTTCCTACTTGTTGTCCATACCAACATGCGTGATGAAATATTTCTTGCATGCCCCGACATTTGGGCTATCTACGAACTCTCGCCAAAGTACGCCAACAAAATTTATGCCACGACTTTCAACTATATCGTGCATCGCTATGTGAAAGGCTGCCATGAGAACCAGCACCACAAGACTCCACCTGTGAGAACTGCGGGTCTGATCAAGCCGATCACACCACCGCGGGCACCATCTGATTTTACGGAAATATACCTTCTTGGACTCTTAGACAAATGAATTAGGTTGCGACAGATTATCTTACTCATTGTGCTGAAACAAAAGTGATACCCAGTGGCACAGCCTCTGAAGTCACGAAGTTCTTCGCGCACCAAATTGTCCCCCGGCATGGTGCCCCGTCATGCGTGATCACGGACAGAGGGACGTTGTTTACAGCGCAAATTATGGAGGACATTTTTAAACTGAGCTGCACAAGTCGTAGAAAAACGACTGCTTATCATCCGCAATCCTATGAACGGAAATAGATGCTTAACAAGACCATAGCAGACATGTTGCTAATGTACGTGGACGCACAATACAAAACCTTGGATGAAATTCTGCCATACATCTTGTTTGCGTGCACAACGGCCACGCAAGAAACAACGCGATTTCAACCTTTTCACCTCGTTTACGAACGCAACGTGCGAATCAAGCTCGATTCTGTGCTTCCGTGTGACCAAAGCTGTGAACCTGCTCCAGACACTAAAATATACACTCAGTATGCCTAAGAAGCTCGTCAACTAGCTCGCATAAACACCTGTCATCAACAAGATGCAGACTAACGGCGTTACACCCTCCGCCGTCGAAACGTCGCTTACCACCCTGGCGAACGAGTGGGGGTGTGGATCCCTATCCGGCGACCAGGCTCATCCAAAAACCTTCTAAGTCATTATTTTGGACCGTACAAGGTTCTTAGACGTGTCCCAGACCTTACCTACGAGGTATTTCTGGACGGCGCAGAGTATTCTCGTGGACAGCTTCGGCCCGAAACCGTCCATGTTGTCAGGCTTAAGCCCTACTTCACACAGCGGTCTTTGTGCTTTCACGTGTTACAACAGGCCGCAACTTTGCGCTGCTGCTGCTGTTTGTGCTCTCCTGCGTTTTTATGCCTATTCTCTTCGCGTCTGGCGGAAGTGTTGGTGCAACTCCCTTACTTTTGCTACGGGTACTGGCACTCTCCCTCCTTTGGTTCTCTACATCTTCGTGTGTATCCTTTCATATTTTAAGACGATAACCTTTCTGTGGGTACTTTGACGCAAAAAACATTTGTTCTGTATGTCTGTGTTTAAAAAAATGTATTCTCTCGTTGAACGCTACAAACCTATGGAAGCATTGTCCTTACAAGAAGCACTATAACAAACAAACGAAAGTTTTGAAGTCCATAGGGTGTCCCTAACCCATGGCAGCAGTGTCCTTACAACGAGCACGATAACAAACAAACAAAAGTGTCCAAGTCCATAGGGTGTCACTAACTCATGTTACTAATGACTCCATACACAACATCTGTCTGTGCATTCGTCTGTTTATTTATTTACAGTACCTTACAGAGCCCTCGAGGGGCATTGTGTAAGGGGGCCGGTACAGATAATATGTTAGAAAAATATATATACATAATATCTACACATACATAGGCAAATAATGAATATAATGGAAAATGCAGTTCAACTTATGAACATGTGGCTAAAGAACAATGTGGCTTAAGAACAATGTGGCTTAAGAACACGCGTAGCCAAACGGAGCCAAAAATACGAAATTGAGAAAAAACCATCTTTGCAGTGCTGGCTGAAGAACTGAGTGTTGCCGCTGCCATTACCACAAGCATCAGACTTCTCTCTAGGGAGAGTTATAGAAATCTCTGTCTGGCACAATCATACATATATATCCACAATCTGTTCGCCCTCACACCCTCAATAAACACAAGAAGAAGCCAATATTATACCTCACAGTGTCCTCTGTGTATTCGAGTAAAATGAACGGAAAGCGACAGCCATCAGGTGTCACTCATCTTAAAGGACTCCTCATATTGACCTTCAACGTTCACTTTTACTGGAACGTGCCTTTTACTGCAACTGTCACTAATGTGAACTTTATAGCCGGCGCTGAGCAATACTTTACACATTTTGAAACAGGCTGTAAGAGTTAACCGTTCACGTTTTTAATACATTTTCAGTCCCGCTACTAAAGTCATCGTAATCTCATCCAGCCAGTCTTCATTTAGCTTCGTACTCTTTCCACATTTTTGCAATCTGATATCAGCATTTCAAACATTGAGAAGTTGCATCATATTTTGTGTTCAACTTGTTTGTCAAGTATGATTATTACTATTATTATTTAACTCCAGTATTTGGCCAATATATTATATTAACGATAATCAATTTTCTAGTTATGCTTGTAGGTGTTCGCTTTGAACTGTGTTTCTTTTCGAAAATTGTTTTCAGAAAAATATTTGTACTACCCAACTGCCACGTTCTCGAAAGGGAGTAGCAATATTAAAAATAAATAAATAAATAAATAAAATCAGCATTTGCTAAAGCATGGTGGCACCTGGATGGGATTGCTGTATCTGCTCGAATTGAACTCGAGGTTTTTTTATTGTTGTTGTTTTTGTTGTTGTTGTTATTGTTGTTTTGTTCTTTTTAGTTGAGTCGCAACCATTAGCGACTCAACTCGTTAGACATCACTTGTTTTCTCGCTAATTTATTGCCTCAATTTTGTGGTTTTGCCAGGACCATCGGTGCTTTTTTTTGTTTTTTTTGTCACGAAAAAAGTAAAAGATCAAGTGTATCTGCAGTTGGCGCTCCTTGATCCCCGCAGCGTGCGTGCTTTGTTTTAATAGCGCGTATGTTTTTTGTTTGTTTTTTTCAACCCGCCCCTGTTTTGCCTGACGTGACCCTTTCCATGAGACTATTAAAGTTAATCGTGAAAGATACGGTTGGCTTACGCTTATTTTTGCTCTACGTTCAAGCAGAATACACCTTATGCAGTGATCTGTATACCCATTATTTATACTTGATGATAGTATGGTATGGCTTGGAGAATTCTATTAAAGCCCTGAGGATCAGTCTATGACTGATGCTGGCTGCTTTCACGTCGCGACAGAGAGGCCAAGCCCCTCTGCCACCACATGGGCCCTCTTAACAGCCCTGAGTGGGTCCGCCAGCACATCACTGTGCAGCATTCGCTGCCACCGCTGTTAACCACGAGAAGCCGCACCGGCCATTGCCAAGCAGCGCCAGAGCATGTTTTCAAAATCAAGCAAGCCCCCCCCCCCCCCCCTTTACTACCATAATTCTAAACCCCGCAGTCCGGATTAATTTTATTCATGGCGACCGGGTTGGGATACGTCCGCTTCTGCAGAAGTCTTAATGCAATTGCCTGTGGCCTGTTAAGTCTAAAATGTGGCAAGGGTAATACACTTGATGATGTCCCACCCCAGTTTATTTTATTTCAGTAAGTTTGCATGAGAGAGGCCGTCATGAAAACGTCCAGATGGCGAGTTTTTCTTCACGCTGCCCAATATTTACTCACGAGCTGAAACCATAATTTATGCAACTTCTCATTTTTTCTCTTGCACTCTATCCATCATTAGTATAGAAGCATGAGAGAGAAGTTATGGGGAGCTGTTCATATGTTTTCCTATAGCCTCTAAATCAACTGAATATGAATGCCTATATACAAAATCGGTGGTTATATCAACTCTATCTAGCCTGAAGTCTGGCTGTCTTCTGCAGTTTGAGGTTTTTATTCACGTTACACGGCAGCATTGTCTGTTCGTAACTATATACGGAGAACCTAGTACTCTAGCTCAACCAACTTCCGGAAGACAATCCTTATCAGCAGTGAATTAAGTCATTTGCACGGCCAGCATACGCCGCCGAGCTGACACGGCGTAAGCGGCATCGTGGATTCACGTAGTAGAAAATCAGAACGAAAAGCATGCAAAAGAAAAATGATGTGCACGCGCTGTGTGTGTGTGTGCGTGTGCGTGTGTGTGTGTGTGTGTGTGTGTGTGTGTGTGTGTGTGTGTGTGTGTGTGTGTGTGTGTGTGTGTGTGTGTGTGTGTGTGTGTGTGTGTGTGTGTGTGTGTGTGTGTGTGTGTGTGTGTGTGTGTTGAATGAACATTAGAAAATAGGGTACGGAATGGCTTCCTGGAGTGGTGGTTTAGTATGATGCTCGACTCCTGACGCGCACATCGTGGGAGTGAATCCCAGGCTTGGCGGGATTCGATCTCTTGACGTGAAATTCGACGCCATCTCTTGACGCGACGATCTTCATAATTCTCTTGACGAAACGTTCTAGATCCTCCAGTGCGTTCATCTGTTTTCACGTGTGGCCACAATCGAAGCATGTACATCGCCAAGCGTGCATGCCCCAATGTCGCTAACTGACCTCTGAAAACCTGCATAGCCTACAATACAATAGGTTGTTTTAGAGAAATACAACCTTTTGGGTGATACCATTGGCTAAAATCAGATGAAAAACATCTTAACTAGGCCGATCATTTGTAAAAAAGACATATGTGACGGTTGTATGAAAAAAAAAGATAATGCTGAAAGCTGTAGAATAAGTTAAAAGGTAGCGCATATGCGCAAATCAGCGTCCAAATGTTGTGAAAATAATTCATCTTTTTCGAGACCCGAAGGTACGTGTGTCTGTACTCCATATTTTGAAGTCGTTTTAATGGCACCATCTCCACCATGTTTCGTTCTTGCTCTAAAAAAGGGGTGTCATGTGCGTTTCTAACTTGTTAGCATATGCCTTGGAATTGAAATAATAAACTGGAGTGGCAGTACGTTTGCATAACAGATATTTTTTCTTCAGGGCCGGCAAACATTTGTCTAGTGGCGAGTAGTACGTCCGACTTTTTGGATTAGGTCTGTTTACTTCGTTGAAAAAAAATAGAGGAACGCTGTTCCACAGCTTAGTGCATCATCTTAGCTTGTATTAGCACGGCACATATCGAAATCAAAGGGAAAAAATAACTGAGACATCTAGCAAGATAGCGCCTATCTTTCTTGACGTCTCTGTCATCTGTCCACTTTTGTTTTCATATGTGCCGCGCTAACACAAGCTAAGTTCATGGATAACCAACTCGCCCGAGCCACAACACCTTTGAACTTAGTGTATCAGTTTTGTACATCGTAGTATGTATATAGTGTTCCAACCACTTCGTTGCTGTTTCAAAGTCTTGCGCCAGTCTCGTCAGCCCACTAGCCTATTATGTTTCTTTGGAATTTACATGCGTGTAAAGGAGCAGGCAGATACTGAAGCTAAAATACCCTAAACAGTGCCCCTGAAGTGCGTATTGCGTTTTCACGATCTGACACGAATGCCCTGCTTTGCTGCGTGATGCGCAACTACACACTTCAGCACTGGACCAAACCGGAATGGCGACACCGGCGACTTCAAAAATGGGACCCGGAAGTGAGGTTCCACATGCTCCATAAATTGAAGCGATACATCGCAAGTACGATCGACTGCATTCATCTTGGTTTGACGTATCCAAGACGTTACGCACATATCATCGGCCGCAGTGACACCGGTCCGAATCGTGAACACTTTGATGTGCTAGAAACAATTGAGCACATATTTTGTGACTGCCCAGCTTACGCACGTGAACGACAAAGACTGATTTCTTCTACTGAAGGATTTCACAGTAGGTCACTAACTGATGAGACCGTGTTGGGCCCTTGGCCTGACATCAACAGTCCAGCTGAGCGGTCATAGCCTTTTTAAAGGCAACTGGACACTATGCGCTGCAATAACGTTTTTTCTCAGCTGGAAAGTGCGCTATATACTCACCTCTCCAACTTACCATCACCATCCATTACTCTTTCTCTTAACTTTCCCCACACCTAGTGCAGAGTAGCAGGCTATCGCTCTGGCCAACCTTCCTTCCTTTCTGTAAATAACCTATCTCTCTTTCTTTGACCCGTGCAGACACTTAAGGTAAAGCGCTTTTCTAAATGGTTTTAAACTGTGTGAGCTCTACTTTAAGCTAGAATACTTAAGAACCACTACTAAATATACCAATCTAAGAAACGGCCGTGCAGTAGAAGCGCGCACGGGGGTTACACTGTTTGTACTAGACATATGTTTCTCAGCCCCTAAGTTAAAGGAGCTACTACACAACACTTTGAGAGAAGCCAGAACAAAAGCGAAACGCCGCTCCTTGTGTCTGTCAATAGAAATATTTCTGAAACGAAAGATTTTGTTTTTTCTTGCAGTGGTCATCACCCCGACACTGTGCTGAATAGTGTACTTGTGGTAGCAACACACACTCTCCTGAACAACTGCGTGTCCATGATGACAGATGTCAGTGAGAGTACAAATAAAGCTGCAGAAACTGAGCAAATCAGCAGAAACAGTTTCTTTGAATGTTTTAGATAGTCTCTGTCTGTCTGTCTGTCTCCTCTCTCTCTCTCTCTCTCTCTCTGTGTGTGTGCGCGCGCGTGTGCGTGTGTGTGTGTGTGTGTGTGTGTGTGTGTGTGTGTGTGTGTGTGTGTGTGTGTGTGTGTGTGTGTGTGTGTGTGTGTGTGTGTGTGTGTTCACCTTACTTACCTTATTTTTTCTCTTATTCATTTCATTTACCTTACTTATTTCAATCCAGTGGTCCATCAAAATTTGCTCTTATAGATCAACCGCACGTTCGATAGCGCGTATTCTTTATTTTTCGTGTAAGTAATGGCTCCCACACAAATGTATAAGCGCTTTCAAGCGCAGTATATTACTTAAACTAGCGCCTTTTTTGGCACAAAGGGCAGAATAAATACGTTAAGCTTGTAAAACTATCCGCGAAAACTCGACGCGAACGCTTTGTCTTTTAATGGGAGGCGGTGGTGGCCATGTATTTACAGCCTCCCATACATGCACTCACTCAGGCAAAACGAGTGACATCACGGTGGCAGTGGCCAGGTCTTTGAATGTTTTTAGAGGTGGCAATGACCTAATACGCTACCTAGTGGCACGTCATTTAGTACTACAAGAAAATAAGACATTTCGTTTTTTATGCAAACTGCCTGTTGCCCGTCACTTAGATATGACATGAATAATAATAATGAAATACCGCTAACGCTGGTCTTTGAGAAGTTGCATAGTAAAATTTTGTGATTTTGTTATTACGATTCCTGAATGAAATCATTGAAAAGCGCCAAAGGACAAATATTCGTTCGATATTTTTAGTACTTGTTCCTGGAATGTGATTAAAGCAGTTTCCACAGATCTACCTTTACGAAAAACATACGGAGTAAGAAATAGGTTTATGTCTGTTAAAAATGTAAAATCCAAGAAAAAATAATCTTTTTCATGCGATGCAAAAAGCGAGAATTATTGAAAAAGGTCGATCTTTTGGGGCATAATTTCTGTCCCCTCCTGTGAAAAGGACAGTAACTCTACTCATTTTCATTTTTTTCTTCTAGAAAAATTCCACATTTGAAAGCCAGATGAAACATGGTTGTTAAAGCTGGAGTGACGTATTCTGGAAGCTATTCTACAGGCTTCGTCCGTGCTTCATCATTCACAAGAGCTTTATTATTTGTAAGGTTAGTATATGTGGTAAACACCTCATACTTGTTAATAAGATTTAAAAATAAACTGTTTGAAGTGGAAATAAATGGCGGCGAATCTGCCGGAGTTTGTTGTGTTTTCTGTGTCATCAGTGCAAATTAGTGCTGTGCAAATTAGTCCTTGAAATGTACAGAGAACGCCAAACAAGAAATTTCGGTTTCATTCTTGATCAACTTTTTGGTCGGGGCAGGATGCTTTAGCTTATTGGAAATATTCACAAGGTATCACGGTGTTACCCGTGGCGTCTCCAAACAAACAATTATGATAAGCATTTTTACCACGTCTACGTGTTCCATTTAGCTCTGCTCTATACTTTTTAAATATTGTGAGCACCTCAGGTGAACGAGTAGCAAAAAATCTATGCTACAATTTATCCGTCTGTTTTCTCATTTCCCACCCCTTCAACCTTATATTTCTTAATTTAGTTGGATACGTTTTGGCGAGTATTTTCTTAACGGCAAGGCATTCGGAAGACTACAGAAAAACTGACCTGCAAGTATTTATGAATTGATTAACATGGCGTCAAATCAGGTCATTAGGGATCAGTGCTTGTGAAATGAGAAGAAATGGCCTCGTTATTACGGCGCAACACTACAGCATAAAACCGGTGAACTAGTGCCTTATTTGTCAGTGGGATATTTATTGAAACAGCTTCGGTACCTCGCTCCGAAAATTGCGCTTATACCCCTCAGCCTGTGTGCTTATACACTTCAACCAAGACTTCTGTCAAACTTTCTTTTTTTTTGCTTGTGCTCCCCAGCTCCACAAACATGCCACAATTTTGATATCGCTCACAGTGCGGGTCACTGAAGAAATGTTCTCCCAAGACTGGGTAGTTTTGGTTTCGTTTTTGATGTGCTAGGAAAAATGCGCTGTGGTGTCAGTAGACAACACCAGTGCCGGAAGGGTTAAAAAGCTCCTGCATAATCCATGGTTTTCTGATCTTTCTTGTCTGCTGAAATTTCTTGATAGAAAAACTATTTCGTAAATTTGTAGAAACACAGAAGGAATCTTGGAGCAGCCGTCATTTACTTCACTAATTTTATATAAAAAATTTCAGCCAGAACTCGGCATGTTTTAAATCCTTGTTTCTAAATGTTCATCCTTTCGGCCCGGGTGCTCTATAAAAAAGAGGAAGAAAATTGGCTACCAAATGCGACAGATTGACGTCAGAAATGAAAAAGGTGTCCGACCTATGCTCAATACACCTGTGCAACCATGGGTAGTAATTTTGTCGTCGTCTTT
Source organism: Rhipicephalus microplus (assembly GCF_043290135.1). Lineage (NCBI taxonomy): Eukaryota > Metazoa > Arthropoda > Arachnida > Ixodida > Ixodidae > Rhipicephalus > Rhipicephalus microplus. The sequence continues at coordinate 172,850,386 of NC_134704.1, read as the reverse complement.
TTTAAAAGCCTACAAAGTAGAAAACAAAATGGCGGAATGCAATAACAATGACGCTCGCTAAAACCAAATAATAAATGACGCCTTATTGGTTAACTATTACATCAGTATCTGTCGTATTTTTTATGCTGTTTCTAAGATGTTTAGCTTGATGTTCACAACGTGGGTCTTCCCTAACAGTAACGTATCGCCGGCAGCAGTAGGCAATCTTCATGTCCTAAATATGGGACACCAAGGCCTTGTGTTTGTCAGAACTATGAGTGCATTCAGGCTAAGCGAGATGTGTAGCTCTCGTAAAAGATCTCGATTTCTTGTTATTGTGGTAAAATCCTGCCCCTATCACTTGAATACTATGTAAGGGGCGTTTGATAGCCAGATAGTACGTAATTATTTCAATTCGCTTCATGAAATGTAACAATGGTGCGCGATGAAGCTAGAAGAAGACAACAATAAAGTGCAGTTCAATCAGCTTGCCCTTCTCCAAACTAATTTTTCAGATTGCCTTTAATGTCATTTTAGTTTCATTTAGGTATCCTGCCGCCCGGTTCTTGGCCCATCCTCTCCGTTGGTGAGCGCCATCCATCTGAGGTCATCATCATCAGCAACAGCTTGCCCTTGTAAACATGGGTGGAAATAATTCCGCCACTGCAAATCGGGATTCGCAAATTTTTCAAGATGTTGGATCTTCTAGGGTGTTCAATAAGTAGACGGTGGCCACTCCAGTGCGATGAGGACCTGTGTATCACGATCGCAAAGACTTGCTATTCGATATATTAGGCTAAATAAATGGATGTATTTAAATTAACCATACTTCACCTTACAACCATTAAGCCCTGGCGTCCTATATTCAAGACATTTAGCAATTTTTTGTATATTGATGGGATGCTCAGATAGAAATATTTTCGTGTCCTTGAGGTTGTAGTAACTCCAAATCAACGAGAAAAGAATATCTGCCAGTTCAAAAAAAAATCTGCGCTGAAAGGGTTAAACCTTGCGAATGCATTTTACTTATCACAATTTTTCAACATTCTTATGATATGTAATAAATACAAGACAACAATAACTAGCGATAACCTAGCGAATGCATTTTATTTATAACAATTTTTCAACATTCTTACGATATGTAATAAATACAAGACAACGATAACTGACGTATGAAGTCACTGTTAGACTATATTCTAGGACAGTGCCAATATTTGTAATCAGAATGTCTAGACATCCACACTAAAGGAGGGCGTAACACGAGTTGGTGTATTAATAGGGCCGAGAAAACCAGTGGAGCTTAATCTACTAGTAAAATCCTCTGTGCTATAACCTTTTTTTGGAGAAAACTTAGGTCAGTGTCTCCCCCACGTGCAAGTCTCTATATATAAGAACCGACATACTCCTGTAAATATTCCAAAAAGCCCCTAAACACTAAAATATTTGCATTAGGTGGGCGATACAAGGCCGAATTTATATCGGAAAAATGTTGAAGAGCTATAATTATAAAGCAAGATGTTGTTTTGGCAAGTTCTGCTGCTTGTTCGGAAATGAAACCTGATGACACATAGATTGCAACGCCCCCTTCTCGTCTATCAGTTCAACTTAAAAAGTAATCAGGAATAGCCATCAAGGTAAAGCCGAGCTGTTATATTATGTTATAATGTTATATTATCATGTTTTTGTCAGCATAATGACTTTGAACTCGAAACAGAACAAACTTAGAAAATTTTCTATAGTTCCTTGTTTATTGGCTACGGGTCGAGCATTCAAACGCCTAACGATATCACTCGAGTTTTGCTGGAACAGTGACTAATGCGGTACGATGAAATCATGATATTTTATTGCTGTTCTTAGCAAGCGTTCTTCTAGCGGCGTCAGACATAACGTCCGCAATATCACACTGTTCCGAGATGCGCACAGGATCAGTACTATAGTTTTCATTTGCATGATTTTTTTTGTTACTCCTCTACGCAGATTTCCATTTATTCTCATACTTCTTTTTCACAGCCATGTCAAGCGACCTGTTTAGTGCTCGGCACAGATGTTCGTTTAAGTAAACAGGCCACGTAGGCACTAGTTTTAACCATCTGTTTGTGTTTTTATTGTGTCCTTAGCTTTGTTTTTCCAGTGCAGTATCGCGTTTCGCTCTGGAATCAAACTACAAAAATTTCAGTTTTACTGGGGTGGCGAGTCGGTCAGCGAACTGGGAGCGCAGAGAAAACACAAAGGACGAAGCGAGGAACCACACAACACGAGCGCTCATTCCATCTGACGCTCAACGTCAGATGGAATGAAAGGCTCATAAATCGCATGGCCTGTTTCAGACAAAACGGTGTAAAGGCCAGAATTTTATTCTTTCACAACACCCTGGGTTTCAAGACTCGCATTTTGAGAGTAATGAGGCCCACTGCAAGACGGACCAAGCTTGATTACACATTACTTTAGTTTCGTGTATATTTACTTTCAGACCTACGTTCCTGCTTTCCGTGTCCAGTTCTGTAATCATGAGCTGTAATTCGTCTCCTGAGTTACTCATCAAGGAAATGTCATCAGCGAATTGAAGGTGGCCAAGACACTCTCCATTAACTCTTATCCCCCACTCTTCCCCGTCTAGAGTCTTGAAAAACTCCTGTAAACAGGAGGTGAATAGCACAAACACATCATGTTTCTCTGCCTTACACCCTTATTTATTGGGATTCTGTCACTTTTCTTTTGAAGAACTACGGATGGCTGTGGTCCACTGCAGATTTCTTCCAGTACGTTCATGTAGGGTTCTTCGATGCCCTGATTCCGTAGTGCCTGCATTACTGCTGATGTCTCGAATGAGTGAAACTCCTTCTCGTAATCTATGAAAGCTATGTATAGGAACTTTTTGTATTCAACGCATTTGTCTATTACCTAATGTTAAGTATGAGTATGGCCGATCATTAAGTGGCCTTTACAACATCCTGCTTGGTCCTTGCGTTTATTGAAGCCTAATGTCAATATGATTCTATTACCTAATATTTTTGCAATTACTTTGCAGAGAACGGACAGTAAGCTGATCGGCCTGCAAGTTTTCAAGTCCTTGACGTCTCCTTTTTTATAGAATAAGATGATGCTGGCGTTCTTTCAAGATTCCAGTAACCTTAACGTCAAGAGACATATCGTATATAACGAGGCCAATTTTTCTGACATAATTTCTCCGCCATTTTTAAGGACGTCCATTCTCACTTCATCCCAACCAGCGGCTTTGTCTCTTTGCATTCCCTCTAGAGGTCCCTTACGTCCCCTGTTGTTACTGGTCGGACGTCAAATTCCTATGGACAATTATTGTTGCTCGCTATATTAGCCTCCTTGTTTTGACTTTAGTTCAGCCCTCTGTAGAACTGCTCCGCCAGCTTGACTGTGCTATCGATATTTTTGTGGCATTGCTTTCCTTATTCTTCAATGAATACATGCGATTGTTACTTATGCACAAATCTGCCTTCACAGCATTTAGACTTCTGGCGCTTTTCACAGCCACATGGGTGCAAGGCAAAGGAGACACGATCTCTCTAATGCTAGTCACCGCGTGTTTACAGGAGGTTTTCATCGCCCTAGATTAAGAGAAGTTAGGGATAAATAATAATAAGGAGTATCCTAGTAACTTGCGATTCTCTGATGATGTTGCCTTGATGAGCAACTCAGGGGACGAATTACAACTCATCATTGCTGAACTGGACACCGAAAGCCGAAAAGTAGGTCTGAAAATTATTATGCAACAGTCTCGGTGCAAAATTGCACTTCGCGATAGGTCAGAAGACGCTGGAAGTTGCAAAGAAATATGTCTACTTAGGACAGGTAGTAAGAATGGAGCCGAACCATGACAGCGAAATAACAAGAATAATGATGGTGTGGATCACACTTGTCAAGCATTTGCAAATCATGAGTGGTAATCTGCCACTAACCCTCAAGAGGAATCAGGTAAGATGACAGCTGAATCTTGCCAGTACTTAGCTCAGAAGTAGAAACCAGGAGACTTGCAAAGAGGGCTCAGCCTAAATTGAGGACGACGCAGCAAGCGATGAAAAGCAAAATTATAGATGTAACCTTAAGAGACAAGAAGAGAGCAGAGTGGGTCAGGGAACAAACTGGCGTTAGGGATATCATAGTTGAAATCAAGAAGAAGAAATGGACATGGGCCGGGCACGTAACACGCAGGCAAGATAATTGCTGGTCATTAAGGGTAACTGACCTGATTCCCAGAAAACGCAAACGCACGAAGTGGAGACAGAAGGTCAGGTGGGCTGATGAAATTGAAGAGTTTGCAGGTGTAACGTGGCAACGGAAAGCACAAGACCGGGTTGATTGGTGGATATTGGGAGAAGTCTTTGTCCTGTAGTGGGCGTAGTCAAGCTGATGATGATGATGGTGATGACACAACGTTAAATGTGAGGCATGCCATCTGAATTATTCCGACTGTCTAGGCTATTTAAAGCGTTCTAAATCGGAGCACACGGTTGCGTACGTCCACTCTGTTTTAAGCACAGTGTAAGTACTTAAGTGTCACAACCTATGTGATAGTAATGCTTATATTTATTGTTACCACAGCGATATAAACACAGCCTAGGCGCCTCGCGCAATTCAAAAGCTACAGTGCTGTAATTGCACTCCTATCAAGAGCGCGCAAGAGCGTGGCCTGTTCCATGGATATGTGGGGTTTAACGTCCCAAAAACACCATATAACTATGAGAGCCGCCGTAGTGGAGGGCTCCGGACATTTCGACCACATGAGGTTTTTTCTCCGGAAATTTCGACCACATTAGGTTTTTTAACGTGCACCCAAATCTGACATTTCCGCCTCCATTGGGAATGCAGCCGCTGTAGCCGGGATTCGATTCCGCAACCTGCGGGTCAGCAGCCGAGTACCTTAACCACTAGACCGCTGCGGCGGGGCAAGGGTGTGGCCTAGAGCCTCGTTTTTGTTTACGACGAGTAGCTAAGAGACTGCATTCACACACCTTTTTTCAGCCCTCATGTTTGGAAGATGCCAAGAGCATTTTACATGTGCTTGAAGCAGAAAGAGGCACCCACTCTCAAATCATTTTGGTGAATTTGGGGGTGAGACGACAATAAACAGCATTCTGGAAAGTTTCACTGGCCGATCTTATTAAGGCATTAGCAGCCGAGCAAGACCAAATGGTTTTGTTCGTCGTTTCAGCCATACGTACAAGCAGTTACACTCGCGCTGACCCAACCAAACACACCACCATCTGCGAACGTACATGACGTACGCATACTTATGAACACGAGGTGGTTAGCAGATGATGCCCGGAGCACTCCATATTTGTGCGCTTTAACCAGTTGTCGCCTGACGGTGACTGCACTTGATCTCGCGTCCATAGATCAATCAACCTCTAAAAAAACCGCTAGCAGCAATGAAATGCGATGAGGTTTTAAAAAAATGTTTTAAACCTCCGTGTTGAAATGGGACGTGGTAGCCAATATACGCCACAGCTATGCCTTGACGCAATCGTTTGAACGAGAAGGAGAGGAGTAGGGAAAAAAGACACTATTTCTGCAATCCTAAACCGGAATACATCTCAGCGTCTGCAGCGAAAGGGGGAAAGAGAAGTAAAGACGGGAGAACATAGTAGAGTGGCGTCCATGGCCGAAGAGGCAGCGGTCGGCACCTGCAGAGAATGGTCGAGGGTACCGAAGGACGTAAAGAAGAGTCTCGAATACCTGGGTGTGGGGGCGAGGGGAACAGGATATTCCTCTGTCTAGCCTCGGGAAGGTGAAGAATGAATGCGAAACCACAGAGAGCCGTCAGGGGAAAGAGTGTGGATCAAAGGAAGGAAAATGTTACGTGCACGTGCCTTTATTTTGTTTTGTAATTTGCTTCTTAAATGACCCCTCGCCAGGTTGAAAACGAAAGTGTATATGGACACAGAAACTTGTTGTATTCTCAATGAAAAGCATTTCCTACGGTAAGTTTTTCAACTGTTTCTTCACGAGCCATGAAAGCACGTTGCGCGGAGGCAAGCTTGAATCACTGATGCAGTCTTGTTCTGAAACTATGATTAAACAATCGGTTCCATGTGCTTTAGGAATTCTTAAATTTTCAAGGCATTAATGCTTTCTATAAGGAAGAAAAGCAATCTTCGCAGAAAGGCTAAGGCATAACCATTCATTCATTCAATAAAACGTCGGATAAAAACTTATTCTAGTATTCTGGAAGCTGCACTAAAGCACGCTAATCTGGAATACTGTCAAAGTAAGATTAGAAATATTAGTGGCAACACAAGGCAGAAGTGGCAAGTAATCAAAGAATTTCCGAACAACAATGAGCCTAAATCTCACCCAACTGCTATATCTGTTAACGAAAAGAGATACACTGATTCTGATTCGATTGCTGAAGTTTTTAGCTCTCATTTCAGTGCGCTTGTGAATACTAATACAAACACTTAGTCGGAACTCTCACACTCAAGTCTTCCACACGTACTCCTCATTCTTTCTTTTTGCATCCCACAGTACCAGACGAAGTTAACAATATTGTCTTATCATTAAAGATTACTGGCCCAGGGCTTGATCGAATCTGTTGTTCTAAAGTTAAACTTGTATTAAAAGAACGTTCCCCAATCTTAGCCTATTTCATCAATAAGCCCTTCTCGGCTGCGGTGTTTCCTTAAGGCTTTAAAGCAGATTAAATTATTCCCGTCTTTAAAAAAGGGGATCGCGAATGTTGTAACAACTATCGCCTGGTTCGCATTCTACCTTATTTTAGTAAAGTCATTGAAAAACTAATCTAAATCTGTTTAGTTAAATACTTATTCAAATTCAACATATTATCTGATCACCAATTTGGCTTGCGTCTTGGTCTTTTGACTGAAGGTTCACTATTACCTTCACTGACGCAATAAACTGACAATTGATGAACGCCTTCTTTTTAGAGCAATGTCTATTTAATTTAACAAGGGATTTGATACAATTAGGAACTTCATCTTATTTCATAAGCTTGACTGTTACGGCACATCTGGACCACTCCTACAGCTGATTAAATGCTATCTTACTGATGGTACGCAAGTTGTTCAGAAAAAAGATTGTTTTTCATCTCCAAAAAACACTAACGTTGGCGTTCTCAAGAGATCAATCCTGGGATTGCTCCTGTTTTTTGATATTTATAAATGACTGACCACGTCGTTGGAAACACACTAACGCTCTTCTCTATGCTGATGACACTGCTATTTCTACCACACAGAAAGATCCACTCATACTGTAACAATCATAAAAGTGGACTTAAATTACGGTAATACATAGTGTGAATCAACTCTGTTGCGCATCAATCCATCAAAGACAAATTTCTTGGTATTACATTTCCCGCAGTTGTTTATAAACACCTCTTTATTAGCAGTGACACTGGATGGACACTTCATTCATGCATCTTCATCTACGAAGATGCAAGAATTCATGCTTTTCAAATAAACCATATAGTTCGTCAAACGTCGATAGGGGTTGCAGTGCTGGATATTCAACCTATTAAACATTACATATATACACCCACGATACGACCATCACATCGGGCTATCATTGCTGGTATTTAGGCGTCATGCACTTAAGTCAGTTTATGTAGTAGTGTCCAGGGCTACCATTCTCGCAAGTAGAAGCGCTGCAGATCAGCTTACCATTTCTGTTGCTATTACACAAGTAGCGGTTGGCATTGTTACACAACGGCAAACAGGCAATATATATAAGATATATGCCTTTGCTCAACATATGCCTGGGCGTACAACAATTCTACAAATATTTTGCGTCATACGGAAACGTTTCCCTCAATAGAAATTCACAGCACAGTCGCCTTCCGTCCGCATGCTTTGCATAATATTAATTTTCAAGCTACATGGTCTTTTGTAAACTTTTCTTTTTGAAATACCTTAAAGTCAACAATGCTCACTTGTAGGAGTGGCAGAACACTCCTTTGGCTAGATTAAAGAACAAATCGTGTGGAAAGCAAATACAGCAATACCGCTATGAACAGCACAACCAAATTTTGCAGTTGCATGCGGCGAAAAGACGTTAGAAGCGGAGTGGAAGGTTACCATTTCCTCATGTGCGCTCTCTTCATACAGAGGCTATCTCTAACCTTGTTCTGTGGACGGAACACCTGGTGTTTGGTGAAGAGTAACACCTGATATGCTAGTAACCAATAGCCGAGGTAAATCAAAATTGGAATAAGGATAACATACACATCTGACCACGGAGTGTGCCACCAGGTACCAGTGCTGCACTCCTTCAGTGCTGCACTTAATTGTGTTACATTAAAAAGCAGCATTTGCGCCCTTGGTTCACAGGGAGGACGAACTGTCATGCTCCATCACAGGCGCTCGAAGTCACAACGAATCGAGATGTAGCTTCTTATACATTTGTCATTCTTTATTGTACCGCTTTCCGCACGCTCCTCGCGTGTCGTCAACGTAAAGAAACTGCTCAGGGCCTTTCCACGCGCTACCCGCACAGCCACAACGCACGTGCCAGGACCCCTGCCACATCCTAGCAGGGGGGGGGGGGGGGGGGGGGGGTTCATTCGTGTGTGGAATGAACAGACTGGACAGCTGGGTTGTCGAGAAACAAGTCAACCCCATCGTTTATTCTGCGTTGGTAGTTATAGCCGAAGGTGGAAAGGGTTAGAAAAGGTGAGGGCCAGGTGTACGCACGAGGCAATCATGCATGTAGACAGCACATGTGCTTTCATCAGATATGATACATCCTCCTTCCAAACAGTTGACGAAATTAATGCCGCTGGCTTGTCTGCTGGAACTGCTGGTCATAACCCAGACGCTCTGGCGGCCGCGTCTGTCGTTGACTGCGTCTCAGTGAATGAGGCGACGGCTGCTGAGCTTCCGTGGGCGAGGCTGCGGGGGTATGACGCCTCACCTTGAAATGGGATGTGGTTGTTGCACAATCTTCGTCGTCTGATGAACCAACACTATATGGTTCCTTCGTCGCCAGGAGGTGCCGACGGTTGCGCTACAGCACGGTGTTCTCTGTGCGTACGTAGAAGGACCGTGGGCCGGCTGATCCGATAACTTTGGCTTTCGTTGCCCATGGTGTCCCATTCAAGCGAACCACGTCGTTGTCGCAGAGGCCAGGTAGGGTGCGCCAATGATGACTTCTCTGCCGGTGTTTCTTGACGAGCATTGCTGACACTAGATTGAAGTCTGGCAATGGTGTGCGCAGCCGCCTTCCTTGCAAGAGTTAGCCCGGAGACCGGCCACCTTCAACAGGACTCGCCCTGTAATTCAACAAGCCCAGCCAGAAACACTCTCCTGCAGCTTTTGTTTTCTTTAGGATGCGTTTTACAACTTGTACACTCCTTTCTGCGAGCCCGTTCGATTGCGGGTACGTCGGCCTTGATATCACATGCTTAAAGTCGTAACACTTTGTGAAAATATTGAACTTTTGGCTGCTAAACTGTGGGCCATTATCAGTACAAACCTCGGCTAGAATGCCGTACCTTGAAAATATTGCACTCAGTCTATCGATCACAGTACTGGCTGTTGTATCGGGCAGTAGCTCCACCTCACGGAAATTAGACATCAAATCACAGGCGCACAAATAATGTCTTCCCGAGTACTGAAAGAGATCGACACCGATACGGTACCATGGCTGAGTAGGCGTTGGTTGCATTATTAAAGGCTCCGATGGCTGCTTATAACCGTATGTCTTGTGAGTTGGACATCTTTCGATCAAGGACTGAATTTTCGAGTTTATATTCGGCCAGTAAAACCATTTGTCTTGCTTTAGCTTTAAACATTACCTGGCCAAGATGGCCGGCGTGGATCCGTTTAAACATGTCGCTACGCATGCTTGTCGGTATCACCACTTTAGTGCCTTTCAATAGTATGCCGTTTCCTACGGATAGCTCGGCGGCCACCGATTTCAGGGGGCCATCGACAGGCTCTCCCTTGGCAAGCTTTCTTAGCACTGTGCCAAGATATGGATCATGAGCTGTTTCCTGTGCAAGTTTTCTAGCTGTCGTTTCACTTACGAGTGCTGATACGACCGTGATGGCATGGATCTCGACGTCACTTGTGCCTGCAGCTCCCTTGATTCCAGGAACAGGTGATCGGGACAGCACATCAGCAAGGGCCATCTGTTTACCAGGAATGTACGTCAGCGTGTATTCATATTTCATCAATCTCAAGAAAAATCGTTGCACTCTGGGTGGCATATCGCTTATCCCTTTCTTTGATATGTCTACCACCGGACTGTGATCACTCTCGAGGGTGATGGTGCGGCCATAAACAAAATGATTGAAGTTTTCACAACCAAAAACTGCAGCCAAAGCCTCTTTTTCAATCTGTGAATATCTTTGCTCCGATTATGTTAAAGCTCTCGACGCATAGGCTACCGGCTGCCAGCAGTCTCCATGACGTTGCAGAAGTGCCGCGCCGACCCCACTTTGAGAGGCATCTGCAGTTACCTTTGTCTCCCGATTTGTATCAAATTGAGCAAGCACTGGAGCATTACTTAGACCCCGGCATATAGCCTGCCATTCGCTTTCGTGCTTTGGCGTCCAATCAAAAATGGCACCGTGATTTATGAGAGAACGTAAAATAGACGTACGCTGGGAGAAAGCTGGTAGGTACTTGCTGAAGTAGTTAACTACTCCCAGTAGCCTTTGGACAGCCAATTTGTCCTGAGGTCTTGGGATTTTCAAAAGACCGTCAACAAGATCAGGATTCGACCTAATACCCTTGTCGCTAATGATGTCACCTAAAAAGAGCACTTCTTGTTAGCCGAAGCGACATTTGGATGCATTGAAGGTAAGGCCTGCTTTTTCAGCTGTTTCTAATGCTCTGCGCAGCCTCTCATCATGCTCAGCCCTGGTCCTTCCCCAAATAACACATCGTCTACGTACACGCTTACACCGGCAAGACCATCAAAAACCTCGTTAAGGGCCTTTTGAAACACTTCGCTCGCCGACGCTATACTGAACGGTAGACGAAGAAAGCGATACCAGCCGAAAGGCGTCGCGAATGTGCGTATCTTCAACGATTGTTCGTCTAATGCGATTTGATGAAATCCCGCATTTGTGTCGAGCCGCGAAAAGAAGTTCGCGGCTGCCAAGTCTGCTTGAATATCCTCTCGGCGCGGCATTTGGTAGTGCTCCCTCTTGATGTTTTCGTTGATGCGTCTAGGGTCCATGCAGACCCGCAATTTGCCGTCTTTAGTACAATGACAAGGGGGCTTACCCAATCTGTGGGGCTGCTGACCTTCTGGATGATGCCCTCCGTTTTCATTTTGTCAAGTGCAATACGTAGAGGCTCACGCAGGAACAGGGGAACCCTCTGAGCTGGCTGGACGACTGGCACGGCATCCCTGTGCAGCTCAATCTTGTATTCACGTGGGGCGCATCTTGTTCCGAGGAAAAGACGTGAAAACTCCTTGATAATTTCTTTGGTGTCGTTCGTCGCCACGCTGTCAACAGCCCGCTGTACGATTCCAAGCTTCTCGCTGGTGTCCAATCCTAAGATAGTGTTGTGGTCCTTCTTTACTAATAAAATTCTGCGCACTCCTTGCGACCACCAATTTCGATAGGCCCTGAAAACTTGCCGATGTGCTTGATCGTGTTGCCACCATATGATCTCAGAACTGCGCTACTGGGCATCAGGGTTGTAGTCTTGAGCTTGCGAAACATTGAAAGTGGCAGAACATTGGCCTGCGATCCTGTGTCCACCTTAAAGGGGATGTACTTGCCACCAATGCATGCGTTCCGACGCCAGTCCCGTTTTCTGCTTGCGCAGCTGCTGGCGACATTCAGTACTTCGAAGTCGTCGCTCTGATGTTGCACTTCATACACGCGCTCTTTCTCACTGCAACAAGACGCGAAGTGGTTGCGGCCATTACACGAGTAACATACTTTTCCGTATGCCGGGCAGCATCTGTAGGCCTGCCTTCGGTTGTAACAATTGCATTTTAGGTCGTTCCTGGACCCTCTAGGGGTGCTCTTACTGGCTGTGACAGCGTTCATATCACGTTCTTCCTTTGTTTTCTGCCGAAATTCATTTTGACGAGCTGATGTTTCCGCCGACTTGCAAAGGAATATTACTTTTTCCAAGGTCAACTTTTTGTCCCCGAGCATTTTTTCTCGAAGCCTTGGCGAGTTTGTTCCAAAAACAATTTGGTCTCGCACTATGTCATCCGCCGTGGTCCCGAAGTTGCAGTGCTGCGCTTGTTTTTTAAGCTCGCGTATAAAGTGCTCGAAAGTCTCCGCATCACCTTGACAGCGGGAACGGAACACGTATCGCTCGTGTATTTCATTTTGCTGCTCCAGGCAGTAAACTTCGAATTTGGCAATTACGGTGCTGAAATCCTCCTTGTTTTCTTCTCCGCTGAACACAAAATTGTTGAAAACGTCGAAGGCTTTCTCCTCCGCCACGCGGAGGAGCAGGGCCGTTTTTGCTGCTTCCGACCTCGGATTAGCTTGGCATGCCATCGCTTGCACGAAAAATTTGAACTGCTGAAGAAACCACGTCCAGTTCCTTCCTCCATCAGCTGTCAAACGTAGCGGTTCAGGCGGCCTCAGTTGATCCATGTCGTTGCTTATACGTTGCCCTCTTCTGACACCATGTTTCATTCGTGTGTGGAATGAACAGACTGGACAACTGGGTTGTCGAGAAACAAGTCAATCCCATCGTTTATTCTGCGTTGGTAGTTATAGCCGAAGGTGGAAAGGGGGGGGGGGGGATGATCGAATCGGCGACCCTCTTTCACCCTCCGTTAGATGCGGCAGGTGCGCCGGCACGTGCGTTGCTGCTATGCGGCTAGCGCATGGAACGGCCCTTAGACATTGCGATATACGCCAGTAACACCGCTCATTTATGACGCGTTTCAGATATTTTTACGGCAATTGGTTTGTGAGGTGGTTCACTATGATCTTCGGCTCATTCGGGGACTACCTTAAAAGTAGCTGTGGATCACTTTGAAAACTTTTAGGGTGTTACATAAGAAAACGTAACATGTTCAAGTTGAATCCCACCGTTCTTACTAAAGATGGGCAATAAAAATTAAGTATGCACGTATGAAGTTCAAAGGAAGCGCATATAGAACTCACAGTTTTTTGAAAAAGGCACAGTAATGAATGTGATAGCAAACAATTTGAAAGTCATGCGAAGAATGGCTAGTAGCCCGAAACGTGCAGCGTGCTCCTGCAACACAAAGGACGCCTGAAAGAAAGTACAAAGGACGACGAGTGTGATTAGCTTGCTGGATTCCGTTCCGAACAGTTGTGCCCTCGCGGTCTCCGACGTCAGCGTAGCTCTGGCTGAACGGCCTGCCGTCCGCGATCTCCTGTCGCCGTGAAGCTTCTTTCGTTGAGTGGTGCCCCGTCTTGGGCCTCTTTCGACTGTGTCCCAATCCTTTATTCCTTTTTGCATGCTAAGCATTTCTCAGTTGCTTCGCCAACATATATATATATATATATATATATATATATATATATATATATATATATATATGTGTATATATATATATATATATATATATATATATATATATATATATATATATATATATATATATAAGAAAAGAAGTGTATATCTGAGGGGTCGTTTTTGTGTGTTTTGACACAATATTAATGAGATCTAACAGACAATAGTGCTAAGCAATGTATAGCGGAAGTTATTAGAACAAATGGAATGTAAATAAGAAGAAAGAAAAGCGGGCGAAAAAATTCTGCTCACGGAGGTAAAAACTTTTTCACCCACTTTTCTTTCTTTTTATTTACATTTCATTTGTTCTAATAACTTCCCACATACATTCCTTGGCATTATTGTCTTTTAGATCTCTTTATCTATCTATATATATATATGTATATATATATAGATATATATATATAGAGAGAGAGAGAGCCGCATACGACTTTTAGCTGTCCTGACCATTTCGATAATGAGATCTACACCAAAATCAGTATAGCCTAACATCACTGTATTACGAGCCTAAGTGACAAGTCATAACATAAAAGTCGTGACAAGTATGTCATGAATGTAATGATTCACATGTGATGGCCTTGCTGCTCCTGTAGAGGTTTCGTTCACATGTCATATTGCGGAAATTGTATAGCATGACATGACTGCATGTTGAACATAGGTAACAGGCCTTAACGTGTAAATCATGACATGCATGCCATGATGAGCATGAGTACGAGCTACGCTGATGCTGGGCTCACGGTCGTTTCGCCAGCTTCACTTATACCAGATTTCGTGTTACGTGACGTGCATGGATGCCGAAGATATACGACAGGTGCAAACGGGATAATTATGACATGCGTGTCATGTAAGAACATGACTGCACGCCCCACTCATCACACAATCGTGGCCATTTCGCTAGCTTCATGTACATCAAATGGCAGCGTAAAAAAGGTGGAAGTAGCTAACAAGCAATAAGCTAAAAAGTAGCTGAATTATTTTTATTATCATTTTTAGATTTTTTCTAGGCGTGCAACGAATTCACTTTCAGCTCTGTTACCTTACAATTAAACAGAACAATGATGTGACGTTCCCTTGCACGGATCTACGCATAACATGTATATGAATAAAATAAAACAGCATTCCCATTTCGCTTAAATGACTTATGGCAAAGGAGATTTCCAGAAAAGCATACGGGCTTCCGTGGTCAGCAAAGCTGAGCTGCATTTGCGCAGAGCTCAGTAAACGTTCGCGGTGTGCGAATATTCGGAAATGTTAAATACAGAATTAAATAGCTCATACGGGAACAACCAGATATGTTCTGCATTATTTTTGAATAACAATCACTGAGGGGGAAACCCCGTTAGGACACCTCGCTGCAAGAGCAAAAAATATTTTTTGGTATTGTAAAGCGATATCACTAAAACAGCTCCTTTCGCAGAAATTCCAGCGGTGGTGGCATGGACGCTGTTGGTTGGTAGTGAGAAATTGTCTTGCGCGTGACCGCAAAATCAAAAAAATTGCCCGCAGCTTCCCTCGGGGGAACACTGAGGAGGATGCGGAGCATATAATTGGTTAACGGGGTGTTAAAGTGCGACTTATTTGGGTCGATGGCTAAATTGGTTAACGTGGTTGTGAAATGGGGTGTTAAATTGCGACTTACTTGGGTCGATGGCTAAATTGGTTAACGCGGTTGTAGGAGGGGGTGTTAAATGAGTGAACACGTACACACGTATGCGAAAGGGCGGCGCTGGTCGAAGGGACGTCGATCATTGTGTTTGTGGATTCGTTGGAATTCATTTCACCGCAACCTTGGACGTCGACGCGCCGTACAAACCAACCGACGAGCGGCAACTGAGCGAGCGAGCGCCGACCTTGAGTATATATACAGCGCGACGGCGCCTGCACTGTCAGCTGTTGAATGTTCTCGAAGCGCGACGCCACATGCGCGTCCACTGGAGAATCAGGAGAATTGTAGATGTCGAACGCGGTGTGTAGAGGAGGAAGGGTGCACAGATGGTGGAGGAGTGAAGCGCGCGCGGTGTGTAGAGGAGGAAGGGATGCACAGATGGTGGAAGAGTGGGCGACGGCGCGACGGCGCATGCGCGCGCGTCAGCTGTCGAATGTTCGAGAAGCGGTGCGGACGGCGCACTACAAGGCGCGAGTATAAGATGCTTCCGCATCTAAAAGACGCGAACAAAGTAAAATAGAAAAATACCTGGGTCTGAGTGTGGATCGAGTCCGGGACGTTTGCGAGGCAAGCAGGTGTTCTACCACAAAGCCACGCGCCGACTTAGAAATACAGGTCAAATAACTTCCTCTGCTTGAAAATACAGTGAAAACTAATTGATTGATTGATTGATTGAATAATTGATTGATTGATTGATTGATTGATTGATTGATTGATTGATGGAAGGATTGATTGATTGATTGATTGATTGATTGATTGATTGATTGATTGATTGATTGATTGATTGATTGATTGATTGATTGATTGATTGATTGATTGATATCTGGGGTTCAACGTCCCGAAATCATTAAATGTATATGAGAGACGCTGTAGTGGAGGACTCCGGAAATTTCGACCACCTGGGTTTCTTTAACGTGCACACAAATCTGCGCACATGGGCCTTCAACAATTCCGCCTCCATCGGAAAGGCAGCTGACGCAGCAGGGATTTCATCCCGCGACCTGCGGGTCAGCAGCCGAGTACCTTAGCCACAAGGCCACCGCGGCAGGGCGTACAGTTATAATTGTCTTCATGCTTTACAAACGTGTGTGTTTTGTATACAGGTTTTTAGTAAGTGTGGAGATAGAAGAAGAGAAATGAGGGATGACGAGTGGCACGAAGAGCTTGGTTCTTTTTTTCTCTGGAACGAACGACAGAGTTGAGACACACTGCTCGATCTCTCCAGGCGTACCTATCCTTAAAGCCCGGTTATCTACGAACGAAGTCTTCCTGTTTAACACAGACTTCAATATACAATATGTTATATACACAGTAATACTGCGTAGTATAAGCGTACATTGCCATCAGGTGTCAGAACATGTGATTATCAAAACGGCTTTGAGGCTTGAAGCTGGCAAGTCACTACAAAAGGTACACTCGTTACTGCATGTATTTCTTTAAAAACACATAGTGCGTGCGTAAACTGAGGTGGAAAAGATTTCACGCGCATGATCGCCCTTTGTTTAAAGCATGCTATAGACAGAATGCAGCCATACACAAAAGCTTCACAGACACAAGTCACCTTCAAGTTATGGAACTTAATGTTGTAATACACAATTTAAACTTCTCGGGTAACATCATACATGTACTCAGTGGTTGAAGTATGCCTTAGAGAAAGAGTTGCCCTGTCCCGTTCAACGCTTGAAAGGAAAGCTAAGGATCCCTCAGCTTTTAATTCGGGAATTACCAAGATGTCTGTAAGTCCAACTGCATTCGACATACATGCAGGTGAAGCAGCACCAAGGCCAAGCTTTTACGGAAGTTTAAAACACCTGAAAGATATTTATATCTTTTGTTTTAAACTTATATGCCACAGAAGTGAATACGTCTTCAATCTGCTGCCATTTTTACGAGAATCATATTGTCCATTGGTGAAATAATTTTTACCTTACATGTCTTAGCTGGTGACAAATGTGAAACATTGAGTATAAACGATCTGTACAGTACACAAAAAATAGAATATGGACTACCATAGTGTTAACGACACGCAGAAGGACCCGCCTTGGAAATTCGTAAAAGGGCTGTACAAGTATGTTAAGGTTGGTGGTGAACAGCCATGAGACTTGCGGCACTGCCTCTGCATGTAAATATTTCACGATATCCGTCATTTGTTGTGCCTATTTCTGGACCCGATCACTTCACAAGCTCGTGTCATCTTGTCTTTTTTTGTATGTGCCATGACATTTTGATGCCAATTAGGAGGAAATTAAGAATACAAAATGTCTTGTTTTTCATTATTCGGATTCTGTCGATGGAAAGAGTGATTGTTTTGTCCCTTATGCTTTTCTTGATCAAAGTGCCTGTGCATGTATATATCAAAAAAATCATAACATGACATTTAGGATTAGCTAATATAGCAATATTGGGAACTAAATCTCGAATAGTAAGCTAAAACAGCTCTTCATAGCTAAATCAAATTTTTGGTAGCTTGCTGAGCGCAAAATTTGCTAGATCTAGCTACAAAAAAGCCTCATTGGCAACGCTACCAAAATTTGTTGCGTTATGGGTGTACAATCAGTGAGGTGAAGATAAAACCATTGACATTTCTTTTAACCAAGGTTTAACATAGGCGTCACCTCTGTTCGTTTATATATAACTGCAATTAACTGATGCATGGACTCGGTTCACTTTGTTTTTGTACTGGACTCAGAGCTAGTATTTTAGCAAAGGTACTAACTAAACATTATGTGGGGAAAACTTTTAGTTGATTCGTAACCATAAAAAATGACAACTTGTATTTCGTTACTATTGAATGCCTGTGCGATACGTCCTGCACACTAGTAAAGGACAAAATTATTCCAAGTGTGATGAATTCGTTCGTATAAGCATGAATGGGCACGTTCACTTCCACCAGTTTGTGTTTCGTTGCAGTTAGTGATTGTCAGAGAGTGTAAGATGGTGCGAACAAATCAGTACGTTCAGCGTGACAATATGTAATTTGGTAGCGTAAAGGCAGAATTAGGCTGTTCGACATCTGCCAGATAGCATCGCCCATAAATTCTTCCTGTTTCAATAGCTTTGAATGTGTGAACTTGTCTGAGTGACAGCACTTGGTGGTTCTGACACATTTTCATTATGAACAATGAAAAGACAAATGAGAGAGCAGTTACGATGCATATAACTGTCGAACCCAGCAGTTCGCTGTCGAAGAAGAATTCCCTAGTCCATGCCTGATGTGGAAAACAGGGCCAAGTGAAGTAGGCCAGCAAATATGCTTAAGGTCCTACTTCTAGTTTTTTTTATACGCCAAGCATTTCTTTGTCTACAGCAAGCGCTCTTGGTATCTATCTATCTATCTATCTTGATGCCTACGGCTCGGTGCTCACGCGATTATCTCCGTTGCGTAAACCAAAATTAGCATGGGAGGTAGTTTGAAAAATACGAATCAGTGGTGATGATATGGATAATGAACAATGTCGCCGCACAGATCGTCAAAAACGTTCAGTCAATAGTGACACATACCCGCGGGCGGGTATGTGCCATAGAATATTGACACCATATACCTGCCCAGAAACAGCGAGAACACATATGGGTAATTTACCACCTATTGGTTAGGAGAAAGCTCAAATTGGCTGCGTTGACCTGACAATTGTAAAGAAAAAAATGCCTGGGTGCCCACAGTAATCCAACGCCAGCGTCCTGCGCGGCCACCAAGTATTTTACTGCAAAGGCACGCCAGGTCTCGCAACTGCTTTTCAGGTCGACCATATTGTTCGTGAAGCATTCATTGCGGATACAGTGATGGCTATTTTTATAAACTATACATCGGTAACGCCGGGTTAAGATGAACTGTAGTGAAGCGCAATGCACTGAATTTCACTGCGAATTTATATCAACCACGGAAGGAAACGAAAGCATGATGGTAGTTTAATTAATTAGAGGGCGTAAAGAAAAATAAGTGACTCTCCACGAAGTGAAGTATGATAATAGGGCGAAGCTATAGATCCTAAGATCCATAACGCCTGCGTTCGTGTCGTCGACTAGTATAACGGGTGGACAAATAGACGGACTAATCCACGGATGGACGGATGGCCAGGTGGACATATGAATGTACGGACGGACGGATGGATGGACAGACGGGTGGACGGACAGACAGATGGGCAGATGGATGGACATGCGGACGGATTGACGGACGTACAAATTCATAGACGTGCGGACAGACAGACGACACAGGGGATTATGTATTGCGCGGTAATATAGTTCAAAGTGGGGCGTAAGGGACGCCAAATGGGTCAGGCTTAAGAAGCTTCGACCCTAAAATGTGGCATCAGCAGTGTTCACGCAACGAAAGCATAGCATAAACGTTATGGTCGCAGCAAGAATGAAGCCCCAGCATTCGGCATGGGAGTCAAATATTGTACCGCAGGGTCACGCCTGGTCCCAGAAGTACTTTTCGAAGAAAGCGCAGTGTTCGTGAAACGTCACTTGTGGTTACAATGTTGGCTATCCAATCTTGTAAACAGTATATGCGTACTCCTATTATACAGCCGTATCGTCGGGTTAATGGCATTGCACTGAAGCGCCGTCAACTGAAGCTCATTTATGTATGGCCACCATTCTCGCTGGCACAAGCGCTACATATCAGCTTACCGGTTCTGGTGTAGCTAATACCCAATTTATTTTTGGCATCGCGATACACAATGAACACGCCGCTGTTTAATATATGTCTGTGCGTACAATATTTCTACATATTTTTAGTGTCATTTCGTACCGTGTTTCTAAATGAAAAACTTTTCCTCCGCAGACTTCGCATGACATCGCTTCCGATTGTACGTGGTATCTGCCAGATTCTTTCCTTCTCTGTTTTTTTTTTCTTTGGCATTGGGCTATGCTCGTGTTTAAACATTTCCTTCCTCCATCACCCGCGTGATTATTTGCACCAAACAACAAACAACTGTCGAACGTTAACATTAAAGCAGCAAGGAAATGTCTCAGCGTGGATTTAGTAGTCAGCTATACAACCCGCAATCTAGGGACATCATTGAAAAGCGGCGACTAAAAATACTTGTGTTACTGGCACACATTCGAAGGCTGGAATTTTTTCACGCTTAAGCGTGTCGGATTTTTTTTTCGCTGTCACACCTCAATTGCTAGCGAAATTTCAAGGAAATACAAGCCCCGCTTGCAAGTTTCCGGGCAGCTATTGAGCTCACTGTGATTTTAAAGCATTCTCCAACATTCAGACAAGAGGAGGTTCATTTCCTTCATACGTTTTGTACTTCGTTGGTATACGCATCCAGCATATATATGCATGCAATAAGTGTACGTGATTCTGAATGCTGCTGTTTCTACAATTCCTAAGTTTACCTTGAAACTGTCTGCGACAAGGTGCCTCAGCTTTTGCGGACCTCCGGGATCTCTTAGTTTTTCGGAGACAATAGAACAACATTTCGGAACTAGCACGCATGCTTGAACTCCAGTCATCTCAACTGCTCTCGCGTCCTACGTGCATTACATATACTCGGTCTTTTATAGACTAGGCACCATATATTAAAAGCTAGGCACCACACAGCTGCTCATCCGGATACCAAGTTATTATCTACTAGTATTGCTGACTTATACCCTTGTATTTTCGAACGATTATTTCCGACATATCAATTCAATTGGACTTAATTATACCACCTGTCTTCTGTATCTGCAGCATCATCATTCGAAACTAGCTCTGAAATTAAACGGTTCGTATGTGGGAGCTGCAGATTTCGGCAGAAGGCCAGCATACTTCGTTTTCTTCCTTTCTCGAATGCAATTGTTTCCACGCAATCAGTTAATTGATCAAAATCAGTGGTAAGAATATCAGTTCATACACCGTATTACACGAAACACTTGCAGGCACTTTCTGAAGTTGCTCATGCGTGCAATCTCTGCACGAGTTGAACGAAAAGGGTGGTAATCTCTGTCCGTCGTGTCACACTCTGTGATGGGTATTGTCTGCGTGAACAATTATTTTCCAGCTGTTCAATTTGGGCTGGTAATAGCGAGAGCCCGGTAGTGATTCACGCAACCACCATCGTAGCACCGACGGTTTTAGCTGTAAAATAAACCTCTCACAAAAACAGAAGGTGCTGGGTGTTAACGTCAAAACAAAACAAATAGGATTTATTCATTTCTACCAGGCTTGCTGGGCCTCTTCACAACAAAAGTATAAAACGATGCCCCGCCGCGGTGGTCTAGTGGCTAAGGTACTCGGCTGCTGACCCGCAGGGCGCGGGTTTGAATCCCGGCTGCGGCGGCTGCATTTCCGATGGAGGCGGAAATGTTGTAGGCCCGTGTGCTCAGATTTGGGTGCACGTTAAAGAACCCCAGGTGGTCTAAATTTCCGGAGCCCTCCACTACGGCGTCTCTCATAATCATATAGTGGTTTTGGGACGTTAAACCCCACATATCAATCAATCAAGTATAAAACGATGCCTCGTACAATCTAACCGTCTCAGGTGTTTGCAAGTTTTGTGTGTGTGTGTGTGTGTGTGTTTGTAAAATTGTCTACAATTCTGAAGTAAACAACTAGAGGAATGAATCAAGGAAGCCAAAATTATAGCAAATAAAAGTAACTTCTTTCAGTTCGGGGCCTATTTGCGCCATTTCTGCGCTCTGGTGCTGGCATCATCTGGCGAAGCTATAAACGTCACCTGTAAACGAAACTACACTTGTCCAATTGATACCGCTGTAACATGTTCCCCTTATTAAAGCTTAGAATGGCGGATGATTGGGCATGCCCATTCGGTTATTTATCAAAATATTCACTTGAGCACGCAAAATAACTACGAAAGAAAGAGACGACGACACGCAGTGTGAGAAGTACTAAAATAAGTCTATTTCCTTGAGAACAAAGTTCTTGTATAACCGCACAGTGCCACAACGTATACACTAAAAATCTACTTCATAGAAAAGCAAGCTCTTTGCTAGACACTTTCCCAATGGAAAACTCCGCATTCATTGTCTAATCTGACAATGCCTTCAGCTTGAATACATATCGATGAAACAACTGCACATGCGCTGAAAACAGGTCGCCAACTGCGTGTCTTGCAATTCATGACAAGTCATTCTTCATGTGACCGACGGAGTGGTTATCGGTCAAAACAAGAGCATTGCTGTTTGCGCGAGTTCAAACAAGTCAGTAACAACGGCATTTTGCAAAACAAAGCTCTAGGATGAACGAAAAAACACAGGCTGTAGCACGAACCACAGGTTGCAGTTTGCGCTATGTACTATATAAATATATATATATATATATATATATATATATATATATATATATATATATATATATATATATATATATATATATATATATATATATATATATATATATATATATATATATATATATATATATATATTGTCACGCACCAAGAGCCGTAAATACAAGAGAGGAACAGCAGTGCAGAAAGACACGAGCGTGTATCTTCAAACGAAGCATTAACACACACTTCTTCCTCGCTAGGGCTTGCCAGCTCACAACTCTAGGTTGCTTTATTCCCCCTCCCGTTAGAGCATCGACTCGATGCTCATACGCATGGAGACAGCAGGGTTCATAAGGGGAAAAAAGAAAAGGAAAAACAATACTTATAGTGCACAGCACATACGCAGGTGCAAAAAAAATATCTGTGGTTGGTCATAAGAATAAAACATTAACACAGTTCAAAGTTTGTTCGAGACCCAGTTGACAACAAGAAAAAAGAAAATGATTGCTGCCCGGGCACAATACGGCGAGTATCACTGCGTAAAATAAGGTTTTAGGCGGACTACATGCACAATCTCTGTTCGTGGTGAGTGGGCCTGGGTCGTTGCCGAGCCTCTGTCTGGAATAACTTCATAGTTGACCTCGCTCAACCGCCGTAATACTTTGTAGGGTCCGAAGTACTTGCTTAGGAGTTTCTCGCTGAGACCTCGCCGTCTAATAGGAGTCCAAACCCACACTTGGTCGCCAGGTTGATAGGTGACTTGTCGATGGTGGATATTGTACCTTCGGGTGTCTTCACAGTGCTGCGATCTTATGTGCACGCGAGCTAGTTGACATGTTTCCTCTGCACGCTAATTGTAATCCTCGACATCAGGAGTTAGCAGCTTGTGCTGGTCGATGTCACAAGAAATAATGGCGTCTAGCATGGTTTGCACCTCTCGACCGTAAATGAGGCGTAATAGTGCGAACCTTGTCGTTTCTTGGGTGGTGGTGTTGTACGCAAACTTTACGTACGGCAGAATCTCGTTCCACGTTTTATGCTGCACATCCACGTACATAGAAATCATGTCCGCCAGCGTTTTGTTTTTTCTATCTGTCAAGCCGTTACTCTGGGGGCGGTATGCGGTTGGCTTACGGTGGTTCGTGTAGCTGGGCTTGAAGATGTCGTCCAACAGTTTTGCCGTAAACGCTGTCCCTCGGTCAGTGATGATGAATGACGGGGCGCCATGACGAAGCACTACGTGGTGCATGAAAAACTGGGTGACTTCAGATGTTGTACCGCATTGCAGTGGCTACGTCTCAGCGTAACGCGTCAATGAATCAGTTGCGACGATGATTCACTTGTTTCCAGAGTGAGACAAAGGAACCGGTCCAAGGAGGTCCATTCCAACTTGGCCAAACGGCGTACGCGGTGGGTCGATAGGTTGCAGGAGGCCTGCAGGCTTTACTGGTGGTGGCTTGCGACGCTGGCATTCGCGGCATTCTTTCACGTAGCGTTTCACACAAGCTGCGAGTTTTGGCTGGAAATAAAGCTGTCGTACCCGATCCAGCGTCCATGAGTATCCCAGATGACCGGATGTCGGTTTAACATGGCAGGCTAATAGGATGTCTTCACGAAGGTCTTGACGAATGACTAGAAGATAAGACCTGCTGCCGACACCGGTTTTTTTTCTTGTATACTATGCTGTGTCTTAAGCAAAATCACGGCAACGTACGGGAAACTGGACGAGGAACAGACGCGGTGCTTTTTTCTAAATGATCGATGATGGGCCTTAACTCGGGGTCCTCTCGTTGCTTACTGAGGAGGTCCGCCCCACTGAGAGTCCCCAAGAAGGCACTGTCGTCTTCTACAGCTGTATTGTCGGATTCGAGAGGTGCTCGATCGTGATAGCGTGTCGGCGTCTTCATGCTTTCTACCCGACTTGTATACGACGGTAATATCAAACTCCTGAAGTCGCACACTCCATCGTGCTAATCACCCAAAGGAGTCTCGGAGGTTAGCCAACCAACATAAAACGTGATGATCAGTCACAACTTAAAATGGGCGCCCATAGAAATAAGGCCTGAACTTTGTAATTGCCCATATTACAGCGAGACATTTCTTCTCTGACGTTGAATAGTTGGTTTCGGCACGTGATAGAGTGCTGCTCGTGTAGGCAATCACACGTTCGGTCCTATCTTGTGTTTGCACCAAAATAGCCCCGAGAATAATGATGCTTGCGTCAGTGCGCACCTCTGTGTCAGCGTCCTCATCGAAGTGACTAAGTACAGGAAAGGAAGACAATCGATGTTGCAGTTCTGCAGAGGCAGTCGCTTGTTCGTCAGTTCACAGAGATGGGGTGTCGTCACGCGTAAATTTGATGAGCGGCTCCGCAATCTTAGAGAAGTTTTAAATAAAGCGACGATAGTATGCGCCGAGCCCCAACAATCGTCGAAGACTTTTCTTGTCTGACGGAGCTGGAAAAGTGGCCACAGCGGCAGTTTTCTCAGAATTGGGCCGAACGCCTGCAGCACTCACAACATGACCCAGGAACTTCACTTCTCTGTAGCTGAAATGGCACTTCTCAGGCTTGAGGCTATGATCCGCGGATTGTATAGCTTCGAGAACACTCCGAAGGCGACAAAATTGCTCGTTAAACGTTCTCGAAAAGACAACGACATCATCTAGATAGACGAGGCAACTTTTTCACTTGAGGTCAGCGAGAACGGTATCCATCAATTGTTGGAATGTGGCCAGAGCAGAACAGAGACCGAATGGGAGCATTCGGAATTCATACAAACCGTCAGGAGTCACAAAAGCCGTTTTTTCGCGGTCACGTTTATCGACTTAAATTTGCCAATAACCACTTTTGAAGACGATTGAGAAAAAATACTTTGCTCGCCTCAGCCTGTCAAAAGAATTGTCGACTCGAGGCAATGGGTACACGTCTTTCTTTGTGACTTTATTCAGCTTCCTAGCGAAGTGTACCATTCTTCTTTTTTACGGACCACTGGCTATGACCATGGGCAGCTTTATGGCTGTATTACACCTTCTTGAAGCATTTCCTTCACTTGTTTTTGAATCTCGCGTCGTTCGGTTGGTGTAACGCGGGAAGACTGTTGCCGTATAGGGTGCGCGTAGCCGTAGGTGATAATACGGTGCTTGGTAATCGATGTCTGACGGATTCTCGATAAACGTGCAATACAGGCGTGAAATTCTATCAACAGGTGATTAAGCCTTCGTTTGTTTTCGTCAGAAAGCATTGGATTTATGTCGACACACCGGAGAGGTGCTTATCGGTTGCCTTGGAAGCGACCGATAAGCAACCAATTATCGGTTGCCTCGGAAGCAAAACACTCAGTCACATTGGTTACTGGGTAGGCATAGGCGATGACAGTACCAGGGAAAAGGTGTCAGCGCTCGTAGCTGAAGTTTGTAACAATAACCTCGCAGTGGCCAGCCTGGAGGTAAACTAAGCTTCGTGCTACGCAGACACCTTGGGAAAAGAGTAGAGATTGATTGCTCTCCGCCATCATTTCACTGTGTGCTGATTTATTACACGCCACTCTCACCATAACACTTGAGCGTGGTGGTATCGTCAATTACACGCAGGCATACTCGATTGCGGCTGGGATTACGCTCTGGTGTGGCGCTTTTTGTTGAGAACGTGGCAAGACGTTGTGTAATGTCGATGATAGCAACATGCTCTCTCAGGAAGTCCGTGCCAATGATCAGGTCTCCAGAACACTGACGCAGAATGCTCAAGCTGACAACAAAGGGAGAACCACGAATCTGTATTTGTGCTGTGCTAACGCCGAGTGGCGTGACGATGTGCCAGCCAGCAGTACGAATTGGCCTGAGGTTCCAAGGCATCGCCACTTTCTTCAGGAAAGCAGGCTGTTTTTTCACCTACTATAGAAAACTCCGCACCCGTGTCAACTAAAGCACTGACTTTTCGATCGTCGAGCATCACTGGAATGTCTAATGAAATCTTTGCGGAACCAGCTGGCATCACCGTCGTCGGGAAATTGCCAGTTTGCGGAAGCGCCGGTAGGAGGCCTTCAGCTTGTCTAATATGAGTGGCCTTGCCCTCGAAGATCACTTTAGTTAGTTTTCCCGGCGTGGACTGGGTGAGCCACCCTGCGCTACGCATGAATAGGTACAGCGATTACGAGAAAAGCGCCGTGGTGACGGGGAGCGTTACTAGTGCAAGGATGACGAAGTTCGGCGCTGCTGAGCCACATACTCTTCAATTTCAGGGGCTGCTGACCGAGCCTGGGTGGTGGTGAGTTCGTCCAAAATCCGCGTAGTCCAAGTTGTCGTTAAGAACACTGTCGGTACAGATGCCCAGCTTCGCCACAGTGGAAGCAGAGAGGACGTCGATCTGGCGCACTCCAGACGTCTGATTTCCGCGAGATTGGGTGAGGTGCGCTGTAATATGGCGCCGCTTGTACCACCTGCAGCATGAGTGGGGCCACGGTGGTATGCGGAATTGCAGGTGTAACAGGTTGCCGCAAAGCTTGAGCATAAGACATGCCGGTAAAGTCACTGGGCGGTTGATAATCCCTCATGAAAGGCGGTTCTTTTAAGGAATGCCGGACTCCATCTCGGACAATGCCCAATGCTGAACAACGAGGAGATAATGGGTTGTAAGGGCACTCACAGCTTCTGGAGTTCTTCGCGGATGACTGAACGTATGAGCTCTCGGAAGAAATCTATTTGGCCACCGAAAGCTCACAAGTAGTCCGTAGTTGAAGCGTTGACCTGCCGTTCGTATGACGGGGCCCGGTACCTAAGAGTGCTTTCAATGGTGACGGCTTCTGGGAGAAATTCTGACACAGTCTTGGGTTGACTGTGCACAAGCTCACTGAAAAGCTGCTCTTTCACTCCGCGCATGAGGTACCATACCTTCTTTTCTTCTGGCATGTGGGGGTCAGCTCGGTGGAAAAGACGCGTCAAGTTCTCGACATACATCGCAACTCCTTCGTTCGGCAGTTGTATGTGGGACTGCAGATCGCGCTCAGCTCTCTCCCGACAGTCAGGGCTGGCATATGTCCCAAGAAATCGGCGTTTGAAGTCATCCCAAGATGTAAGAATATATATATATATATATATATATATATATATATATATATATATATATATATATATATATATATATATATTTATATATATATATTGATGACACGAATGTAACGAAGTTTACTGGCCGTGAACTCGGGAACGAACAAGCGCAACGGACCCAAAGATAAAGCGCATGTTCAAAGACGATGATGATTGTCAGCCAGAACAGGTGATGATGATTGACTGCTGTCCAAATGAAGATGAAGCGCATAATAGATGCCTACACTAACCCCCCCCCCCCCCCCCCACGTGGAAACAGCCAGCCTGGCCGCTGCGGGCGGGTAGTCAAGGTGACGAATAACGTCGTTCGAACAGCTTCATGCGGGAAAGGTGTACAATTTCAGTGCTGCGGTAACGGCGATCAGTTGGCATGACAAGAGGCGTCACACGATAGTTGACAGGTGAAGTCCGCTCTAAAACTACATATGGGTCGATGAATCGAGGCTGGAACTTGTCGCACAGGCCAGGTGTGCGAATTGGTGTCAATAGAAGCACCTCGTCACCCGGTCGGAATGATACCACACGATGAGAGGTGTCGTCGACGGCCTTCCTTGCTTGTTGCGTAACTTCTGTGTTCATACGAGCGCGCTGGTGGCACTGAGCAAGGCGAGAAATGTTTTATGCGCAAGAAGACGGTGATGGAGGGCCATTGCTGGTGAAGAACCAAACGTCGATAGAGAAAGTAGGGGAACGTCCGTGAACGAGATGAAACGGTGAGTAGCCGGTTGTGCGCTGAACAGCGGTGTTAAGATGAAAGTGAGAAACGGTAGAAGTTTTTTCCAGTTTTTGTGATCCGGTTGAATATACATGGCGATCATGTCGGCAAGGGTTCGATGAAATCTCGGTTAGACCATTTGTTTGAGGGTGGTAGCTAGACGCCGTTTTGTGTGTAGTACCAGAAACGCGAAGAACTTCGCCTAAAAGCTGTGATAAGAACACCTTTCCACGGTCACTTAGAAGTACACGAGGAGCACCATGACGTAGAATTATGGCCTGAAGCACGAAGTCAGCAACTTCCGATGAACCAGTAGCTACTGAAGTTGTCTCAGTGTAGCGTGTCAGGTGGTCTACGGCGGTGACTATCCATCTATTTCCAGTGCCAGTAATAGGAAGGTGCCCACAAAGATCGACACCGACGACCTTGGAAGGTGTTGTAGGGCACGTCATTGGCTGTAATTGACCAGCAGGAGGAGATGCCGGAAGTTTGGAGTTGTCACGGAGAGCAGGAAACCACGTACTTTGCTACGCTGGTAGAAAGGCCAGGCCAATAAAAGCGGCTTTGAATGCGGTCGTAAGTTTTGTGAAAGCCGAGATGGTAAGCAGTCAAATCTTCATGAAAGGCGTAAGTAAATGATGCCGATGAGCGCATGGCAGAACAGGTATCCAGCGTGGGCCATCAGGATGATAAATGTGACGATACAGCACACCGTCCTGAAGCCTGAAGTGCTTGAGTAGTCGACGAAGCCGTGCATTGGGTGGACGCGTAGCTCCTGGGAGGTGGTCTATAATGTGCCGACAGTGCGGCTCAGCTTGCTGGCGAGAACTGAAGGGTTGGTCATCGTCGATTGGCGGCTGGTACAGCAAGGTGGGCAAGGCAACAGAACTGGGAGTCACGTCCGCACAGGTGCCGTCGGAGATGGCAGCTGGACTGTCGAACAAAACCGTTGGTAGTTGTCACAGAACGAGCGCTAAAAAAAAGAGAGCGCGCCGCCAAATTCTTGCGACAACAGGCGGAAGAAACGCCGCGAGGTCAAAAAAAAAAGAAAACAAACATCCAAGGCTCCCCGGGCGCACGCTCTCCCCGCGGAAGCGTGGCGTCGCAGACGAACCTCCTCACCCCGCATCGGCGGCCCAGCAAGCCCGCGATTTTTCTAGAACGAACGGGGCGTGGTCAAACCGAGTTGAATCATCCTCCGGGGAGGGCAGTCGAACCGTCTCGCACCTCTCCCCAGCCTTCGTTGCGTATCGCGCCGACGAAATGACGAGAAATTTCTGGAAGGTGGCGCGGAAGGTATTTAATCGAGCGGCCGAGACGAGAAGGCAGGAGGAGACGGAAGCTAACGCCAGAGCGCGTAGGGATTCTGCCGTGTAGTCGGCGAAGGTTTTGGTCCATAGGGACGAAGCCGGAGATGAAGAGGATTTCCACCTGAGGGGTGAAGGCTCGGGCTACAGGCAAGAGCGTGTGTTTACCGCTATCGAGCGAAGACCCGTGGCAACAGCTGCGGGTGTGAATCCGACGTGTTCCGGCGAAGAAGTTGAAGTTTGAAGAGTGGCCAATTGAAGACGGGAGGTTTCCTGGAAGAGAAACTTCGAGGGCTGCGGAACGACAACAACGCTGGACTTTGAGTGAGTGATTCTCGAAAGAGTATCATTCAGACTTTTGTTCCAAGGACTTTGGACTGAATAGGTTTTATATCTCTTTAGTCTTTAAGTGTCTTGGTTGTTCAATGCATGCGACTGCATTGTAGAGCGTATCGTTCGTTGTCTGTGTCCGTTGTTTCAAGTGTGGTTGATTGTACTGTGTAGTACGTTGTACGTTGTTTGTTTGGTGACGTACTGTATGTAACTATTGTGGAGTGGGCATTCTTGTGTATTGTTTTCGATCTGCCATTTTTGAGAATATAGTATTTGTTTGGTTTATCGACTCTCGGCTCTGACTTGTTCTTTGGGCCACAGCCGGCGTCCGCTGGCGCGCCAAAAAGTACCACTTCTAAATTGTCCACGCTTTCGTGGTGCGGTTCGGAGGGCCAATACTTCGGCCCTTGGAATTAGCCCGGCGATCGCCTCCCTAATTAACGGGACAGGTGTGACAATTAATCTGGCGTCCGCGACAGGACCTTTTGGTGCACAGTGTGTCCAAAGTAGTGAGAAAGAGCCTCGAGTTGTTGATAGTGCTATCGGAACGATTTTGTGTGTTGTTCAGTGTTCTCGTTAACGAGTGCAGGGGAGTGTTCCGGTAGACTGATTTAGGCAGATACTTTTTGCACGCGGCAAGGTTTTATTTGCGAGTTGCGAGACACAATGGATCTCGAAAAGTTAGTTGCGCTTGGTGAGAAGATGTGTCTTTCCGGCGCCGAACTACGGAAGTGGGTAAGCCAGAAGGAGAAAGAGGCGGTGTAGAGAGAAAGGTTGGCAGCTGAGAGAGCCAAGGAAGAAAAAACAGCTGAGCTGGAACGAGAGAGGTTGGCGGTCGAAAGAGCCAAAGCGGAAAAAGAAGCTGAGTTGGAGAGAGAAAAGCTGGCAGCTGAAAGGGCGAGAGAAGAAAGAGAGGCACAGGAGCGACAGCTGAAAGAAGAAAGAGAGGCAAGGGAGCGACAGCTGAAAGAAGAAAGAGAGCTGCAATTGAAGTTGGAGCTTGAGAAAGAAAGACTGGCAGCTGAGAGGGCGAAAGAAGAAAGAGAGGAAAGGGAACGGCAGCGGCAGCACGAGATGGAACTCGAGCGGCTCCGTTTGCAACAGCGAAGTGAAACTCCCGTCCAAGCTAGAGTTGAGAGCAGCGAACGGGAAGATCACGGCTTCCGCTTGAACCCAAGCAAGCTGCTCGTAGCGTTTGATGAAAGGAAGGACGACCTAGACGCGTACCTCCACAGATTTGAGACGATTGCGAAGAGCCAGAATTGGCCAGAACAGCAATGGGCAACTGCTTTGAGTACTTGCTTGAGTGGTGAAGCGCTCAGTGTGTACGGCAGGCTGACGCCGACCGATGCAGCCAACTATGCCAAGGTGAAAGCTGCTTTGTTGAAGCGATTTAGATTCACTGTGGAAGGATCCCGGGACAGATTTCGGACAGGAAAGCCAGCTGACGGTGGGACAGCTACGCAGTATGCCGCCCGACTTTGCCATTATTTCGACAGATGGATTGAACTTTCAGGGACAGCGCAGGAGTACGATGAACTTAGAGAGCTCCTAATTAGAGAACAATTTCTTACTAGTTGCCACCCAAGCCTGTCGCTGTATTTGAAAGAGAGGAAGGCTGAGTCACTTGAAGGAATGCTTGAATTGGCTGATCAATTCTTGGAAGCGCAAGGTGGAACTAATTTGGCCAAGGTCAAGAAAGATTGTCCCGATGATTCGAAGAAATTGGCTCCCGAAGAAAAGAAGCGTGCACCAGAGAGCATTCCGCGATGTTTTCTGTGCAACCGAGTGGGTCATCGCGCGAAAAACTGTCGAACGATCTTTACGAGCCCTACGGTTGTAAAATGTTTTAAGTGTGGTCAGACTGGGCACAAAGCAGACGCTTGTCGAAACGGAGCGAGTCAAACTCACCAGGTATCCTGTGTGCAAGCGGCACCGAAATCTGATAATAATGCCGTCACTGATGGATTCGTAGAGTTGAAGAATGGGGAGAAAATTCCTATTGTGGGTGCTATAATGTCAAAACAGCCAACCGGAGTTACGAAAGGAATGCCAACGCTGCCTGGAAAAGTTGCGGGCAAAAAGATTACGGTGTTAAGAGATACCGGCAGTTCCACTGTTAACGTGCGGAGAAATTTGCTACAGGAAAGTGAGTAGACAGGCAGAACAAAGCCGGTTTGCCTAATTGACCGTACGGTTCGGATGCTTCCCGAAGCAGAAATTGAGGTTGAAACCCCGTACTTCAGAGGGAAGGTTACTGCTTTATGCATGACGACCCCCCTGTATGACCTTGTCATCGGAAACATCGACGGGGCGCGAGGGCCAAGTGATCCAGAATGTTTGGGAGAAGACCCGAAGATAGAGCCCTCGCCAACACAGCGGCCGCGAGATACAATGGAGGAGCATCCCGTGACGGATCTCGCTAGAGCCCAAGGTGAAGCTGCGGCGCAAGAGACAGCGAAGGAGAAGACGATCGTGTCGAATAAGTTCACGGGCCGAGCAACCGGACTTACGTCGGCACGACCTCAACCGACAGACAGTGTAAAGGAGACGGAGTTGGCCAGCCGGGCAAAATGTAGAGACATGATCAAGCGGGTAAATAAACAGACAGGACCCGTCGAATGTAATGACGCGTTAACGGTGTCGGAAGAGACAACGATGGCTGAGACGACGCCTCAGATATCGTCGTTGGAAAGGGCTCGCCGAAAAAGAACGTGGAAACACAAGAAGAGATCGAGCGAGCACCGCAAAAAGAGTCGCAAGCGCTGCTCGAAGTACTCAGGATAAGTGCTGAGGTCAAAGCAGAATGTGTTTGGCAGTGTTGAGTGCCATATGTTGTGTTAATGTTGTGGTATCGTGTGTCACAAGTGTCGAAGTGTTGTGCTGTGATGTGATGTATAGTATTGTACCATTGTTGTAGTGAGAGAACTTTGTACATTTGTATTATTGGGAATGTGTGGTGGAGTGTTGTACTCATGCGCTTGTGGTTGTGTTTTCACGTGTTGTGTAATTGAATTACAATGTCCAATCGTATTGAGTGATATATTGTGAATGTGAAGAATCATGAGCGACGGATTGTGTTACAGTCTGTGAGAATGTGTGGTGACTGTTCGCGCTAGTTTGTGTGGTTTTGAATATTATGAGATAATATTCTTAAAGTGGGGGGCAGTGTCACAGAACGAGCGCTAAAAAAGAGAGCGCGCCGCCAAATTCTTGCGACAACGGCCGGAAGAAACGCCGCGAGGTCAAAAAAAGAAAAAAAAAGAAAACAAACATCCAAGGCTCCCCGGGCGCACGCTCTCCCCGCGGAAGCGTGGCGTCGCAGACGAACCTCCTCACCCCGAATCGGCGGCCCAGCAAGCCCGCGATTTTTCTAGAACGAACGGGGCGTGGTCAAACCGAGTTGAATCATCCTCCGGGGAGGGCAGTCGAACCTTCTCGCACCTCTCCCCAGCCTTCGTTGCGTATCGCGCCGACGAAATGACGAGAAATTTCTGGAAGGTGGCGCAGAAGGTATTTAATCGAGCGGCCGAGACGAGAAGGCAGGAGGAGACGGAAGCTAACGCCAGAGCGCGTAGGGATTCCGCCGTGTTGTCGGCGAAGGTTTTGGTCCATAGAGACGAAGCCGGAGATGAAGAGGATTTCCACCTGAGGGGTGAAGGCTCGGGCTGCAGGCAAGAGCGTGTGTTTACCGCTATCGAGCGAAGACCCGTGGCAACAGCTGCGGGTGTGAAGCCGACGTGTTCCGGCGAAGAAGTTGAAGTTTGAAGAGTGGCCAATTGAAGACGGGGGGTTTCCTGGAAGAGAAACTTCGAGGGCTGCGGAACGACAACAACGCTGGACTTTGAGTGAGTGATTCTCGGAAGAGTATCATTCAGACTTTTGTTCCAAGGACTTTGGACTGAATAGGTTTTATATCTCTTTAGTCTTTAAGTGCCTTGGTTGTTCAATGCATGCGACTGCATTGTAGAGCGTATCGTTCGTTGTCTGTGTCCGTTGTTTCAAGTGTGGTTGATTGTACTGTGTAGTACGTTGTACGTTGTTTGTTTGGTGACGTATTGTATGTAACTATTGTGGAGTGTGCATTCTTGTGTATTGTTTTCGATCTGCCATTTTTGAGAATATAGTATTTGTTTGGTTTATCGACTCTCGGCTCTGACTTGTTCTTTGGGCCACAGCCGGCGTCCGCTGGCGCGCCAAAAAGGACCACTTCTAAATTGTCCACGCTTTCGTGGTGCGGTTCGGAGGGCCAATACTTCGGCCCTTGGAATTAGCCCGGCGATCGCCTCCCTAATTAACGGGACAGGTGTGACAGTAGTGGGCAACGAGAAACAGCGTCGGCGTACTGATGTTTTTTGCCAGATTTATAAATAATCTCAAAATGATACTCCTGTAAGCGTAAAACCCAACGACCCAAGCGTCCTGACAAGTTCTTCTATGTAGAAAGTCAGCATAATGCGTTGTGGTCCGTTACGATGGTGAATTGACGGCCGTACAGATAAGGATGGAACTTTTGTATGGACCAAACCACAGCGAGGCACTCCTGCTCAGTGATGGTATAGTTTTTTTTCGGTAGAAGTAAGCACTCGGCTAGCATATGCGATGACCCTTTCCCGTCCAGAGTTATCGCGTTGAGCACCTATACCGCAACCGCTGGCGTCGGTATGCAGGAGTGTCGGGGTGGTGTCATCAAAATGGCAAAGTACAGGCTCTGATGTGAGAGCTTCCTTCAATAGTTCAAACACCGACTGACATTCTTTGGACCACACAAAGAGTGCATTGGAAGCAAGTAGTTTGTGAAGTGGCGCAGCTACTGAAGCGAAATTTTGTATGAAGCAACGAAAATAGGATACGAGGCCAATAAAACTTCACAAATTCTTAGTTCTTGTGGGGCGTGGAAATCGAAGCACGGCAGCGATCTTTACGGGGTCAGGGCAAATACTGTCCTTGCTCACGTCATGACCGACAACCTTAATGAATTTGGTGGCGAAACGGCATTTTTTGGTGTTGAGCTGCAGACCCGCGCCGGCGAGGCAAGTAAGGACGTCATCCAAGCGCCTCAGGTGCTGAGAAAACGTTAATGAAAATATGATAATGTCATCAAGGTAGCAAAGACATGTCTTCCATTTCAGACTACGCAGGACGGTGTCGATCATGCGTTCAAACGTAGCGGGCGCATTACAGAGCCCTAAAGGCATCACATTAAATTCATATAGGCCATCGGGGGTTGCAAATGCCATTTTTTTGTCGTCGTCGTGCGTCGGAGTTTGCCAATATCATGAACGCAAATCAAGGCTTGAAAAGTATTCGGCGCCTTGCAGTGAATCAAGGGCGTCGTCGATGCGTGGCATGGGGTATACGTTCTTGCGCATGATGTTAAGTGCCCGATAATCGACGCAAAAGCGCACGGGGCCATCTTTTTTTCGTACCAAAACAACAGGGAATGACCAAGGGCCAGTTGATGGACGAATTATTTCTCGTTGGAGCATGTCAGCGACGTTTTTCTTGATGATTTTTCGCTCAGCGAGAGACACGCGGTACGGGTGGCGATGCACAATAGATGTTCGCTTGGTCTGGATGCGATGCGCTGCAGTGGTAGTTCGGCAAAACGTCGAGGAGCAGGTGTCGAAAGAATCGGCGTGTTTCGTTAACAAAGCAAGCAACTGCTGCGCCTGCATAGCTGTCAGGTCATCACTAATCAGTGCTGTGGATGGAGAGGAAGAACCAGGCTTACTCGTAGAAGGGTCGTTGAGGCAGGTTTAAGTGGCGTGAAGCTGACAGGCTCAGCATCCACAACACAGGCTACTGCCCTCTGGCAGGAGAACTTTCTCCGGTGTAACATTCATAGCAATGTCGAGCGTGGAGCGATGGTGAAAGCGCACGACACTGGACGGAAGGGCTATGCCTTTAGCGACGCAAGTCGACGAAGGGGACACCAAGACGTCACCGTGGTCGATGTCCTCAGAGGTCAGGGTCACAATTCGCTCTTGATGTGGCGGTGATTCCAGATCTTCGCGAGCGAACAGGCGTAGTGGCTTATAAACGTCTTCGTCGAACATGGAGTCCGTATTAGTTAGGTGCAGAATCCGTTCACCACAACATATAGCGGCCTAAGAAGAAGATATGAAGTCCCACCCCAGAATTAGCTGGTGAGAGCACCGGGTAAGCACAGTGAACTGGATGTAATGCAGGATGTCATCAATAAAAACACGAGCAGTACAAAGAGCAAAAGGGCGGATAGTGGTCCTCTGGGCTACGACTAGAGTGGGTTCATTATGAGGTGTCATTACTTTGTGTAGGCGTTTCACAAATCATAACTAATCACAAAAACTGTAGCACCGGTGTCCACCAAAGCGTCCACGAGAACTCCTTCCACCATAACAGACACCATGTTGAACGGGCGTGCTGGAGGAAGATCAGTCCTACTGTTACATGCAGTTTCTCCTCCGAAAACTGCATCATTTAGTTTTCCGACCGGTTGTCAGTGGTAAACGAGGCTGGCCGAAAAGGAGAGGAGGAGCGACGGAAGGGGGAAGGTGATCGGCGTCGGCTTGAACGGTAAGTGTTCCGCGTCTCAGTCGATGCGGGCGGATATGAAGACCGCTGCTGTCCAGATGAATAACGCCGGGCGTGAGAATCCCCAATTGGAAAGTCCCGTTCGCGCATGTCGTACCCGCTACGCTCGTCCTGTGGCGCTTGCGGCAGAAGCGTGATATATCGCCACGATATCCACAGTAAAAACATGTTGGGCGAGACGGGCACCAAGGCGGGTAGTAGAAGGCGTTCGGCGCACCGGAAGATAGCGCACTCAAGTGGGAAAACGGAGGGTCGGGTGGCATTGGCTGTAAGTGTACCGGTGGTGCTGCAGCAACCGACGTGAACGATGGCAGCGGCGGCGTAGAGTTTACGTTGCGAGGAGGTGCGGCCGCAACTTGCGCGTACTTTGGAAGCCTGGACGGAGGTGGCTGTACGTGGGCTGTACCGGTGAATGATGTCAGTTCCTCCCTTACGATGTCACGCAACGTGACAGATGGAGAAGGTGGTGAGAAGCCCATTGATTGGAGTTCTTCGCGTATGATCTCCCGTATCATGTCACGCAGGTCCCTGTCTGCTGGGCGGTGTTTGCTATTGCCCGACTGAAGGCGAACAGAATCAAGTTCGTCGATCCGCT
This sequence comes from Rhipicephalus microplus, assembly GCF_043290135.1. NCBI lineage: Eukaryota > Metazoa > Arthropoda > Arachnida > Ixodida > Ixodidae > Rhipicephalus > Rhipicephalus microplus. The sequence continues at coordinate 172,813,435 of NC_134704.1, read as the reverse complement.
GACACGTAGAGACGACGTCAGCGAGAGTAGAAGGATTCTGGACAACCAGGGCAATGTAGGCAATGCTTTCGATGCCCTTCAGGATGTGACAAAGTTTGTCTGACTCTAACGTCGAAGAATCGACGCGCCAGCAAAGCGCAAAGACATCCTCGATCTACGATATGTACGACTCGCCGGGATGTTGTTGGCGAGTACCTAGGGTTCTCTTCGCTAGGGCAGATCGAACGGCAGGTGTGCCGAATACTCGGCGAAGCTGCTGCTTGAAGGCACGCCAGTCGGTGAGGTCAATCTCGTGGTTCAAGAACCATGTCTTGGAAACGCCCGTGATATAAAGCGATACTCGGCGGGGATTGTTAGAGTCGTTCCAGTGATTAGTTGCGCTTACTCGCTCGTAGTTATCGAGCCAATCCTCCACATTTTTGCCGCGAAGACCAGCGAAGATCGGATGGTCGCGTTGGTGGTTTACGATGTAAAGAGGAGGGGTTGCGGCGCAGGAACCGGAGCAGAAAGGGCGTCCGCCCACACACTTTGAAACATGTTGGCGGACTGAGGGTCCAAGCGGCGGCCTAAACGGAGCGCCAGCGAGTAGGCGTTGTGAGGAGAGGACAGGGATCGTCAATCCACCTCCACCACGTATAACGACTCGGTTGTAACGAGGTTTATTGGCCGTGAACTCGGGAACGAACAAGCGCAATTGATACGAAGATGAAGCGCACGTTCAAAGACGATGATGATTGTCAGCCAGAACAGGTGACGATTGACTGGTGTCGAGATGAGGCTGAAGCGCATAATAGATGCCTACAATATATATATATATATATATATATATATATATATATATATATATATATATATATATATATATATATATATATATATATATATTGTACCGGTGCACATCGGCGCTAGCTCTGTGCCAGTGAGAGAGAAAAGACGACGACGTTCGTGTGTCGTGCTCTCGGCCTCTCTTTTTTCTGTGCTGCAGCGGCCTTGCTTGCCCTGGCGAGATTTTTGCTGAAACTCCTCCTAATAACACGCTTGTTACATTTGGTAAAGCGCTGCTGGGTTGTTCCCCATTTCGTACAGGAGCTCCCCAACCAGACTATACCATTTGCCCCCGGAATGCCCGAGAACACCACTCCTTCCCAAGCACCACCCACGGTCCTGTGTGCTGGGATGCTTTCTCAACATGACCCTGCGATGTTCGGTGGAACTGACGAGCTTGCCGTCGAAGACTGGCTGGTAGAGTTTGAGCGCGTTAGCGGTCCCAGCAAATGAGATGACCCTGCTAACTTGACGCGCGTCAGCTTCTATCTGATCGATGTGGCGAAGCTATGGTACTACAACCATGAAGCTTAGTGCACCACCTGGTGGGCATCAAGCAAGTCATCGCTTTGTTCTTTGGTTGCCCTGGATTGCGCAAGCTTCGCGCCTAACATCGCCTTGGTTCCAGAGCCGAAAGAAACGGTGAAACGTTTACGAGTTATATCTAGTACGTCATCGATCTGTGTAAGCACGTGAATGCATCTATGGCGGAGTCTGACAAAATAAGGCACAAACTGAAAGACGAATATGACAATGCATTTCATATGCTGGTAGCCAAGTGACCTCAGACAGTAGCGCAAGTCATTGAACTGTACCAAAGCTTTGACGAGCTGCGCAAAGAACGCCTTTCTACCGGTCGCGCCGTAATTCCCATAGTGTAACTCTCATCTTTGGAAGCTAAGAGCACTGGCGCTGATTATTTCACCTTATTGCCGCTAAATAAGCAATACATTCCGTGAGGAAGCAACTTGTCAGCTCTCTATTGTCACGTCTGTCACCGAGAGTACCACGGCACTGGATAACTCGCTCCGTCGTGTCATTCAGGCTCAAGTTGCTTAGGCGGTTTCAACTCCTGCACTACCAACGCCGCCTTCAGCGCCTCTCACCTATACTGAGGCCACTACCCGTTCCTATGCTCGACTGACGCCAACACCATCCACCCCAGTCACCAACTTCTACTCGCCACCACGCCCTGTTCACCAAATATGCCCGGTTTTCGCGCAACCCCCTTAGCCTCCCGGACCACCTCACAACCCTTGGCGCACTCCAGACAACAGGCCCATCTGAAACGCCTGCGGCACTTCTGGTCATGTTGCGCGTCACTGTCATCGTCAGTGCAGTCTTTATGCCAATAATTACATCCCCAACCTTGACTACATGCCACAGCAGCCAGCATATCCTGTTTCCGCTGACTTATCGGGCGCTTATTCGCGCCGTGCCAGTTCCCCCTCACGTCGATCTCCTCCTCCCCGGCACCGCTCTATTTCTCCTATACTCCGCCGTAGCAACCCCACGCAAGCGGAAAACTAAGAGCCGCAGTTCCTGAGGCACAAACTGCGCCCTCGTCGAAAATTTCAAGGCCTCGTCTTTCGCCTCCAAACGAGATTATGGTTATTATTGATGGTGTCGCGACGAACACTCTAGTCGATACAGGAGCTGCCATTTCTGTTTTAAGTGAGCTTTTGTGCCGCAAACTTCAGAAAGTGACAATACCTGTTTCTGATCTTTTATTACGGATGGCGAGCTCGCAGCACGTTAAGCCTGTGGTGGCGTGCACGGCACGTATTTTTATCAATGACGCATTCTACATTGTGGAATTCGTTGTCCTACCAGATGCGTCCCATCACGTGATCCTTGGTTGGGACTTATTTCTAAACTTGATGCGGTAGTTGACTGCGCTGGAGCTCGACTCGCTTTGTCCCCTTTCAGTACCAAAGTCGTTGACGTCCCGAGCCCGGTGCCTAAATTGGTTTTCGCTGCTGACGCTATCATTTCTCCGTTCTCTGCCACCCTGGTGTCCATTTCCTCTGACTCTGTTTGTGATTTGACCGCCCTGTTTATACCGTCTGAAGACTGCGCACGCCGACAAAACCCCATACTCCCGTTTGCCGTCGTTACCCTTGAGGATGGTGCCGGTGTGGTCTACGCGTGCAATCCCTGTCCTTGCTCGGCAACTCTGTTACACGGCGAATGTGTTGGACATTTAGACAGTGTTAAGGCCATTTTTGGGTGCAACGTGTGAAAAGACACCATTGACGATAAATGCCGTCACTTCCGCCGCGGCTACCACCTCCCCTGTCCAAGACATCCTCCTACGCCAGTCCAGCGCACTAAGGTTGTTCAACTGCTTGAACGCTTTCGTGCCTCTTTTGACGTTGACCAGCCATTATTGGGGCGCACGTCTGCAGTGGTTCATCGTATTGACACCGGTCGTCATGCTCCCCTGAGACAGCGTTCATTCCGAGTATCGCAGGGCGAACGCCGCGTTATTAGCGACAACATCAATGACATGCTGAAACGGGGCGTGATTCAGGAATCGAACAGTCCCTGGGCCTCTCCTGTCGTGCTCTTGAGGAAAAAAGACGGTTCCATAAGATTTTGCGTTGACTACCGCCACCTAAACAAGATTATACGGAAGGATGTTTTGCCCTACCACGCATCGTTGATGCCCTGGACTGCCTTCAAGGAGCCGAATGTTTCTCATCACTGGATCTGCGCTCAGGCTACTGGCAAGTGGCCATGGCTGAAGCCGACCGTCCGAAAACAGCGTTATCACCCCTGACGGTTTACAAAAATTTAACGTAATGCCTTTCAGCCTTTGCAATGCGCCTGCTACCTTCGAAAGGATGATGGACACCATTCTCAGAGGCCTCGAATAGTATACCTGTTTATGCTACTTAGATAACATAGTGGTTTTATTCTCCAGATTTCCCACCTCATATCGCTCACTTTGAACAAGTTCTCGAGTGCCTCACTAACGCTGGCTTGCAGTTAATTCTAAAGAAATGTCATTTTGGCACCCTTCAGTTCATCATCCTAGGCCACGTCGTCTCCAAAGAAGGAATTTCGCTAGATCCTACCAAACTTCAAAAGGTTGAATAATATTCCAAGCCCCACTCTCCAAAAGAACTGCGAAGCTTTATTGGGTTGTGTTCATCTTTTCGGCGCTTCACCCGCAATTTTGCCTCCATTATATCCCCTTTGACACAGCTTCTCGCCGGCAGCAACGACCTCTCAGCTTTGAATGCCGATTGCGATGAGTAGTTTACGACGCTTGGCCTACTTTTCACGGGTCCTCTAATTCTGCGCCACTATGACCCCTACGCGCCTACAGAAATACACACGGATGCTAGTGGTGTCGGCCTCGGCGCGGTACTCACCCAGCGAAAACCAGACTTTAGCGAGTACGTTGTTGCATATGCCAGTAGTACCCACACAAAGGTGGAGTCAAATTACTCCGTTACAGAAAAGGAGTGTTTGGTAATTGTTTGGGCCATCGATAAATTTCGCACCTACCTCTATGGGCGTCAGTTTGATGTTGTTACTGACCACCACGCGCTATGCTTGCTGTCGTCCTTGAAAGACTCGACTGGACGCCTGGCTCGCTGAGCTTTACGATTACAGGAGTATGATATACGTGTGATTTATCGGACTGGACGAAAACACTCGGACGCTGACAGCCTATCTCAATCGCCACTGCCTTCCGACTCTGCCGGCTCACGAACTTCCACGGTGCACTTGTTATTCATCATCTCTGAACATGACCGACATGCCGGAAGAATAGCGCGAAGATCCCTGGATCACTTTCCTGCTTGACAATTTCTCTCCACGGGCCCCCTACTCCGCCTCATGCACCGTACGTCGTCAAGTCCAACACTTCGCACTTCGTGAAGGCTTGCTGTATTCTCGCAAATACCTTACCGACGGCTATAGGTGGCTCCTCATGATCCCCCGTTATTTGCGCGCGGACATTTGTAGTGCCTTCTACGATGACCCTCAGTGCGGTCACGCTGGCTCGTTCAAGACGTACTCGCATCGTCGCCTGAGGTACTTCTGGTGAGGCATGTATCGATACGTTCGCCGGTACGTTCAGTCGTGCCCTGCGTGCCAACGTCACAAGGTTCCTACTCACAGCAACGCTGGTCCTCTACAGCCATTGCCCTGCTCTGCCCCGCCAACCACTCGACCGCGTCGGAGTCGATCTCTTCGGCCCACTCCCGACCACTATTGACGGATACCACTGGATAATAGTCGCCATCGACCACCTCACGGGGTACGCAGAAACATCTGCGCTACCAGCCGCCACTGCGAAAGACGTCGCGTGGTTCCTTCTTCGTCATCTCATTCTGCACCATGGGGCCCCACGTGAATTATATACTTAGTGACCATGACCACGTCTTCCTCTCAAGTGCCATCGAGGTTCTCCTCAAAGAATACCGCATTGTACACCACACCGCTTCAGCATACCATCCTGAGACTAAAGGCATGACGGAACGCTTTAATCGTACCCTTGCCGACATGCTGGCGATGTACATGTCGGAATACCACACAAACTGGAACGATGTACACCTTTTCGTCACCTACGCCTGCAACTCTGCAACTCAAACTACCACTGACTTCTATCCTTTCTTTCTCCTGTAAGGACGCGAACCTTCATTTTCTACGGACACCATTCTGCCGTACCACCCGGAAGTTTTCGAGGGCAAACCCATCTTTCAAGCTGCTGCTTATGCTGAAGAATGCCGTAAACTGGCTGCTCGTACACCACGCAAGATCAGTCGCACCGAAAATTCTGTCATGACACCTCTGAGTCTGATGCCCATTACCCCCAGGAAAGCTGGTTTGGCTTTGGGTACCGTCCACAACTCCCGGAATTTCCAATAAGCTTTTGTAACGGTACAACAGTCCCTGCCGCATACTGGAGCAGACATCTCCAGTAAACTACGTCTTCGAGCCTGTCAACCCATCGCCCGATCATCGCTGCCGAGGCCACGAAACTGTTCACGTCACGCGATTTAAACCCTGCTACGACCCACCAATAGCGTCTTTTTCTTAAGTCGCCGTAGCCAGGATGGCTCCTCTTTGTGCGGGAAGGAAATCGTACCGGTGCGCATCGGCGCTAGCTCTGTGCCAGTGAGAAAAAAGACGACGATGCTGGATGGACGGACGGACGGACGGATGGACGGACGGACGGATGGATGGATGGATGGATGGATGGATGGATGGATGGATGGATGGATGGATGGATGGATGGATGGATGGATGGATGGATGGATGGATGGATGGATGGATGGATGGTGGATGGATATGGCTGTACCCTTTAGATCGAGCGGTGGCTAGCGCAACCAAGCCGTAATACTTAATGAACCAAAAACTAGATTCATTTTTTCCCTTTAAAAAGTAAGGTTGAGGATTCGTACTTTGCAGTGAAGGGTTTAATTTTCACTCGTGCCTTGACTTTAGCCACCAATCAGATAACCTCCTTCTAGTTATTTCTACCCGCTCAAAGTCTATTTTGCCCTCCCTCTACCTAAACCCCAGTGCTTTGAAAAACTCTGCGCCATCCTCCTGAACTATAGGGTGAAGCCCTTTACAGAACATTATCAAGTGTTCGACAGTTTCTTCTTCCTCTCCACACGCACTGCATACCATGTCTACCCCTTCATACTTAGCCCGATATGTCTTGGTTCGCAACACTCCCGTCCTGGCCTCAAACAGTAGAGAACTACCCCGAGTATTATCATAGATCCTTTTCTTGGCAATTTTCGGCTTAAAACTTCAATAGAGCTCCTCCCTCCCCGCTCCTCCCCCACTTCTCTGAATCGCTTCTCAAATTTTATGTTGCAGCTAGCTTCCCTGCCCTCAAATGATGTCCATCCAATACCACCTTGTACTCCCTGATTTGGTGTATTCGCGTGAGCTCCTAAGGCAAGCCTACCTATTCCACGTTGCTTAATCTCTAATCTTGCTTGAACTTCTGATTTCATGCACAAGACCACATTGCCGAACGTCAGCCCAGAAACCATGACCCCTTTCCATATTCCTCTCACAACATCATACCTATTGTAATTCCACAGTGCCCTATTTTTCATCACTGCTGCATTCCTGTTACCTTTAGTCGTCACGTATATTTCGTGTTCCCTCAAGTACTCGGTCCCATTGCTTATCCATACGCCCAGATATTTGTATTTATCTGTTATCTCTAGCGTGACCTCCTGTATTCTAAGCTCACTACCTTTATTGTCGTTAAAAATCATGACCGCTGATTTTTTCTTAGTGAATCTGAAATGTAACCTATCTCCCTTATTACCGCAGATGTCCACCAATCTCTACAAATCTTCCTTGTTGTCGGCCATTAGCACTATATCATCTGCGTACATCAATACTGGTAGTGCCTGTTCAATGAGGTTTCCTTGTTTGAGGATAGAAATGTTGAAGCCCAGTACACTTCCCTCTAATTTGGCCTCTAATCCTTCTAGGTACATCAGGAATAATAAGGGTGACAGGGGACACCCCTGCCTAAGCGCCCGTTTTACCGCTGCAGGCTTGGATACCTGTTTTTCGCAATTTATTACTACCTTGTTACCTTTATAGATATCCATTAAAAGATTAGTGACTACATCTTCCATGCCTAGTGTGTCCAGTATTCCCCACAATTCCTCTTGAACCACGCTATCGTACGCCCCCTTGATATCCAAAAATGCTAGCCACAGGGGCCTGTCTTCCTTTTCTGCTATTTCGATGCACTGCGTCAGTGAGAACAGATTGTCTTCGAACCTCCTATGTTTCTGAAACCCATTCTGCAGTTCTCCCAGCACCCCCTCATCCTCTATTCATGCCTGCAGTCTTTCCTTTATAGTCTACATCGCCAGCCTGTAGGCCACTGATGTCACTGTTATAGGACGGTAGTTGTTTATGCCAGCTTTGTCCCCCTTTCCTTTGTAGATCATGCTCATCCTGCTAAGTGTTCATCCATCTGGAACTTCACAATCGATTATTATTTTATTCACCGCTTCTCTCAAAGCCTGCTTAGGCTTTGGACCTAATGTCTTTATCAGCGTAATTGGAATGCCATCTGAGCCTGTAGATGTACCACTAGGAACTCTTTTCTCAGCCCTTTCCCACTCTCGTTGTGAAAATGGAGACATTGTGCTACTTGATTCATCCTTGTTTATTGTGGTGCATAAAGTACTTCTTTCTTGAAATTTTTCTGTCACCCTTGTTCTTATATATTCAATAGCTTCGTCCCCTTCTGGCCTAGCATCTTGAGCTGTAGTTATAAACCTCTGCTCTAGACTCGTCTCATTTCTTGGGGAGTTTAGATGGTTCCGAAATTTCGCAGCTGCCTTTCTATCTTTTTTATGTACTTCTGCCAGCCATTGAGCTCCCTTTCTTCTAAGGTGTTCATTGATCAGAAGAGATGCATCCCTTTTACAGCTTAGAAAGATTTCCCATTTTCTCTGTCGGTTCACCCTGCTAGCTAGCATGTCTGTGTTCCCTAGAGGCTTCCTGACGTTTTGCTATGGCTCTCTTAACTTCCTCATCCCACCAACGTTTGGGTTTGTGTCTTCTTTTCCGGGGTGACTTGTTACGCGTCTTAGCAAGCTCTAGCTCAAAGAGTCTAATTAGATTCGTGTATGCCCACACTGTCTTATTATCCTCCGTGATTACTTTCTTAATTTGTTTAGTGGCTATTTCAATTTGCCTTTCTGAATAAAAATTTTCCTGTAGTTGCTCATCTTGCCTCCTTCCCACTTTCACTGCTCTTCCAAAACTTAGCTTGATACGTTTGTGATCACTACCCAGACTTCTGGAGCCACCTTCATCTATGCGCATTCCCCTGAGCTTATCATACATCCTATGTGACATCAGTGCATAATCTATCGTCGACTGCAGCCTTCCTACCTCCCATGTTATTTGCCCTTCACACTTCTCGGTACTGTTGCAAATGAAAAAATCAAGCCTTTCACACATATCCATGATCATTTTGCCTGTTGGGTCGGTATAACCATCTAAATCTTCTATGTGCGCATTCATGCCTCCTAGTATAATTATCTCGCACTCTCTTCCTAACTCCTGAATGTCCTTTGATATACACTCTACCATTGCCTGGTTTTCCTCTCTGGCCTTTGCTCCCGTCCACAAGTACACGAAACCAAGGAGTGTCATTTGACCTGCCACTTTCCCTTTTAGCCATAAATGTTCCTTGCACTCCTGCTTGACCCTTTGGCAGTCTGTACATTTATGAATGAACGCACCAATACCACCCCCCTTTCTGCTGCCTTCTGTTCTATTGCAATATTCCCACGCGTAGTCCGGATTGTTCGGAGGTTGTTCCATGTCCCGGAGATGTGTTTCTACAAAACCGTATACCATCGGCCTCTCTTCCCTTAGCTGTTCTTCTATCTCTTCCCACTTAAGCCTGTTCCTACCACCCTGCATGTAATATACCTTATGTCTGAATGGGCTCGGCGCTCGTGGCTACGTCTATTTATGCTCCGGACTCTACCTATCTTAGACATTGGTGCCACTTTGGAATCGTATCTGTCCATAACACCTGTCGAAGAGTCTCCCTGGTTGTTTTCCTCGTTACTAGCTATCCTGCACCCCGAAGGGCTCGCTTGCCCCCCAAAAAAGCTACTGCGCGTCCTGCAAGCCGCCAGCCCACCTCATGACCTAGCCGCCCATCGAAGTGAATTCTGTCTCGTTGAAAACCACCCCACCTATGCACCTCTCTGTTTATTTCCACCACCTCAAAGCATTTTTCTCAACTCATCCGCCATATCTCTTGCTTTGCGTTGACAACCACCCTTTGCAGGTTTCTATCACGAACCGGTACCTCCGGTATCGTGCATATCACTGCCTGTACCTGAGGAGAAGTGGCACGGATTTCATTGACGCCTTTCACCAGTGTGGTTGCTATTCCTGCTGTATCTTCACTTAAGACATTGTTTAAACCGCCTGAAATTATCGCGAGGTTTCGTCTATCAGCTGTAGTTTTGAGATTTGCGCTCACTTGCCTCATGACTGCTTCCAGCTTGCTTCTGGGAACGCCCCTACTGCAACCCTCTTGTCACCTTTTAGCCTCTCTTTGATGGCTTCTGTGCATCGATTTAAATTCAAGTCCCCGGCGATTATCACATGCTGTGACTTTTCAGCTGGAGCGCCCTGCACATGGGAATTACTTGCACCTGTGACGCCAACTGCTTTGTCCCCTCCCAGCCCCACCCTTACTTCGCTGAAGCTGGGCCTTGCGACAATTGAACCGGCTGAACCTGTTTTTTCCAAACTTGCTTGCTCTTTTTTCTCCGCCATGCTGGTTGCCGGTTCCCTACTGTTCTCTCCGTAGGCCATTCCTCTGTTCACCTTGGCTAGTGCTTCCTCAGTGGACTTCGGCCTTTCTCCCACTGCCGTCGTTTTCTCTTGCCCTGTCGCCAACACAGTCTGGAGATCGGTGATTCACATCAACAGTTCACTCTGGGCAACCATCATTTTCTTCATTTTTTCCTTGACCTTCCATTGCCCACACTTCGCGTCAGCCTCTTCTTCATCCACTTCTACACTTGTGTCCATTTTCAAACTCACCCCACATCCTGAACACTTTACAGTCTGTTTAACCATGTCTTTGTGACACCAATTGTCCGTATGAGTTGTCTCACTCGATAAATACAAAACTCTAGCCCTGCCCTACCAAAATGAGAAAGTCTAAGCTCTACTACAAAAATTTGCGTGTTCAATATACGTGCACCTCCCCCACGGGGTTTCAAAAGAAAGAAACTACAAAAAAATAAAAAATCAAACACACACACACACACACGCACTGACTAGTAAATACCTGGTGACTGACCCCCGAAAAGCCGTACAATAAAATAAGTGCTACAAAGATTTCAACTGCTGCCTTAATATTATAAAGACAAGCTCAAAACATGCAAAATCAGTTATCTGCGCAGTTGATCGGGAGCGTTGTTTTAGGGGCGAAAAAGGCAAGTTTATTGTACACTTAACTTGTACGTACACAAATGAAACATCGAAAACAAGTAAAGACAGTGTATACATCTTACAAATGTGCACCAAAATCTAATTGATCACTGAGTATCCAAATGTTACAAGTGAAAGGAAAATTAAAAAGAATCAAGTTAATCACATTTAACATGATAACACTTATGCATGAGTACTAGAGTGGGCGCATGGCTAGTACGGGACAACTGGAAACTTCAGCTGTCGCTCTCTTACTTTTAAGAAACGTGTGTGCCATCATCGAAGGAAGGCCTCTTCGCCGTGCGTTTCCAGCTGCTGATGTAGGTAATTGCACACAATGAGCCGAATTTTCTGTAGTGTGGGATAGGCGCCTCTACGCGGCTTGTGCCGTACTTCTGCTAAACAGCGTCACTGCCGCAGTACGTACAAGGTTACTGTAAAGACCAGTCTTGCAAACAGCCCATGTCCTGTTCTCATGCGCGCCGTGCGAAAGTCAAAGAGGCGTTGTACCATGTGCCAGACGCCCCTCGCCACCGAGCACTGAAACAGAGAATGTTGGGTCGTCTCTCTTTTGCCACAGTTTGGACAGCGGTCATTTGGAACGACTCCCCAGTGTGCCAACCGGTCACGCGTAGGCAATGCCCTCCATCCTCTCAACCAATAAAATTCGCGCACGTGATTAGGTACGCGATTGCAACGCCATTGTTTCCATTTTCTCGTGCAGGATGCTGTTTCTTCCTCTTTGATCAGTGTGCTACTTGTCACCATTTCGCTTATTTCTTGCGATGAAACATCTTCCAGACTGCATGAACCTATTGATTCCACTGTTCTTTTTAAGCCACTGGCAGCTCTGTAAAACTCAAGCGGAGTTTCTGCTCGTGGTCCGATGAACGGATTGGCCGTGAAAGTACCTTTTAGTGTACTGCTTCAGTACATCATAAGCCTGTACTTGGGGTAGTTGCAGTCATCGAACAGCTTCTGTGTTGTTTTCGCAGCCAGTGCTCTCGTGAACGTTGGTATATCTGGAAGGCTCAAGCCTCCACGGTTTGTGGAAAGCTGTAAAATTTTCCTCTGTACCTTTGCTGGTTCTCCTCCCCAGAGGGAGGGCCCCTCCATAACGGCGAGGCGTCCTGCAACCCGGCGAGGTAGCAGGGCGATGTGTGCTACGTAAAACGCAAAAGCGCATGCCTGTGTCTTGATGACTGTTGCTTTTGCCGTTAGTGACAGGTTAAATGAATGACTGCTGCTAGGACATCGGTAGATCTCCTAAACACGTCATCCCAGGTCTTTTTTGATACATCTCCTTCCTCAAAGTAAACGCCTAACACCTTAACAGCTTGAACGTATTCCAAGTCTCCTGGCAATAGTTCTCTGAAGCCTCCAAAGCGCAATGCCTTACATTTGGTGGTGTTTAAAAGAGCACCAGACAGATAGGAATACTCAGCAAAAATGTCAAGGAATGTACTATAGCTAGACAAGTTACGAAAAAAATACCGAAATATAATCGGCGTATGCTACAATTTTGAAGGTTTCCTTGTCTGGCATCGGGAAACCCACTATGCGCTCGCAGTTTGCAACCTTTCTAATCAAAGGCTCTAGAGACAAAATAAATAATACCGGAGACAACGGACAGCCTTGCCTCACCCCTTTTTGAATTGCAAAGCTTCTGGTCACCTCATTGTTTAAATAAAGACAACTTAAGAGGTACTGATAAAGTATTTCTACCAGTCGCACATACTGCTCTGGGAGGCCAAATATGCGCAAAATAGCGAAAAGATACCCATGTTCAACTCTATCAAATGCTTTGGCCTGATCAAGAGAAATATATACTCCTGAGATTTGGTTTTCTTTGGCATATGCAAAGAGGTCTCTGATGATTGTAAGAGGTACGAAGACGGAACGTCCTGGTACTGCACATGACTGCAAGGGGGACACAATCTCTTCCAAGAAAGGCCGCAGACGCCGTGATAGCAGCGTGGCTACTAACTTATAGTCTGTGTTTAGAAGGGTAATGGACCTCCACGATTTAGGATCTGACGGCTCCATACCCTCCTTCACTAATAGAATCACCCTTCCTTCGCTGAAGGACTGCGGTTTATGGCCATCACGCAACAAAATATTCACGAGTTCAGTGATCGCATCTCGATATCGAAGAAACGCCGATAAAATCCCGTGAGTATTCCGTCTGGGCCTGGTGACGTGGACATATTCATTGATTTTAGGGCGTACCATACTTCTTCTTTATCAGTTTCTGCGTATAATACTAAACAGTCTTCCAAGCCTAGCGATGGCAAAGCTTCGCAAAAGGCTGAGTTTAGCAGTAAACTCGTGGTCCAGTGCGTCATGGCCTGCGGTTAACAGTTTTGCAAAGTAGTCTCGGAAAACTTTTGAACTTCATCCGGGTCATTAACAATGGTACCACCCTCTTTCAGTGCCTCATCTATGTAGCGGGGCTGGCATTGACGATCTCGGTTTCTTTGCACATATGTCAAGTTTTCAATTTCATCTGTCGATAAGTGCATTTCTCTTGCGAGCCTTGTAGTCTGGAACCTCTGCTTTAGAAGATTTTTGATACTTAATTTTTTGTGCTTCAAGGTATTCGAGCATAGCGAACGTAGTTGACCCACCTCTTTCAATAATTTGAATGCATCGGAGAATCTCATTCATCTTCGCCGTGAGGCGAGCGTGGCGCGCTTTTCCTGCCTGTTGAGCTATGAGGCGCCAACGAGATTTTAAGTGGTCCCATGTAGTTGGAGTTAGGCAACCCACTTCTGCCAGTGAGGCCACCAGCTCAGTTTGAAATGCGGAAATGCTTTCGTCGTCATGAAGAATAGTTGGGTCCTCCTCCATGGTTTCTGGATTTTCGTTGTTGTGCTCACGTTAAACGCGAAGAGTAACGGAGCATGATCGCTGAGTTTCTGCTGGCTTGGCGCAAGCTGGACCACCTCACATGCTTGTAGGTTCGCTAAAAAGTCTTCGGGCACATAAACTCTATCAATTGACCATTTGCGGAAAAGTGAGCGTCCCCTGTCGTGTAAACAGGAAAGCTTCGCTTTTGGTTGGAAAAAATCTTCGTCAACTAACACGTAACCTCGACGGTTCGCCAGGCTCATTACGCCTGCTCTTTTAAGAAGAACATTATGTTATACACTTGAAGTTGAACCTTGAAATGTCTGTCGATTAACTATAGGTTCAGTGAGGACGGCTTGTGCACCGTCTGTGAGGTACGGTGTTTGCGTGAAAAGGCAGTGTTCGCCGTTACTACGGGTCATATTGATGGAACGCCAGGCTGATGTTTTCCAACCAAAACCAAAACGCCTGTACAGGAACGCTACCTGTGCGGTTACTGCTCATGCGCAGTGGTTTTCCCGCAAATGGTCAATTCGGCTCTGTGGAATGCCACAAGCGCGGGTTGCGACGAACCCGACTCCATGTAGAGTTAACCACCCATCTGACAGCTTGAGATCTTGAACTAATTGCTGTAGTTCTCTGGCGTAATAATTGTTGGCGCCTTGGCCGGGACCCCTGACGTATCGTGTAGTATCGAGCACGCAGTTGAAATCTCCGACAAGCACATATGATATCGGCTCGATCAAAAAATTTCTGACACATTTATAGAACCCGTTCGTTTCTGACCTCGTTACGGGCGCATATACGTTGACAAATCTGACTCGTTTGCAGTTAAGTACCACATCTACTGTTATGATGCAGCCTTCGGTGTCAACTAGACAGTGAGCACCCCTCCTCAGCGTTGCGTTCATGAAAACAACTCCTGTGCCACGTGCACGCGCATCTGTGAGTGAGAAGAAGGCCTCTACATGAAACCTTTCCTGAAACTCTGCAATGTCAAGCTTAGTACGAAAGTTTGTCTCCTGCAAAAAGAGCATGTCTACGCGATGCGCCCGCGTGAGGTCAAGTACTGCCTGCTGCTTCCCCGGATTTCAAAAACCGCGAACATTGAACGACATAAAAGAAAAAGATGCCATTGTTGAAATAAAGGTGGGGAAGTTGCTTAAAGGAAAAAAAGGTAAGAGAGAGGAGAGCCAAATGCTAAAAGTACATATCGTCATCGCTCACATTTGGTGACGTTTGCCGTGGTGGTGATCCCACGCGGGGTTTCTTAAATGTTCCCTGTTTAGCGGAGTCGCTGCCGCTGCTCCCACTACCTGGCTTGGATCGGCGTTGTGACTCGAAGGACTCGATGCGTCTGCAGATCGTGCGGGTTTGGTAGAAACCTCGATGTCCGCCAGTTTGCTCCGCGTTGGTGGTCGGCTTCTTAGCTGCTTCGTCGATGTCGAAGGCGTGGCGTTCATGTTCTTCAAGGTTGTCGACATTCCAAGGTTAGCGTTTGGTGTGCTGTCACTGGCGTCTGTCCCTGCCGTGGCAGAGGAAATCAAAGCAGTGCTTTCTGCGACGCCTGTTGTAATGGGTACCTGGTCGTGCGGCGTTTGGCGCTTCTCGGACGCCATTGATGCGCTGCAGTTATGTCGAGTTTTGATGCTGCCTACTAGTGAAGAAAAATCACTGGGCGTTTCCGTGGAACTCCCATTTGGGTGTTCATGTTGCGTCTGAGCGGGCTGTTCATCTGAAGTTGCCCCGCCTGGCGTACTGGCCGGCTTGACGCGAGTAGCGTCTTCCGACTGCGCGTCTACGATATCATCAGACAGGCTCTCTTCTTCCCAGTGGTCTGGTGTCTTGACTCGTGTTGTTTTCTTTTGAGGACGCAGTACTTCGTAGGTTCTAGATTGCGTGACCACACTTGAGGAGCTTGAAGAGGATTCTTCAATCGTTGGGAAGTCTTGGACACTCGGTGACGGTGTCTTCAGAGCTGCGTCTGCGTATGATCTGCGCTTGAAACATTCTTTGGTCGGGTGATCACCTCCACACCTTCTGCAGGCTTCACTGCACTCTTCCACAGCGTGTCCATACGCGCTGCACCTATGACAAAAAGGTGTTGCATAGGCCACGGTCATGTGTCCTTCGTTGTGGCAACGCGCACAGACGCGACGCATGCCACGGTACTCCAACATAACGCGGTGTCCGTGGATTGAAATGAAGTTCGGTGCCGGCTTTGCCATTTCCATCTTCACCACTCGTGTACCGGTAAATGTAGACTGACGTCGTTGCAGAGTAACATATGTTATACTACGTACTTTGCCGAAAGGCTGCAAAGCACAGACGACCGCGTCATCGGGTACGGACGGCGGCAACTTGTACACACTCACGAACACACTTGGTGGGCCGACAACTTCCACTTGAACTTTTTTCTTCTGAAGGACAAAACCTTCATTCACCTTGAGCTTGGTGGCTTGTTCCGCTGTCCTCGTTGCTACCAAGAACTTCAAAGCGCTGAGGTGTTGCAGGAACAATACCCCTTCGCTACCGGTCGTCTCTTCGAGACACTCGATGATCTCATCGACGGAGACAGCGCCTTCAGGAACGGTAAACGTGAAACAATGTTCTTTTGGATGGGTGCATACTTGCCTGGACGCCATCTTCCCAGGGGCCCAAGGGGTTGGCGACTTCTCGGCTGAAGCCCCGGGGAACCTGAATGCGGGTGAGACGCCGAAGAGACGCCAAAGAGACACCGAAGAGACGCTGCCGAAACACTGGACGCACGCGTCGGCGACATCCGCACACACACAATAAAACACGAACGCTGATGGCGAAGCTCCTTATAGCGGCACCCGTTCGTCCCGCGTAGTCGTAGTCGTAGTCGTAGTGTGTGACCAGTCTTACGTTTTGGCCTGCAAGGTGGTGCCGGTGGGAGATTTCTCCTGTGCGTTGTTGAACAATAAAAAATGCGTAGCGTGAGCGTTAACTAAAAGCCGAATTCTCCTGTCTCTCATTCCCTATTAGCAGCCATTGCTATGTACATTGAGCGCTATCTGACAAGAAAGGGTCGCTACGCTATACTCCTCAAGCGTAACCTCCTTGGGTTTAAAAAGGTTTAGGGAGCGTTGGGCCGCAGTGCCAATAATACAGTGAACTAGTATATATCATGAAGTCGAGGTGGTTAAAGGTGGTAAGTAGACACGAAGCGCAAGCCGTAAAAAAGTGTGCGTGTGCCACCTGTCGTTTAGTCCTTGGAATGTCCGCTGGATGACGGTGCTTCTATATCTAGAATATATGATGAAAACGTGCGAGATGGTGGTACTTAAGAGTTTTGAATATATGGATGAACGGACACACAGACAGATGCATGGACGCACTCAAGGATGGCTGCACCGACGGATGGACGCATGGACGGCCACAGGGTCGGATGCATGGACGAACGCAGAGACGGACGCACAGATGGACGTCCGGAAGCACGAACCGACGCTCGCACGGACGGCGAATGGACGCACGGATGGTCTCACAGGTGGGCGCATGGACGGACGGAAGCAAGAGTGAATGGACGGATGTATGCTTCGCCCCGCTCTCCATCATTCACTCCGTGGATATGCTGCCAATTTTTTTTATGCGGTAACAGCATAACTACATTTTACGCTCATGATGCGCTGGCGGCCGTTCTGCTAGGTTCACTTATGCCAAGTTTGGTATTACGGGATGTGAATGGATGTCGAAGGTATGACACTGGTCCAAACTTGATAAACATGAGATGCGTGTTATGTAACAACATGACTACATGCTACGCTTATTATGCGCTCGTGGCAGTTTCACTAGCTTCACATATACTAAACTTGGTATTACGCGTTGCGAATGGACAATATAGGTAAACGACACATCCAAACATGATAATCATGACATGCGTGTGATGTAACAACATGACTACATGCCACATTCTTGATGCACTCGCGTCCGTTTCGCTAGATTCACATATGCCAAATTTGGTATTACGTGACCTTAATGGATGACAAAGTTATGCGACTGGTGCAAACATGATAATCATGAAATGCGTGTCATTTGAGAACATGACTACATGTCACAGTCAAGGTGCCAATGCATTTCGACGGGACGCGGTGCACGTGCTCTCCGGCGTTCATTTCATTGCGTCACGCCGGCGTTCCCACACCGGGCGCCAGTCCTGCCTATACTCGCAGGCACGCGCCACACTGCGTTGCTTTCACGCATGCGCGTTTCAGCGCTTTCGATGTCCCACCATCATGAAATGAGGGAGACACAGTGCTGCCTGGGTAACGCATCGGCACAAAATGTAGTATGTCACATTTCGCGCTGGTTGCTGTCGGGCCGCGCTGACAGACGCTCGTCGCGCCGATCACGCCTGGCGTCAGACTGTAGAGTGCTCGCGTTTTGCTAGCGTGGCCTCGCTGCGCCCAGCCTGCGCGTGCGTCAACGTTGCGTCAGAGTACATTGGGCCCTTCTTGATGCGCTCGCGGCCGTTTCGCTAGCTCCACATATACCAAATTTGGTGTTTCGTTACTGTCACAAACATCTGCAAGACTCGTTTCGCCCGCACGCCCCATCATCAAAGGAGGGGCGCTTTTGTGTTGGGAAGATGACATCCTGCGACTGGCGACACAGCGTCGGCGCCGCCACGTCATCCCTACACCTGTACCGAAAGCAGAAACATGTGTGGAGGAAAAAGAAATTACTTCGAGAGGGGATGGGACGCCCCGAAAGAGTTTGTACTGCATCAGAATGGGCAGTTGACATGTAGCTAGCAAGAAGTGCGGTCGTCGGTGTCGAGAGTCTCGCGTCGGCGGCGATCATAGAGTAACCCGCGCAACGTATTGAGACGGCTGCAATTCCGGGCACCCTCGTCGTCTACTAAGCTGACGAGATCTTAAGCGATACCCCGTCAACTCCCCTACGTGTACCAAGCCCTGGCCTGATCTGTATGGAACTTTTTATTGTGACTTTTTAAAATATCATTAAAACCAGCTTTCAAATAATTAAATTTGTGTGCACTGCGTCGCCCTTAGAAGTTCAGAAGTGCCGACCATGATTGTTTTTTTTTTGTAAATGTTTTCTGTATCTCCTTCAATTTCCATAATGTTGTCATTTTAGTAACATTCCGCGTGTTTTTGTTTTTTCTGTACCTCTTGAAGTGTCCACTTAGAGCATTGTTTGTTTTGTAGCTGTTATTTTCGATTGCGCAAGCTTTTGTTGTTTCTTTTCAAGTTAATTTTTGTTAATTCCTTGATATTGCCCTTGTATTCATTAAATGCTTCTTTGCGTTTAATCAAATATCCGTGTATGCTCTACGAGTACGTCAGTCAGGCTCATGCACCACCACACGTGCAACCCCGCACGGGTCGACCAACCTGCAAATAAATTTGAGAAGTGCCACTTCGAGGCCTTTCAGGCGTCGCAGGCCGAAGCGTAAACTGGTAGCCTGTGAGTCTCCCGCACGTCGATGTTGGATTGGCGGGGCCTCACCCGAAATGTGTGACATTATCTGGCGTCTAAGACAGGAATGGCCGACCACGTGGTGATGTCTTGGAGACTGACATTACTCTGAGCGTTCTGTATGTCAACGTCCTAGCATTGTTTTGTTAGTATACAACTGTTTGTAACAATGGATGGCACGGAGTTTGCCAGGCTTAATTAACGGGGCGAAGCCTTAGGCTTTGTAGGCAAGGAGTTATACAATTTTGTCAAAGAAGAACGAAATAGACTTAAAGAGAAGCTCGATGCTGAACAGATTAGGTACATGCAAAGTATAAAACTCGAGGTGAAACGAGAAAAAGAGCAGTCCAGACTCAGAATACAAGAAGCGAAAGAGCGCTTTAAATTAGGACAGTTCACTATGCGGTCGGACTACTGCTCAGGCTCTAGAATTCTCCGTAGCGCGACCATTCATGGCCCGAACGAGTTGATACAGTCGTACAATGAGTACGTTGACATATTGCGTCAAAAAACTGACAGGAAGCGGCGCAACTTTGAGACTTTTGATGTAATGCAGGAAAGATGCAAAGAGACCGAATATCTCCCGCCGCCGAGGGCCGGGCAGGTTGGTAGTACTTGTGAGGTGGACAGTAGGTTCATATCTGAACCAAATGTTTTAGTTGTGGAAAGCGCTTTTGTGGCAAAAGAAGCCAATAAAAGCTGAAGAAATGATGACGAGGAACAGTGCCGGCAGGGTTCCAATGGTACAGAAAAACCCTGTGCAGGTGACTCGCCACAGCCACCGTGTACGTTCGTCTCCATGACGGCTAACACTGAAGTCCGCAGTACTACCAGATTGGCAGGTGAGAACCCCTGTAAATGCAATGGGTCAGAGCCATGTGCTGAAGTGCATTATGAACTGGACAGTACGGTTGTAGGTAGTTCTTTAAGGTGTGAGTGGCGCAGCCCTGAGGAATCCGTTTGCATTTTTCAGGAGCCGGTTAAGCTGTCCTCAAGTGAGGGTAGAATTGAATCAAGAAGAAATAATCCCGGCTGTGCCCACAGTGCATCAATTCAGACCAACCAGACTAGTTCTGCTAAGGATTTGATGGAAGCAGATGCTCCAAATGAGTGCACAGGGAAATGTGCCAAACGAAAAAGATACCATAAAGTACAAAAAATTGGCAGCATATCCATGGCGTGAATGATAGAGAGTGGGGCGAAGAATTCGTTCGTCCATTCGTTCTTGCTTCCGTCCGTTCATGCGTTCGTCTGTGCGACCGTCCATGCGTCCATCCGCCCATCCGTGCGTGCGTCTGCTCGTGCGCCTGTCCCTGCGTTTGTCCATGCATCCGCCCCTGCGTCCGTTCATGCGTCCATCCATCCATCTGTCTGTGTGTCCGTTCGTCCATCTATTCAACACTCCAAGTACAACCATCTCGAATCTTTTCATCATATTGCTACGTAGCTGACGTATCAGCGGTGAAAAGACGACAACGAGGAAGTGGTCTGTCGGTTGCGCGTGCTGCTTCCGTCTTAGTCGACGCCATACGCATCATTTTGAATATAGATTTTAAATAGACACACCTCGTGTCATTTTTACGTAACATCTTTGTGGTGGACGTGCTGGGTATTTCCCCGTCTTCATCACGAAGCTCCGCAACGGCCGCATCATCATAGGTCCAGCCATGTCACAGGTTGAACAACCATCGTCTTCGCCACCTGCCCCTACCGTGACTTCTACATACGTCGTTCTACCTCCTGCTCGTGATCCCGGTGTATTTTCCGGTCAGGATGGCGTTGACGTCGACAAATGGATCAACCGGTACGGACGGGTCAGCGCAAGCTATAGGTAGGACCCGACTCTTATGCTTGCCAATGTGCTTTTTTACCTCGATGGCCCACCGCGCGTGTGGTTCGAGACGCACGAAGCGGAGATTACGAGCTGGGACTCCTTTAAAGAGAAGATCCGCGACCTTTTTGGCAACACCATTGGGCGGCAGATCGCAGCGCGGAATCAACTGGCGGCCCGTGCACAGACGTCGACGGAGTCGTACGTCGCGTACATTCACGACGTCATCGCCCTATGCCGCCAGATTGACGAGCACATGAGTGAGTCGGAGAAACTGGCCCACGTGCTGAAAGGCATAGCAGACGACGCATTTAATCTGCTAGTTTACAACAACGTTGCCACCGTCGACGCCATCATTAAAGAGTGCCGGCGGTTCGAAGAAGCCAAGAGCCGCCGTATTACTCAGCGATTCACCCGGCTGCCCAACACGGCCGCAACCTCATCGTGTGAAGCCGCCCGCCAGTCCCCCACGTATGACAACGTCACACGTATTGTTCGTCGGGAAATCGAAGCCGCCTGTCCGGCTCCTCTTCAGCCACCCGTTTTCGCAACGCTCGCCTCTGACCAACAACAGTCGTCAGTGGCGTTAATACAAGCTGTGGTGAGGCAGGAGTGTGTGAACCTCGGACTTCCCTCGGCATGTCCCCTGACTCGCCCTGAAGTCCCGTCTTACTCCCGAGGACACGCTCGCCGTTCACCTCGAACAATGCCCTTCCGTAACCGTTCGGAATGGCGAACACCCGACGACCGGCCTATTTGTTTTTCCTGCCACCAGCCTGGGCACGTTTCTCAATATTGCCGCCACCGTTGGTCAAACCAACCACGTAAGACTTTCTCTATCTCGGCGCTCATGCATCCGACGAGCCCTCGACGTTCAGACGCCACACCCTTCAATTTCTATTCGTCGTCATCTTACGAGCCTTCCACTGACGCCCCTTTGCCCGGTCGCCGCTACCCTGACGCCCCTTCGTCCGGTCGCCGCAGCTCTCGCTCCCCGTCGCCGCTACGTCGCCAATCCCGCTCTCCGCCACCTCGGCGCTTTTCCTCGCCGAGCTTCTCTGGACGACCGCAGCAGGAAAACTAGATATTGCAGCTTATAGAGGTGAAGCTGCAATACCAATGACGACCGAAAATCCTCTACTGACGCTTCCCACGCACCATAGCCTGCTTGAAGTACAAGTCGACCATGTTCCTGTGACCGCCCTCATTGATACAGGTGCGCACCTGTCTATTATGAGCGCTTCTCTACGCTGCCGCTTACAAAATATTAAGACGCCATCTACGACGCAGGCAATACGTGTTGCCGATAGCGGTACTGTACCAGTAATCGGAATGTGCGCTGCTCGTGTCAGCATTGCCGGTCGTCACGCCGTGGTCCTTTTTGCCGCGCTAGCCTGCTGCCCTCATGACCTCATACTTGGCCTTGATTTCCTTTCGGCACACTCGGCATTAATTGATTGTTCGTCTGGTACCCTCAGCCTTGATCTACCAATCTTTGCCGACTACTCTGCAAAGCCCACCAGCCGCTTGAGCCCAACCACTTTCGTTCGCCTTCCACCTCGAGCCGTCACGTACGTGTCTTTGTCATCGACCCCTCCCGTTCCTGATGGTGATTATATCGTTACGCCAATTACTGACGTTCGGCTGACGCGCAGTGTTACTGTGCCCTGTACCTTCGCGACCATAGCGGATAACTGTGTGTTACTTCCGCTCCTTAACTATATTGTCACGGGGTCGTGACGTGGAGGAATGGAGCACACTGCGAGTCGAATAATAAATTGTTTATTTGGGCGAACCTGTGCCCAGCAAACGGAAAGTCGGACTACAGTAGCAGTCTTAGACTGACACAAAGAGAAGTTTATTAACTTCATACTCAAAAAAACTCTTTACATCATTTTATACATACAGTGCTCGTTTAGACACCCCTCTTGTGCAGTATGGGGCATACAAACTTCATTATTTATAGAGGAAACTTTGACTGACAGCGGCGACGGAGCGTCGGCCGTCGATCAACAACTGACAGGCGGCGAAGTGCGTCGGCATTTATACTCTTGCCATCTAATGTTCTAGCGTTATCGCTGGCCGTGGCGTAGGTTCCAGAATAATCTGTACAGTTCACATAGTGGGCATTATCTTATCAAAATGATCTACTAAAGTCCGGAAGCTTCTCGAAAACTGCACGCGCGTTTTGCGCTGAGAATTGTGTAGTGTTTTGGGGCGATAACAAAACTTGAGAAATGGAACGTGGCAATATATTCCCCATATAGAAGCGCCGCCATCTAGCGGACATTCCAAGGACTAAATGAGAGGTGGCACACGCACACTTTCTTACGGCTTGCGCTTCGGGTCTACTTCCCACCTTTCACCACCTCGAGTTCATGGTATATACTAGTTCACTGTATTCATGGCACTGCGGCCCAACGCTCGCAAACTTTTCTATGACCAAGGAGGTTACGCCCAGCGAGTATAACGCAGCAACCTTTTCCTGTCAGTTAGCGCTCAATGTACGTGCCAATGGCTGCTAATGGGAAATGAGAGACAAGGGAATCCGGCTTTTACTTTCTTACGGCTTGCACTTTGTAACTACTTCCCACCTTTAACCACCTCGAGTTCATGGTATATACTAGTTCAT
Source organism: Rhipicephalus microplus (assembly GCF_043290135.1). Taxonomy (NCBI): domain Eukaryota; kingdom Metazoa; phylum Arthropoda; class Arachnida; order Ixodida; family Ixodidae; genus Rhipicephalus; species Rhipicephalus microplus. Next base: position 172,789,856 of record NC_134704.1, on the reverse strand, counting down.
TGAGAGAGAAAACAACTTTATTTTAAATAAGAGAACCCCGGTTTGGGTCTACTAAAAAGAATCTATCCATCAGACAGGCCTAGAAGTTGCAAATGCTGGAGCAGTGTCTTCATGATGTCCGGGGAGGAGTCCGCCAGCCACTCCTCTAGGGTCGCAGGTTTTAGGTTTATAGGTAGGCTTGAGGCTCTCGCCCAAGGCTGCGCGACCACCCGGACAATCCCACAGAACGTGAGCATTATCCGGGAAGCCACCACATGCCGTGCAAGCAGGAGACCCATCTTTTCCTTGTATGTAGTGTTGAATGTGTGGTGTCATTAAAGAGTGAGTTTTGGCACGCCTTATCAGGGATGCCTCGCGTCTCGTCATGAAATGAGGAGGATCAGGATAAACCCTGCGATTGTTGCGCATCTCATCTAATCGTTCACGCTTTTCTAAACGTACCATAGCAAGTAATTCGGTGCATTTCAGTGAATCCGACCCCCACAGAGGAGGGCCTAGGAGATTTACGCAGGACATGGCGTGTGCCACTTTATTCCCTCTGATCCCCGAGTGACCAGGTATTCACTGTATGCGAACACGTAACGAAGCGTGGTCAGCTGAGTGCTTCGTAAGTTTGTTGTAATGCGCGTCTGGAATGTCACCTGTCCGCGAGGGCTAGGCAGGCAGCTTGGCTATCTGTGCGTATCAGTAAATTACGGGCATTTAGGTTGAGCGACAGCGGCAACATCAACAGCGAGTCCGGTCAGCAGCGGCGGGACCTGCTTTCTCTATAGCGGTCCTGGATGCAACAGGAAAAGTTCGGGTCGCAGCATCAGCACGGCTGCCATCATCCGAAGCTGCGAAGAAATGGCCATAGCTTTAGCGGTACTCCATAGCGGTGCAGACGACAGTCTGATTATTAGAGATTCTAAATCAGTGATTCGGAGCTATATTAAAGGCTGGGTATTCGAGGAGGTGGCACGCATGCTTAACGCCAGAGCTAGGAACTTCGCATCAGGCAAGATTACTGACAAGGCCCTCAAGTGGTTTCCCACTCACATGGGGGACAGTGGAACTATCAACATCAACAGCCGTAAAACTAGCAGCAACAACGCCAACAGCCAAAGACTAACCGGCATCCCACCCAACCATAACGAGGACGCCCACCTCATCTCGAGGCAACTTACCCGCCGCGACACAGCCACCCAGGGAGCAGCCGCCGCCGTGGTTGGGAGGAGCACCGGCCGAGGCACGGTGGTGGCCACAGACACTGGCAATGCCGAAATTACCACCCCCACCACGTCCGTTGCTGCAGCAACTAAATTTGGTGCAGAAGAGGCGAGACAACAGAGGCGCGCCGACTGCTACGGAGAAGAATTTCCTGCCACGTACCACGACGTGCTTTCGCGCTATAGCAAAGATCGGAAGAAATTTCTGCAACCCCACGTGCGCCTGGACAGGTCGCAGGCGGTGGACCTAAGAATGCTGCAGACGGGCCCGTTCACCAACCCCTACCCTCTGCACCGCTTATGGCCCACGCTGCACTCGTCGCCTGGCTGCTCATGGTGCGCGCACGAACGAGCCGATATGGCACTTATACTTTGGCAATGCGAAAGAGATGAAGATAGGCCACGAGAAAGGATGACGTGAACTAAAGGACCCACCGAAATGGGGCACCTTGCTGAGCGATGGCAAGCCGCCCTTCTCAGCGAGGCGCTCGAAGACCAGGTGTGGGCCGCCCAGCGGGCCAGGGCCGTCACCGAGGACCTCAAAAGATGTTCCTCGAAACGATGTGTCCCTGCCAGCCTAACCCCGGGCACAGCAACAATCGTTGGGCAAATAAAGTTTATTCAACTGAACTCAACTCATTTGGATTGGGCACAGTAGCTGCTTCTACTATGGCCGTGGTTTCTGCAATGCATTGCATACTAATGTTGTAATGGAAGCCCCGTGACAGTGGTAGTCCATCGGAAGCTATGCCTGTTCGAAAGCCCTCACCGGTATGAGACGGAGATGCCTCCGTGTACAAGATCCATTCTCCTGTGGGTTCTTGGAGATGTACTCGTGATTTACGTCGCCCTGTTTGGTTATCTCGATCAACGTGCCGCGGAACTAGTTTGACGGTGATCTGGTCGAGCGTCGCCCAAGGGGGCCGGGTTGCTTCAAATGCGACAGGTGCAGATATGTCATAGCCTAATTCATGAAGCAGGGCCTTGTGCGGAATGTTTGAGGCGCGTAAATTGTGCTTAGTGGTGAATTTGGGCCAACTCGTCGAGATTTGGTAGGATTGCAGTTCCTTGAAGCTTATCAGACTTTGCATAATGAGGGGCACCCAGTATCGTGCGAGAAATCTGACGAAGCAGGGTCTCGAGCTTGGATTTTTGGGTCTTGGTGATGTCAATATATGGATATTGATACATGACGCGGGGAATGGCTAAAGCTAGGGTCATGCGCCTGAGTTGGTGTTCTTTGATGCCACTCAACTTTCGCGTTGTGCGTTTCAAAAGATGGTGTACTTGCTGCAACTGTTATATTGTATGTCGGAGCCATTCCTTTAACTTGCCGTCATCTTGCAACCATAAGCCTAGCACTTTGATGCAGGGCATCCTGGGGATAGGGTCATTCTGTATGCAGAGTGTAACGGGTTGCCGGTCTTTCTGAGTGTTTGGACGCTTCCCATTCGTTACGACAATAAACTCAGATTTGGCACTGGAAAGAGTGAGCCCTCTTTCTTCAAGGTATCGAGAACTCGTGTCAATGGCCGATCATAGCATCTGTTGTATTTCTGATGGGGAACCCCTTCTAGCCCACAGGGTGATGTCATCCACATATATTGTAAATTGAAGGTCTTGTATTGATCTGAGTTCCCGCGTCAGACCATTGAGAGCGAGGTAAAAGAGTGTCGGTGACAGAATTGATCCTTGCGGAACGCCTCGTTGGAGGTACCGCGTGCGCGCGTTTGCTTTGATTACCTGCACAGCGACTGTGCGATCGGTAAGAAAATTTTTAACAAAGTTGTATAGCTTCTGTCCCGGTCGGATCGCCCTAAGGCCCTCAAGAACCGCTGCGTGGGTTACGTGGTCAAACGCCCCCTTAATATCAAAGCGAAATAGAGCAGGCAGTTGAGAGGTGCTGTGCATGGTGTACACATTCTGCAAAGCAAGCATCGCATCTTGCGTAGACATGTGTTTTCGGAAACCAATGACGCGCGGGTCAATCGGACAGGCTCTGTCCTGCTGCCAGAGTAGTCGCGTTAGTGCCATGTGCTCCATAAGTTTCCCTGGACACGATGTCAGTGTAATCGGACGAAAATTCCAAATTTAGTTTGGTGCCTTATTGGGCTTGGGGATAGGAATTACACTGGCCATTTTACACTCTGCGGGTATATTGCCTGTTTCCAAAGCTTGGTTGATGGTGTCGAGAAGAAACTTCAGTCGTGTTTCGGGCAAATTTCTTAACATCTTATTGCTTATGCCATCCGGGCCTGGCACTGTCTGCCTTTTACAAGCATCGATAGCCATTCGCAGCTCTCTCATTGAGAAAGGTCGGTCGAGATCTGAAGAAGTGTCGTCAGCAAATACCGGAAGAGGATTAGCGCAAGGGATTGTCGTAGCTGTTGGAAAGAAGGGGTCGGCCTAGTTCATTGTATTCATGGCAGTGCGGCTCAACGCTCGCTAAAACTTTCTAAAACTAAGGAGGTTACACCCAGCGAGTATAACGTGGCAACCCCTTCTTGTCAGATAGTGCTCAATGTACATGCCAATGGCTGCTAATGGTGATCGCAGCCTGCGCATTAACTAAAAGCCGAATGCTCCTGTCTCTCATTCCTCATTAGCAGCCATTGGCATGTACATTGAACATTATGTTTTATTGTTCAACAAAACATAAGAAATCTCTCACCGGCACCACCTTGGTGGACAAAATGTTACACTTGTTAAATACTACAATGACTACGAGCGACGAATGAATGACGCTATAAGGAGCTTTGCCCGTAAAAAGCAGCAAAGGCTTTAAGAAAACCCATCCAATTCAGAGGCCCCAAACATGGCACAACGCAACGAAAGGCACGTTTTTGTTTTGCCGCATTTGCCAGACAAACACGTCCGCTGGCGCCTGACCACCCGAAACGCGCAGAGATGAGGCATGTGGCTCTTTCGGGGCGCCGTTGAAAGTCATCGTGCAAAGACATTTCTCGTCTTTTCTCTGTAAGATTCGCCGAACGGAATGCAGAGGGAAGAGACGCTTTTCAGCAAAGCGATGCAATGGCGCGCCGGGACCTGTTCCGGTATAGCGAGGCGTCAATGACGGTATGCCTCCGAGGTATAGACTAGCGGAAAATTGGCGTCCTTGTAGACGCCGTTGTTTCTTTGGGGTTTCCTGGTCTGCTAGAATGACTCCGAAAGAACGACCACCTCGAGCACGGGTAAGTGTTGGGAGTTACCTTCCGTCAGTTGAGCGCCACCAATTGACAAGTTTTTGAGAAATAGTGCTCAAACATTTTGACTTGTTTTTGAAGTTTCTCATAAGATTTTGAGCGTTTTGTTTGTATTTGTTCTTGTCTGAGATGAGCCACTGTTTAAACTTGTTGTCGCGCTAATGTTTAAGAAGCTTTGTTTTAGAAACCTTCATTGATTTACGTTTTCAAATAGTAGGCTTCTTTGAAGACTTACCAAGTTACCTCTGTGTTCGAGGTCTAACCCGGATCGCGTGCGTCCTAACATGGCGAGATGTTCTTCGAAGCTTCTTATTTCTTAGTGAACTTCGGCGACTTTGAGCGTATCTATCTATCTATCTATCTATCTATCTATCTATCTATCTAGCCGCCTACGACTTTTAGCTTTCCTGGCCGTTTCGATAATGGTATCGATAGAAAACTTGGTACGGCATACCGTGACTGTATGAAGAACATATTTGACCAGTCATACCATGAAAATCGTGACGTGGATGTCATGAATGTCATGATTTACATTTCATGGTCCTGCAGCTCCTGCTGTGGTTTCTTCACATGGCATGTTGCAAAACTAGTATGGTATGGCATGATTGCTTGGCGACCACAAGCGACAGACCCTAACATGAAAAGGATTGATTGATTCATATGTGAGGTTTAACGTCCAAAATCCATCATATGATTATGAGAGACGCCGTAGTGGAGGGCTCGGGAAATTTCGATCACCTGGGGCTCTTTAACGTCCACCCAAATCTGATTCCACGGGCCTACATTTCCGCCTCTATCGGAAATGCAGCCGCCGCTGCTGAGATTCGGCCTACCTGTATTTACAAACATGGAATGGGTCTACAACAATGACTACATGCCAAGCTCATGATGAACTCGTGGCTGTTTCGCTAGCGTCACATGTACCAAATTCGGTATCACGGTACGTGAATAGATGAAGAACGCATGTGACTGCTGCAAACATGATAAAAATGATATGCGTGTCATGTAACATGACTACATACTACGCTCATGATGCGCTCGCGGCCCTTTCACTAGCTTCACATATACCAAACTCGGTATTATGCGACAGGAAGGGACGAGATAGGTAAATGACACATCCAAACATAATAATCACGACATGCGTGTCATGTAGCAACATGACTATATGCCACATTGATGATGTGCTCGCGGCCGTTATGCTAGCTTCACACATGCCAAATTTGGTATGATGAGATGTCAATGGATGACGAATGTATGTGACTGGTGCAAACATGATAATCACGAGATGTGTGTCATGTGAGAGCATGACTACATGCCACAGTGAAGGTGCCAATACATTTGGAGGTGACGCGGTGCGCGTGCTCGCCGGTTTTCATTTCGACGCGTCACCCCGGTGTTGCGACGCCAGGCGCTGGTCCTGCCATATACTCGCAGGCGCGCACCGCGCTTCATTGCTTTGACGCATGCGCGTTTCAGCGTGTCCGGCGTCCCTCCGTCACGAAAGGAGAGAGAGACGCAGTGTTGTCTGGGTAACGCATTGGCGCGAAATGCAGCATGTCGTAGTTCGCACTGGTTGCCGTCGGGCTGTGCTGGTGGACGCTGGCTCCACCGGTCGCGCCTTGCGTCAGACTATAGAGTGCTGGCGTTTTGCTAATGTAGCGTCGCTGTGCCCAGCGTGCGCGCGCGTCAACGCTACGTTAAAGTATATTGGGCCCTCATGATGCACTCGCGGTTGTTTTGCTAGCTTCATATATACTGAATTCGGGCCTGAGTGACGACCATGGATGACGAACGTGTATGACTCTTGCAAGCATGATATTCCTAACAAGCGTGTCATGTAAAAAAATTACAACATACCACGCTCATAGCGTGGTCCCAATCGTTTCGCTAGCTCTTCATATACTAAATATGGTATCACGTGACCTGCATAGATGACGAAGGTAAAGGAGACATCCAAACATGATAATAATGATACGGAAGCCATGTACGGCATCATTTACCTGAACTTAGTAACGTTGCGCTGATTTTAAAAAGACATATCAACCTTTCTCAATCATGCTTCGCATATCATTGATTCCCACTACACGTGGGATCTGCCAATTTTTTAATGAAGCGCAATAATGCGAAACTAGTGCTCGGCATGCGCACAAATTGCGTCTAGACTAAGATTTCTTTTGATATATCTGTTTTAAGGCACCTCAATATTAGAATTTTGTATACCGCTTATGGCGTGTATTTTTAAATATTTGGCATCAAAGATTGCTTACGTGCCTTACCTTTGAAATGGGAAGTATTTTTGTCATTTTCCTTTCATATGTGTGTGGGCATGACGTAGTGCGTGAGATCAAAGTGTGCTGTGGCGTGTGTTCTCTGTGGTGTCTTCCTCGTCAGTGAAAGGGTGCGCGAAAAAGAAAACGCGTTTGTGAATGACCGGAATACCGAAAACTTTCGAACAGTGCGCGTTTGTGATTTCTTTGAATATTACGCAGCAATATTGTTGAGGAGGGGGCTGTGTCACAAACGTCTTGCAATCCTCATTATGCAGGGGGAAAATTGTTGTGCAGGTGGAAACATCGTTGTGCAGGTGGAAAACTGGTTATATCAACATCGGCAACTCTTCAACATATGTCGTTTCGTGCAACACTTGTACATATATTTAGCGTCTTTTCATGACGTATTGTTCATAAAAAATTCAACACGATCACCTTCCCTCCGCGTGCTTCGCATAAAGTTGATTCCCGAGTATGTGGGATCTGCCGATTTTTTTTTAAATGATGTAATGCCAGCCAAACTTATATCATCGATGAATTTTTCGCAGTCAGTTACAATTTTAATTGTCACATAATAATTCATCAACGTTCTGTAGCAATAATCTTTCGCACTGCTGTGCGTTGTTAACTTGTCGCTTTGTAATACGAAATTAAACATCGTCTCTAAATATCAGCTGCTTTCTGTGCGTGCTTGGTACATTAAATGCGACGCATTTTTTAGGGAACATCAGTGACTTAGAGCGTATCTATCTATCTATCTATCTATCAATCAATCTATATCTATTTATCTATCGATCTATTCATCTATACATCTATCGATATATCTATACATCTGTTCATCCAGCTATCTATATATCTAGCCGAATACGACTTCTACCTCTCCTAATGACCTTGCTGATTATGCTTCCCGTTCTACCCACGAGGAAGCCCTAACAACCCCAATACCCTTGTCAAGAACTGCCGCTGCAAGGGGCCTTCGCTCCTTCGCCAACACAATGTCGGACTTGTCTGAGTGACGCCAGTGTCGGAAACCGCCGCCTGCATCAATTGGACCCATCGAGAAAGCTTCAAGTTACATCGGGCCTATCCCACCGGGATGCAACTTTACTGTGCCACCGGTGGTTAGGAGTAGCATTTAGGAAGGCGTACTCCTTTCGCCTAGAAATGACGTATAGCTCCATATGTGAATCGTGCGATACTGACGAGACAATAGAACATCTACTGAGTTCATGTGATCGTTTTGTGAGCGAGCGCAACGTGCTTCGTGAAACGTTACAGGAACTAGATAGATCTTTTTAAATGTGAAGCATTTCTTAGCGAACTTCGGCGACTTTGAGCGCATCTATCTATCTATCTATCTATCTGTCTATCTATCTATCTATCTATCTATCTATCTATATATATATATATATATATATATATATATATATATATATATATATATATATATATATATATATATATATATATATATATATATATATATATATTTCTATCCACTAGCCACCTAGTACTTTTGGCTCTCCTGGCCGTTTCAATAATGGTATCGATACCAAACTTAGTATGGCATAACATGACGGTATGAAGAACTTATTTGACTAGTCATAACGTGAAAATCATGACATGTATGACATGAATGTCATGATTTACCTTTCATGGTCCTGCAGCTCTTGTAGTGGTTTCGTTCATATGGCAAGTTACAAAACTGGTATGATATGACATGTTTGCATGGCGAACACAAGTGCCAGACCCTAACATGAAAATCATGACAAGCGTGTCTTGTAACAGCATGACTACATGCCACGCTCATGATGCATTCGCGGCTACTTCACTAGCGTCACATACACCAAATTTGGTATTACGGTACGAGAATAGATGACGAAGGTATGTGACTTGTGCCAACATGATAATCATGAGATGCGTGTTATGTAACAACATGAATACATGCCACGCTCATGACGCGCTGGTGGCCGTTTCGCTAGCTTCACTTATATTAAATTTGGTATTACGGGACATGAATGAATGACAAAGGTATGATACTAGTGCAAACATGATAAACATAATATGCATGCCATGTAACAACATGACTACGTGCAACGTTCATGATGTGCTCGCGACCGTTTCGCTAGCGTCACCTGTACCAAACTCGGTACTACGTGACGCGAACGGATGACATAGGTAAATAACACATCCAAACATGATAATCACGACATGCGCGTCATGTAACAACATGACTACATTCCACACTCATGATGTGCTCGTGGCAGTTCCTCTAGCTTCACATATGTCAAATTTGGTATTACGTGACGTCAATGAATGAAGAAGGTATGTGACTGGTGCAAACATGGTAATCATGAGATGCGTGTCATGTGAGAACATGACTACATGGCACCAATACATTTCGATTTGACGCGGTGCGCGTGCTCACCGGCGTTCATTTCGTTGCGTCATGCCAGCGATGCCATGCCAGGCGCCTGTCCTGCCATACTCGCAGGCGCGCGCCGCGCGGCGTTGCTTTGGCGCATACTCGTTTCAGCGCGTCCGGCGTCCCTCCTTCACAAAAAGAGGGAGACGCAGTGTTGTCTGGGTGACGAAGTGTTGTCTGGGTAGCGCATCGGCACGAAATATAGCATGTCGCATTTCGCGCTGGTTGCCGTCGGTCTGCGCTGACGGACGCTGGTCGCGCCGTTCGCGCCTGGCGTCAGACTATAGAGTGCTCGCACGTTTCGCTAACATAGCGTCCCTGTGCCCAGCGGGCGCACGCGTTAACGCTACATTGGAGTATATTGAGCCCTTCATGATGCGTTCACGGCCGTTTTGCTAACTCTCTATATAGAAAATTTGGTGTTACATGACGTCAATAGATGACGAAATATATGACTGGTACAAACATGATAATCCTGACACGCTTGTCATATAAGAACATGACAACATACCACGCTCATAGTGTGTTTGCGGGCGTTTCGCTAGCTTCAGAAATTCTAAATTTGGTATCACGTGACGTGAATAGATGACGAAAGTAAACGACACATCCAAACATAATAATCATGACACGGAAGTCGTGTATGGCATCATATACCTCCACCTCGCAACGTTGTGCTGATTTTAAAGTGGCATATCAACCTTTCTTATTCGTCCTCTGCATACCATCGGTTCCCCACTGTACGTGGGATCTACCAATTTTTCGAAGAGAAGATCCTTGATTTATTGCTCTACGCGTCCCGGGCCAGCAAAGCGACAAGGGCATTACTAGGTTTTATAAAGATTACCGGACTACGTAGCCGCTTATAAGCGTGCAATAGACAAGGTCACATGTATCCACATGGTGCCCTTCACCTTTCCTCTCTTTTCTTTTAATTTCATTATCCCTTCCGTAAGTGCAGTACAGCAAAGTGGATGTGCGTCTGGTTGACCTCCCTGCCTTTCACTTTTCCTTCCTCCTCCTCCTCCTCCTCCTGGCCGTTTCGGTAAGGGTATGGATAATAGAATTGGTATGGCATAACATGACTGTATGACGAGAAATATGACTATTCATAACATAAATATCATGATATGTATGTTATGAATGTCATGATTTTCATTTCATGGTCTTGCTGCTCTTGCAGTGGTTTCGTTTACATGAAATATTGCAAAACTGGTATGATATGACATGACTGCATGGCGAACGCAAGTGACACACCCTAACCTGGAAATCGTGGCTTGCATACCATACACGTTATGACTACACGCTACTCTCATAGCGTGCTCGTTTCGATAGTCGCATATAAAAGAAATTTGGCATCATCTGAGGTTGATTGATTGATTTTTGGCGTTTAACGTCCCAAAACCACCATATGATTATGAGAGACGCCGTAGTGGAGGGCTGCGGAAATTTCGACCACCTGGGGTTCTTTAACGTGCACCCAAATCTGAGTACACGGGCCTACAACATTTCCGCCTCCATCGGAAATGCAGCCGCCACAGCCGGGATTTGATCCCCCGACCTGCGGGTCAGCAGCCGAGTACCTTAGCCACTAGACCACCGTGGCGGGGCAGCATCATCTGAGGTGAATAGACGACAAAGGCAAATGTCATGTCCAAACGTGATAATCATGAGATGCGGGCAATGCAAAACATGACTACATGCTACGCACATAGCATGCTCACGGCCGTTTCGCTAGCTCCACATATACCGAATTTGGTATCATGTGACGTGAATAAATGTTGAGGGTAATCATGACATGAATGTCATGTACGGCATAATTCACGTCCGCTCGTAACGATGTGCTGATTTTGAAGCGACATATCAACCTTCTTTGTTCGTGCTTCGCATATCATCGATTTTCACTGTACGTGGAATCAGCTTTTCCTTTTCATGCAGCAATATGTGGCGCATACTTCGCAGTTATAAGAGGAAAAAACATGAAACCCCGACGCATTCGAACATTATTTTTCCACCACTCTGCCGTGAAGCACAACTAGCACCGTAGACTGAGACATGAACCCGTAGCTGATAGTAGTGAGTCAAAGCATGCAACTTGGTCCTTCTGACGTCTATAGTAGGTACCAAAAGCAAAAACATATATAATTACAACGTAAGCACGTTATCATCTGAAAGAAGAAAAAAAACACCTGCAATAAATAACTCTCCATGAAACTGCTTTCAAAGTAGCATACCACATATACACGGCTTTCAGAAGAAAGTAATCTTCCAATAAACGTTCATTTTAGTATTTTCTATCTTGTGGTCGCCATTTTCCAGAATTCGCTACACTTTCAGGGCATGCGAGTGACTTGAAATCACGCGCCTTCATTCAACCCAGTGGCACGTTCGCGGGCACCCGGCGGAAAAATGGCGCCGGGTGCAGCGTGCGCCGATAGCAGGTCAGGATACTCGCGGAGAAAACGCAAGCGCGGAGTCGTTACTTGCCTAGATAAAGGGCTTCTAACGTCCACTTCAGTTACTTTATATGGTAAATTTAGGAGGCAGAGTTGCACATAGGTCCGCTATCTTGCCTCCTGAGACGTCCATGGCGTGCAGGAAATGACATGGACATCTCCTCTTCCGAAAGTGCGAGCCGACGCAGCCCAGCGGCTCCGTGTTTTGTCGCTCGTTCATAACCCGTCGCCGGCACACTGACTTTCTCTTCGAAAAAGAAAAGAAATGGAAAACTAGAATAAATAATAGTCCTAAATATTACTGATGGTATAGGTTGTTCGATGGCAGTCACAATAAGATATTTTTGTTTATTATAGCAAGATAGGAAGCCTTGACTCCATTTGTCGAGAATCGTGTACACGATTCGCGGCAACTTAAGCTCTGCAAAGCACTCATTTCACGTAGCTTTTCGCTGCTTCAAACGATTATGCTGGTGGCTCGATAAAACAATCACTAGAACTATCCTCCCATGTTTTACAAAACGCAATCAAATGAGAACTTTAGGCGTATTTATACGTAGCTGTGGAATCCGGTCAACTGGGCGCATGCAGCACGGAGCACGACCTCCTCTATAGATTGGCGACCTGCTCATACCGGTTCTCTCTATGGCTGCGCTTGACTCCAACTTTGGAGGGTCACGTGTTTGTCTAGTTACAAAAGTGTCACGAGAGGCCACCTCAACTTAACCCCATAGCAGCCGACGTGACAACTTGAAAAGGGCGTAGCTCCATCAGAACGGTTCCTGCGTTTCGAGTGTTCCGCGGCAGGTTTTTTTTTTCTTTTACCGTCGGAACGGTTTCTAATGTACCGCGGCAGATATATTTTTTTTCTTCCTTCAGTAACTTGCGAGATGATCTTGGAATTTTCTGTTTGACTAGTGCGCAGAGACGAGGCCGAGAACGTGAAGTAGGCGCATTGACGGCATGCCTCGGCTCATCGCAGCGGTTCCAACAATTACTCAACGCGACTGCTGTGTGTTTGCTCTGTGAAAAACTTTCTGTGCTGCTGTGTGGTGAGCATCCACGCGTCCTTCATCGTGACAACATTGTTAATAAAGTCATCAATGTAAAGGGAATGTCAATGGGAGCCCTGCCGTGCGCGACTAGCGGTTCTCACAGGGTGCCGCCGTTTAAATAAAAACATTGATGGCACTTGGTTCTTCAGACATGACATTTCAACGTCTTCATGGTCGAGGAGTCTGTCATTATTCACTGAAGTAGAAACCTCTAAGGACTATTGCAGCTGTGCAATTTATTCCGCCCATTTGAACGAAGAGAAGTGCTCAAACTGCAATGCTCGCATTTGCGTTTGCTGTAGCACATTGAATCATCCGAATCTCAGTTTCAGAGTTGGAAGCTGTTTAGCACACGTATTGCTACGAGATCACGAATTACATGGAGTACGATTAGCTCCAGGCGTTTTATAAAGCAGCGTAAGCTACGTATAACCACGACCATACTTTACACACAGTTTTTATGCATTACGTGGACCAAGTTGCTGAACTTACCATACATTTAGCCTGCTACTAGGAGTGGCACTTAATCATTTGTTCCAATGACACCAGTACACTTATGTTACTTACAAAGGCGAAATTCAAATGCATTCTCTGTAACTGCAATTGACCCGAATCTTTCTGAAAATATATTTTGCTGCACTTACGCTTAAGCCCATTATTTCAGAAATTCGTCTATGTCATACTAAAGAAAGTTCTCATGCAGAAGGAACACACTTCATGCATTGTAAAACTTCAGTACATTTTATTTGTTTGCCAGGCTCATACCTTGAGCACCTTTCGTGACTGTGGCTTGGCGTGCAGCAACTTCCTTTTCGCATGAGTCTCGGTTACGTTGCTGGAAAAATTTGCCAGAAAGGGTCGCAGAAACTTCACGAGAATGAGCTTAACAAGTGCAGTTGTATAGGCTACACTGTCATTCCTTTCACATTTGAACAGGGGGTTCTTAATGACAGATGGAAGCACGGCACACGTGAACTTCTGCAGTGGCTGTGGTCGTTTGATCAGCAAAGGTACCACTCGTGAGGCAGCATATTCAATCAGGCTATCAAAGGCAACAAATGCTATGCTCGGGTACGACAGTCCACCCCTATCAATGCCTGCAATTATGGCAGTTGTCGTCGAGTGCGACTTCGGCGATTCGAGCTTCATGATGCATTCTTCACACGCAGCCTTCGTCCGTCTGCGAGAGATGGGGGTACGTTGTAGCGCCATGCTTTGCCGTGGCACATTGGAGAACAAAAAAATAATAAACAAGCAAAAACAAACTTGGCGCGCAGGAGCGTCGCAGCACGGGCAGGTCGCTAATCTATAGAGGAGGTCGTGGCACGGAGTTACGGCGCTGCGCCGCGCAGACACCACTAACACTGACGTTCAATAAAAACGGACAACAAAGTCATAAATCCCAACACCAACAAAGAAGTACTTCCGCACTCAGCGGGATCGCCTCTGCTTGAGCAGCGGTGATGTTGGCGCCAGTGGCGCAGTGGTCGCGAGCACCCACATAGTCGTAAAGTTGGCTTTCCCTAAAATACACTTTTTTTTTGCGCATGAGAGATCGCTTGGTGAATGGAGGCTGGAGCGGTGATTTCTTTCAGTGGCACAACTATAATACTGAAAGGTAGCATACACAGTAACTCCAACACCCACTGTGTTGTAGCGCTATCTACATATTGTCACGTTTCTCACGACAAACTTGATATAATGGGCTCGTTGAGTCGACTATCCAAGCAGCAGCTTAGATAGATCGTCTTTGTCCTCTTTCACTCATGAATTTCACCCAAGCAGACCATGTGGCAATATGAGGGAGCAAACCAGCTGCGGAAGATCGTCAATAGATATAGTCTTTTTTGGGAAAGTCCGACGCGAAAATTTGGTTTGTCTGTCTGCCCGTCGGTCGACTTATCTGTCAACCGAAACGGCTACAATTCAATCGCATCCACAACGCCACTTCATATTGCATCAGAAGAGACATTTAGCCAATATTTTTTGCGATATTATTCATTTAAAATGATCATCAACATTGCTCTGGTTTGGGCGTTCATACTTCTGCGTATTATCGAATAAAAAGCAAATGTTGCGCATACCATGCGGCAAAACATCACGTTAGTATATTAGTATATGGTGGCATGTTTTTTTTTATACTAAAAGGCACACGTAAGTTATACTAAGGAGCGTAGCCTTTAATACGCTGCACTGACAACGCTATGCGCGAAAAGGCGGGTGTTTCTACGCTTTGCTAAGATAATACTGCTCTGGCGCCAACCCATCGTCTTGCATTCTCCACAACACGGCCTCCGATGACCGCGCACACACCGCACGCACTTGCTATATCAGAGGCCATGTTTACGTTTTTCAAGATAACTGCCAGATGAAGTTCAAGTTTCACGTGGCGTAGGCAGCGCAGAACGTATAATGAAGTAAAGTAGAGTGCTTTGATGAGCTCGTTCACCTCTGCTACCCGCATCGAGTATTTTTTTCGCCAATTTTGTCGTACAGAGCGCATCAAATAAACGTTTTATTCACTCTCTCTAGAAGGAATACTATCATCTTTCGGCGATATTTGCAGTGAAACATGCAGATATGGGGCCAATTTTACCACCTAAGTAAGTGTACGGCTGTTGTTTTCCAGCAAGAGCATTTACTAGCGCTCGCCGTGGCCAGCGCCCTGAACATTCATTGTGGTTTACCGTTGTGCAGCGCCCTCGCAGTAGCGTCTCGAAACGCCGTGTAACACGCGTTCTCCCATTGAAAACGTATCCGTTCAGCAGGCCGTGCCGTGGCGATAGCAGCATCTCCAGCTTGGGTTACAGTGTCGGCTTTAGCTAATGGAGACGTGTTTTCTCTCTGTGATCACGGCAACCGTGAAATGACTTGGAACGTAAAAAATGTCAACGTAGAAAACGCCAGGGCGGCAGGAGTGCCGCGCCTGAAGGGCGACGGAGCATGCTAGACGACGACCGAAATGTAGCTTTTGAAGCCAAAGTTTCGGCTCCGGTGTTGAAGTGTCTTGGTCACAGGTGGCGTCGAGGCCAAGCCTGTGCAGCAGACGGCACCCTGAAGGTGTCTGCGACAGATAATTGATCTGACCAACCCGACCAGCTTGCCGCACCTTTGCAAAAGAGTTCTGCATCTTCAGCGGCGGGAGTTGGCTGTTGGGGGTGGCAATGGGAAGGTCTATAACATGATTGTACGTACACTCATTGAAGAAGGACGTCCGACTGGTGCTCATGATGGCGACGCAGGCGAAGATAAGGTGAGCCGTATGGGACACAGAATCACGTGTTGTCCTATACGAACGCGTAGTGGCGCCTTCACTAATTCGCAAAAGAAATGACTGTGGAGCAGCGTTACTTGAAAACAATGGTTGTATTAGTAATTCAAAGATACCGTCAAACGGCCAATGTTGCATGCGCAGTCGTTCGTTTTCTTGCGGTATGGTTGAGGCATGCACCGGGAACCGAAGCAGCTTAGCAGTTCAGAAGGCGATGCGATGCGCACACCGCCCGATCGCGCCATCGCCCCCTACTCTTGTAGGCAGAGCTCAATGGTCCTCCACATGTTTATTTCTGCATTGTACCACAGTTTCCCAATTCAAATGCACATATTTGACCACCATATGCATGTGAACGACAAGAGGGGGGGTGGAGATAGGGCAGCCGCTCTCTTGGTTGCATAAAAAGGAGGAGCACAAGGACAGCCCCGCAGATTGGGATAATAGGGAGGGTCACTGCTACTCGCGGAGGGGCTCACACTCCACCCTATACATTGTTAAATAGGGAAGTGGAGCTCCGAGGACCCTTCGCCCCCCCCCCCCCCCTGAAGGGGAACGTTGTGCGACAAGTTCCCGCAGCATTCGTTCTATAGGCACATTTTGTTGAGCGTCCGCAACAGCTCTGCGTATGCAGCTTGCCATGGGATATTCCTCGACCACTGCGTCCGCACAGCTGCTGTGGGCGCCAAACTAAACCTGTCTTATGTCTGTACGAGACATATTGCGCTGCGCTATCATGGCTCCCGTTTTGATGTGGCCCATTACCACAAGTCTATTTTATGCCATGCCTTTCTCCAAAAAAACGTGTTACCTAAATACGACCGCTGTTTTTTTTTATTTGCTTAGCAACCAAAAGCAAAGCATTAGTATTGGTCATCGACGTGTTAGTTATGACTAACACGTTATGACTCACGGGAAGTTCTTTTCAAGCGGACATTTGCTTCTTTCCGGTATTAGGATGCACTCTTTCTCGCATGCAACACACGAGTGATACTCGAGTTTGAGTGCTTGGGCCACAGGAGTTCGACCGTTAACAGCGCTTTGGTGCGAAGCTCATTTTCATGTGCAGCCAAGCAGGTGCCTATTTCTTTGGTTCTCCTGAACTGCAAACACGGAACTATAGTACAGAGTAAGAAAAACACCCCAGCGTTTTCCTTACGCTGCCACAAAAATGCGCCGCTACGCTCGAAAAGCCGGTGTTTCTTGCGCCACGCTGAAAATGTGATGCTGTGCACGAAAAAGCACTCTGCCGAAATTATCATGCTAGCACTTGGTAGTGGAACTCAGCGGCAAGTTTCCCGGCGACGGCACTGACATATTGCATTCATACGCAGTGTCTCCTCTATTTTATCAAAGCCAGCGTGATGCGGCCGCTTCTACGTAGAGGAGGCGCTGTCTGAGGCAAGGCAAAATATATATGGTCAATTGGCCGGCAGAAGACTATCATCTTTCGAGGAAGGAAGGAAGGAAGGAAAATCGGAGGAAAAGAACGGCAGGGTGGTTAAAGAGGAAATTCGCAACGAAGCTTGAAGATAGGTGGCCATACTTTCCTTTCATTCATTTTGCCCTCAATCGTAGATAGCTTTACTGAAAGAGTGTGGCATGTAAAATAAACTTCGAAAAAGCAAACAAAGCAACTTCTATGTAATAAATATTGCAAGACATATTGAAATTCAAAGGTATGAAATACAGCTGAATGCAAGCGTGAGTATGATCAGAAACACATAGGGCAAAGATGGATAGGATATGTGGGGTTTAACGTCCCAAAACCACCATATGATTATGAGAGACGCCGTAAAGGAGGGATCCGGAAATTTCAACCACCTGTGATCCTTCAACGTGCACCCGATTCTGAGCACACGGGTCTACAGCATTTCCGCCTCTATTGGAAATGCAGCCGCCGCAGCCGGGATTCCAACCCGCGACCTGCGGGTCAGCAGGCGAGTATACCTTAGCCACTAGACCCCCGCGATTGGGCGACAGGGCAAAGAAAATGCGAATAATACGTATGTGCAATATACACCTCACGCGTCATCACGCAAGTAATCGATCTTGTATGGAAGAAAAAAATAGGTCTTCATTTGAAATTAAAACAATGCCTGAGGGGAGGTGGTTCATCGTTGAAAGTGCGCAGGACGAAGGCATGGTGGCAAGTGTATTACGGCGGCTAATGGCGTGTTCATTATGGTGGTGATCTAAACGAGCTAGCTGATCGATAGGACGTAGTTGTCATGAACTGAGCTCTCAAAAGTTGATAATCTATTATATTGTGAAAAAGTATCACACGGGATTATTTGCGACGTGATTAAAGAGACACGAGCCATGGTAGAAAACTTGAGCCGTTTATTTTCGCTACACACCACACTAGCATTTTCCTGAAGCTATGCGACCGACGTTATGACTATGCACAGGGTGCGTGGAACGAAGAACGTGTTCGATGGGCTTACACGCTGGAGAACGTCAGGCGGTCATTTAAGGGCGCCGCCTTGAGGAGTACAGCTATCGTTATAATAACATGAAGTCTAAAGAATGTAAACCTTGTTCGTACAGACACCCGAACTAAAATATATAAAATTTTGTTCAGTTTTTTTTAAATATATCTCAGAGAACTAGGCTATTTCTACACATTACATATAAAGTTTTATTGATTTGAAAAATACTCAATTGAAGAATACGTATACGGAATAGAAGCCAACGTTTACAAAGCAATAAAAGCGCCCCAATATAGCGTATATTGTCTCGGGGTCGGGACGTAGAGACGATGGCCGCAGTTGGTGTGTACAGGTCTCGCGGTGTCCAATTCGTGGACATGTCCAATTCGGTGAAACGCGTTAAGTTTGGCCAAAAAAAAACGGAGAGTCATGACGACATGGTGCACTTGGCCTCGTCAGCGCACCGAACCCGCTAGCACAATTCCGGGGGGTAAAAATAAACTAAATGGACGAAACGTTGAGTAACAGAACTCGCAAACTTGGCAAGTCTGAACGTGGGTATGAGCTATTTGAGAGGTTTGAAGAGCGATGCAGGGAATGCGTACCGACCTCTCAGGGGTGTCCGGCTGCCGCCCTAAACTTAATTCAAGGGTTAACGTGGTAGAGTTCATGCAAAGCCTCGGAGAGTTGCGTACGAAAGCGGATCTGAGGGAGCAGCATTCGTTGCTGCGAAACGTATTCCGTCTTTATGATTGGTGTCGAGAGTTGGGAAAGCAGCGTGGCGTCAGAATGACGTCGCGGAAGAAAGACCGGAAACAGGCCGCGCCCTGCTCGCCAGCTCCAACCAATCAGCGGAGGCCGAATTGGACACCCCCACGATTTGGACACTGCGAGAATATTGATGAAACTCATTTTTTTTGCCCTAACTCAGAGGCGTAGCCAGTGCGTCTACTACAACTTCTAGGCAACAATCTACTACATTTGTGAGGGTTCTCAAACACTAAGGCTTGGTCTACGCCCTGCATTACTGTCTTTGCGGGCGTAAACTGAATACAGCAAAACTAAAACAAGAAACGCGTGTGGCAATATGACGAAGCCATCAGCACTATGCAAAACAACTAAAGGTGATTAGAAAATATGTTTATTAACTAAAAATTTGCGCGAATATAGTACTTCACTTTTTGGACGGCGGGGTAATCGAAAAATAGGGGTCCATTTATTTTAGTAGTCCCCTTCTCCATCGTTGCATAGATCTCGGCTATGCTTAGGCACCACAGCGCCACAAGTGTCCACAAATTGGTCGATGCATGGCTGTGGAACAGAATCCTTCAGGGCTCTTCGCGTCCAAAGCACGCACTCTTCAAAAGAAAACCGCAAAACAGAAAGTCACATACAACAATTCAACTACAGAGAAACACCACAATTTCGTAAACACACAGCCATAGAAAAGTACGCCAATCAACATGCGTGCAACTATTGCTAAAAAAACGCATTTGTAAACAACGTGATGCAATGTTAAAGGCGGCATAAAATAGCTTTGTGCAAAAAAATTGGCAGATCCCACGTGTAGTGGGAATCAATGATATGCAAAGCACGAATGAGGAAGGTTGATATGTCACTTTAAAATCAGTACAACGTTATGAGGCCGCGGTAAATTGTGCCGTAAATGGCTTCCACGTGGTGATTATCATATTTGGATGTGCCAAATACCTTCGTCGTCTACTCGCGTCAACTTATACTAAATTAGGTATATGTGGAGCTAGTGATATTAGGGCCGCGAGTGGGCTATAAGCGTAGCATGTAGTCAAGATTTACATGACACGCATGCGATGATTATCATGTTTGCACGTCTCATTTACCTTCGTCGTCTATTCACGTCACGTAATAGTAGATTTCGTATATGTTGAGCAAGCAAAACGGCCGTGATCGCGCTATGAGCTTAGCTTGTAGTGATATTTTACATTAAACGCATATCATGGTTATCAAGTTTTGACCTGTCAGTTACATTCGTCGTCTATTCAATTCACGTAGTATCAAATTTGGTATATGTGGAACTAGTGAAACGGCCGTAAGCACATCCGCTATGAGCGTGAAATGTATAGTCATGCTTTACATTACACGCACATCAAGAGTATCATGTTTGGACGTGTCATTTACCTGCGTTGTCTAGTCACGTCACGTGATACCAAATTTGGCATATGTGGAGCTAGCGAACCGGCCGCGAGCGCATCATGATCGTAGTATATTCTCATGTTTTTACATGACACGCGTGCCATGATTATGGTGCTTGCACCAGTCATATACCTTCGCCATACATTTACGTCACGTAACACCGAATTTCGTATATGTGGCACTAGCGAAACGGCCTCGGGCGCATCATAAAGGGCCCAATATACTCCGACGCAACGTTGACGAGCGCGCAGGCTTGGCGCAGTGACGCTATATACGCTAGCAAAACGCAAGCACAATTAAGTCTGACATCGGGCGCGACCGGCGCGGTCAGCGTCCGTCGGCACGGTCCAGCGGCAACCAGTGCGAAACGCAACATGCTGCATTTTGCGCTGATGACGTATGCCGGGCGAGGGCAACCCCGAGGCAATGCGTCGAGGTCAACGCCACGCGGCGCGCGATCGGCGCCTGGCGTGACATCGCCGGCGTGACGCGACGAAACGAACGCCGGCGCACACGCATGCCGGGTCACGTCGAAGACTACTGGTGCCTTGAGTGTAACATGTAGTCATGTTCTTACATGATAAGCATCTCATGATTATCATGTCTACACCAGTCACATACCTTCGTCATCCCTTCACGTGACGTAATACCAAATTTGGCATACGTGAAGCTAGCGACACGGCTACGAGCGCATCATCAGTGTCGCATGTAGTCAGGTTGTTACATAACAAGCATGTCATGATTATCATGTTTGGACGTGTCATTAAGCTTTGTCGTCCGTTTGCATCACGTAATACAAATTTTGTACATAAGAAGCTAGCGAAACGGCTGCGAGCGCTACTTGAGCGTAGTATGTAGTCATGTTGTTACATGAAACGCACCTCATAATTTTTATGTTTTCACCAGTTACATACATTATTCATACATTCATGTCCCGTAATACCATATTTGGTATATGTGAAGATAGCGAAACAGCCGCGAGTGCATCATGAGCGTGGCATCTGTCATGTAGTCATGTTGTTACATGACACGCATCTTATGATTATCATGTTTGCACCAGTCACATATATACCATCATCATCCATTCACGTCCCGTAATCCCAAATTTGGTATATGTGAAACTAGCGAAACGACCGCGAGCTTATCATAAGCGCTGCATGTAGTCATGTTGTTACATGACACGCATGTCATGGTTTTATGGTTGGAGTCTGTTGCTTGTGTCCGCGATGCAGTCATGTCACACCATGCCAGTTTTGCAACTTGTCATGTGAACAAAACCACCGCATGAGCAGCAAGACCATGAAACATAAATCATGACATTCATGACATACATGTGGTGATTTTCATGTTATGATCCGTCACTTATGTTTGTCATACATTCATGTTAGGGCACACCATGTTTTATATCATACCAATATCGAAGTGGTCGGGAGAGCTAAAAGTCATAGGTGGATAGATAGATAGATAGATAGATAGATAGATAGATAGATAGATAGATAGATAGATAGATAGATAGATAGATAGATAGATAGATAGATAGATAGATAGATAGATAGATAGACAGACAGACAGACAGACAGACAGACAGACAGACAGACAGACAGACAGACAGACAGACAGATAGATAGATAGATAGATAGATAGATAGATAGATAGATAGATAGATAGATAGATAGATAGATAGATAGATAGATAGATAGATAGATAGATAGATAGATAGATAGACAGACAGACGGACAGACAGACAGACAGACAGACAGACAGACAGACAGACAGACAGATAGACAGATAGACAGATAGACAGATAGATAGATAGATAGATAGATAGATAGATAGATAGATAGATAGATAGATAGATAGATAGATAGATAGACAGACAGACAGACAGACAGACAGACAGACAGACAGACAGACAGACAGACAGACAGACAGACAGACAGATAGATAGATAGATAGATAGATAGATAGATAGATAGATAGATAGATAGATAGATAGATAGATAGATAGATAGATAGATAGATAGATAGATAGATAGATAGATATCTGGTGAAGGATTTTCTATTGCGGCAGCAATCAAATGGACACTACGGGCAGGTTCTGGTCCTCGTCGTCAGCGCCACTGTTTCCTTTTGGGTGCGTGTGAATGTGAGTGCGTGTTTACGAGTGCATGCCTGTTTGCGTTGTGTGCGTGTGTATATGTGCGTGCGTTGTGTGTGTGGTGTATGTATGTTGCGTGTGCACGCGCGTACTGTGCGCGTGTGCGTTGTGTGTGTGGCGTATTTGCATTGTGGTGGGCGCGCGTCGTGTGCGTGTATGCGTGTGGGGGGTGCAGGAGTGAGTGTGAGGGGAGGGGGTGTGGGCGTCGAGCGCATGTGTGTGTACGTGCGTGTATGCGCGTATGTGCGTGTGTGTTGAGTGAGTGTGTACGTATGTATGCATAACCTTCAAGTAATAAAGTTCTGAAGAATATTATCTTTGAGTACATTACCAGGAATTCTAACCGAGCCATCACGGCTACAAGGAGCGCTCGCACTCCCAGATCAGCACGCACGTAAATACCCACCAAAGTGGACAAGAGGACGACTGCCATTGATATCAGAGCATCGGGCGCGTTATACGAACGTTTCAGA